>NC_142537.1:14465000-14816250 GCF_056151865.1 Erythranthe guttata
GGGTTTCGAGATGCCTCTCCCAACGAGTTGAGGGATTCCACAGAGCGTATTTTGTTTTGCTGCACCGATTGGTCAAGAGTAGCACGCCGTTACAATCGCATAATATTACGCTGTACCCATTGGGAATATTCTCTACCGATATTCCTCCCGCTTGGATTTTCCCACCTTCGAGTTTGACCAGAGGAAACCCTCTATCAGTACTATTTGTATTCCTACTTAGGAAGAGATTATCCGAAGAGTTATTCGATGATTGGAGATGATTTTGAATGAATAAAGGATCGGAGATTATAGTATTCCATGACTTTGAAACTGCTTTGAATCGAAGAAGAGATTTAACTGATGATAATTTTGACAGTATAATTTCGATGATCTCCGGCGGAATATTTGATGGTGATGTTTTCGCTAATTTTCTTGCCATGTCTTTTTTCTTTTTCTTTTTCCGACGGGTTGTTACTCTACGGAGCGTTGTGAGCGGACGAACGAAATATGGCTAGGGTTTGATTCTGCAATAAACTCTTCTCAATTGTTATGATGTCGCATCTCCACTTACATAATTAATATAAATTGGGCACTCTACAAATAAGCCCATTAATGGATACTTATTCATAAAGAGGTCCACACAAAAAACTATTTTACAAAAAGGTCTATACATTCTGTACAAGTTTGAAAAAAACTAAAATATCCCCTCACATTTTAATATGTTCTAATTTCATACTTTAATTTAATTTAACCACAATTTGACCTCAAATTTCACAAATTATTCAATTTTGACCCAAAACACAATTTTGAGTACAATTTCGCCGTTGACTTTTTTTTTCCTCGTCCTGATTATTTTTGGTCCGGTTTCCAGCGTTGACTTTCGGATTTTTATTTTTTTTAAATAAATAAAAAAACCTCAAATAAATAATAATATTGTCGTTGACTTAATTGTATTGTCAACGAAAGTACAATTACATAAATGTACTGTCAACGATAGTACAATTACGTTAATGTACTGCAACGACAGTATAATTACGTTAATGTACTGTCAGTGACAGTATAATTACTGTTAATGACACTACAATTACGGTCAACGTTTAGCAGCGGGCGTAAAAAAATGGATAAAAATTTTATGAGAAAAAAAAATCACTAAAAAAAGACAACGCCGGAGAACGGCGGTCAACGTCGGAAATCGGAGGCGGAAAAAACAGTCCCACAGTGATACACATTTTCAAGTGCAAGGGGCAAATCGATGCAATCGAGAGTAGAAGGGGGTAAAGTGATACCAACCCAAAGTACAAGGGGAAAAGTAGAATTTACTCTAAAAAAAATAAAAATAAAATAAAATAACAAAAAATAAAATAATAAAAAATTCAAGATAACTAAAAAAAATAGTCCACGACGCAAGCCATAATTTATTTTTATTATTATTTAATTTTTTTTTAATAATTATTTAAACTAGGAGGGGTGGTTTTTTTGTAATTTTCAGACTTGGATCAAACAGTGTTAAGGTCAAAGGTCTAAAAACTAAAGACGAGGACCACATTGAGACACTTTTTCAAATACATGGGGGCAAATCAATGCAATCGAGAGGGGGTAAAGTGATATCGAGTCAAAGTACAAGGGGAAAAATGTAATTTACCCATAAAATTATTATGATTCTTTATAATATATCAATTTAATTTTTAGAATCCCTGTAAAAGAACTACCTCACGGATAACGAATATAATTGGTAACAATTTGTCTTGTTTAATTTTATAAAATATAATTTTCAAATCATTTTGGTGACTTCTTTTTTGGGATGTTTTTTTATTCTTTATTTTCCCGACACTTTGTAGCCTAGAAATTGGATTGAAGGGTTAAAAAAAAGGGGCTCTTTGAGAAAACCCCCTCACTATTTTTTTTAATTGAGGGAGGCCCAAAATATTTTAGACCATTTGAGAAAAGCCCATGATCCAATTCAGCCATTGTGTTTCCCAGTTTTACCCCCGCCCGCCACCTCATCACAGCTGGGCACGCGCTCCAACGATTTTTTTTTTCCGTTTTTTTAATCGACTATGAAGCATAGTCGATTAGTCTTAAATCGACTATGCTTCATAGTCGATTAAGGAAAATCTTTAATTTTTTAATTTTTTTGTTTCTAATTTTTTTTTTTAATTTTTTTTTTGGTTTTTTTTATTTTTTTCTCTATCAGGTTTATTAATGCATAGTCGATTAAAATTTTAGCTATTAAAAATAACAAATCATAATTACAAAAAAAATGCAAAATCAACTATATTTAAAAAAAAATATACAAACATTGTAATTGATTTTACATTGGAATCAATAAACAAAAAATCAAAAAAAAAAATCAAAAAAAATTAACAACTGGAGTCGGTTAACCTTAATCGACTACCGAACATAGTCGATTAAGCCTTAATCGACTATTGAACATAGTCGATTAAACACACGTAGTCGATTAAGGGCCCTGCCTGCGCGAATTTTTTTTCTGCGCCGTCTTCCGCCACAATCCACCAAAAAAACCCTAGATCTGTTCTTCATCGTCACCACGTCGTCGCCACACCACAGCATCACCACCCCCTTCCATATTCTAACTGTTTTTACACCAAAAAACCCTAATTGCTTATGGGCCTTGATTTACTCCCATCAAAATCACACTGAAATTCTGAATCGACAATCAATTCCGGAAAACAGCTACAAATTAACTGAAATAAAGCAACAACTAAATCCCCAAAAATCACTCTGAATCGACAAAAATTTAGACGAAGAACGAATTACTCACCGAGGAGCTGAAAAGCAGAGAAGGGTATAATGAAAAGTGAAGGCTGGAGAATCAAAGAGATGAGAGATACGATGCGAGATTTAACAGCCTTGGGCGATGGGAGTGTCAAGACGACCGCCACCGCCGCCTCCGCCGCCACCATGTACGTCAGAATCATCCATTGCAGCCCCATTGTCTTTCCGATTTATGAACTGAGATTTCCCCCTTTTTCGATTTTAACTTCTCTGTTCTAGATTTTGCTTAGCGGGCAAGAGAAGACGAGAAGAGGGAAGACGAGAAAAGAAGAAGAGAGAACGGCCGAAGAGATAAGACGAGAAGACGAGAAGAAAAAAAAGAGAACGGCAATGGGTTAGGGATAATAAGGGTGGTTTGGGAATTATTAAATAATATTTGGGTAGGATATTAGGTAAGGGGGTTTTCTCTAATTATTTTTGGGAGGGGGGGTTTTCTTAACTCATTTACCTAGATGAGGGGGGTATTGCTAATTATCCCTAAAAAAAAAAAAAAAAAAAAATTATGTTTCACTTTGAAAGAAAAACGTATTCTCATTAGCTTATACGAATTCAATAAGAGATGCATTTTAAATGATTTATAGTGTTTCGAGGATGCAAATTAGAATTAAGCCTTTAGTTAATTTATTTTTAGGGTGTAAAGGACCAAAAAACTATATTTCAGGGTGCAAATTAGAATTAAGCCTTTAGTTATCGCGCACACGTACAGAATATGTTATCATGTATTAAACTTGATAGTATAAACATACAGTAAAGTATAAAGATGAATATATGCAATAGAGTTTGTGGTATTCCACTCGGCTTCAAGTCGGACCGCAAGATGGCAAGCGCTTCGAACCGAATAGCGCCCATTTTTGTCATAGTGCCACATAAGTTTATACTCATTACATCGTTGGTTCATTACTTTAACTCTTATTCCTCGAGTGTAACCAATTAGCATATTCGACTTATCGGATATTAATTTGACATGGTCTTCAGTTTAATGCGATCGAAATTAAAAGTTTTCAAGCTACTGATATTATTATGATGGTGCGTCTCGTTCAGTCTACATCGTCAACTATTACTTTATATTCTATAAGAACCGATAAGTTCTTCAACGTGTTAGTTGAGCTGAACACACCAATTTATTTAGGAATAAAATAAAAGACAATCTATATGCATTAACAAATAAATTACGGCCACCATCGATATGAGGCAAGGTTAAATTACGGGGAAAAAAAACCTTTTGTTTGGGTAATTACAATCACCCCTAAATTATAAATATTCTTACATGTTCATCATTGCGTTGTCAAATTTAGTGGAATCTTCTAAATTATGTGGAATATTCTCCAATTCATACCCGTTTTATCCCATTCGAGCTCCACATTTTGAAACAAGATGATCTTAAGATGTATCTCTTGGCTTGTAAATATCAGATGGTGGTACATCATAAACTGCATTTACACAAAACAAGTACAAGTTAGAGAATATTACACGCAATCTAGAAGATTATGTTGAATTTGACATCGTAAGGGTGGATTTGTAAAAGATTCATAGTTAAGAGGGTGGTTGTAATTACTCAAACATGAGGGATTTTTCGTAATTTGACCTTAGCTCAGGATTGGCCGTAATATACCCTTTATTATTGGGTAAATTCCACTTCCCCCCTGACTTTGGCTCGATATCCCTTTACTCCCTTCTACTCTCGATTCGATTTACCCCAAGTACTTGAAAAATTGTCTTAATGTGGCCATCGCCGTTAGTTTTCAGACATTTGACATTAACATTGTTTAATCTAAGTCTGAAAATTACAAAAAAACCACCCTCCCAATTTAACTAATTATTAAAAAAAAAAATTGTGTCCGACGTCATGGACTATGTTTTCTCGTTGTCTTGAATTTTCTATTATTTTATTTTTTGTTTTTTTTATATTTTTTTAATAATTATTTATTCTGGGAGAGGTGACGTTTTTGTAATTTCAGAGTTTAGATCAGACGGTGTTAAGGTCAAATGTTTGACAACTCTTTTTTTTTGGCTAAAAATATTTTTATTCCATTAAATACTATTGAAAGTCAAGGGGGTCTCGTTAAAAACCTTGTGGGCCTACACAAGGAAAAAAGTACCCCTATAAACGGAAAGGAATAAAAACGGGATGGAGAAAGTCCTATACTATCTATTACAAAAATGCCCGAAAAAAAGGGCTAAAGAGAAAAAAGTAAAGACTACACTACTGGGGTGAAAGTGTAAATACACTGAAAAGCTGCTCCAAAACAGTTTCCTCTTGGCACCAGTTCTAATAATTGCATCAAAGTCCCAGGATGGTGGCAATTATGCAAGATCCAAAAATAGGAATTCCAGAAAGTCCAAACCTTACAGTAGTGCATCTTCATCTTGGATGGAAGATATGAACCCCCAACTTGTCTCCCAGATAAGGTGCCTTGACCTCAAAAGGTAATGAAGACCCGGAAAAATATTCTTGTGTTGATTTGTGAGTATACGCCCAGTTGGCAAGACGATCAGCCACTGTATTCTTCTGACGAACAACATGCTGAAAACTATGCGACGAAGCCACCTCTGCATACACCGACGAAGAACGAACTCAAGCTCCCATGCAACACTCTGAGTTCGGATAGCCGTAATCGCCAGAAAAGAATCACTTTCCACCGTAACATTAGAAATACCGAGGATCTTACATAGTCTAAGCCCATAAGCTACCGCCAAAATTTCGGCAAAATTAATCGTACCAGCCCCCCGAAAGGATGAAAAAGTTGCAATCACTTTCCCAGCCGAGTCCCGAACAATCCCTCAGCCAATACACACATCATCCTTTACTGAGCCATCAGTGTTGAGTTTACGTTCCCCTACATTTGGGAAATCCCACTTGTACCAAGAGCCTCTCTTCGTCAAGGCCTGCACCATACGGATTCCGACAGCTTGAAGCTGAAGCCTCTGAATTTTCGTAGATGGCTGCTTAGGCATGTGAAGAAGAACAAGGTTTTGAATGTGGTAATAAACCCTTCGAATAATATCACCTTTGCTCATCGCCCCGCCATCGTACACCACTTTGCAGCGAGCCACCCAAATGTCTCATAAGACATGGCACACAATGGAACTCCGAACCGTCGTGTACAAGGACTTGCAATTCAGTTTAGGATCCCAAACCGTGAGAGCGTGCTTATCAGAGGCGAACGTATGGGAAAATTTAAGGGTTAATAGCATTTCGCCACCTGGACTTTGCCCGTTTTTGCACTTTGCCACCTCAACTAAAAAAAGTTGCAAGCGCCCACCCAAACTCAGTTTTTTGACGCACATAACCACCTAAGGGGAATATTCCGGCGAATATTCTCATTTTTCAACACACGCGCGATACACATGCGAAAGTACAAGGGTTTTTTCCTCTTTTCACCTGAAAATATCATAAGGGGTTGAAATTGAAAGTACAGGGACTCAATTGAACTTAATTTGAAACTTTCACAAATTTGAAATTAATTGAAGCTTTGTGGGAGTTGGAATTTACACTTAATTATTTACACACAATATTAAAACACAAACCCATTTGATAGAGATACAGATACTACTCGATTTAAACGTAATCCAAAAAAAAACATTAACCGTAATCCAAAACCCTAATTGCGACAGAGATTCTCAGAGAGAGAGAGAGAGAGAGAGAGAAAAGGGTGAAGCGGAATAACCAGGAAATCGAAGCTGTTTTCACTTTTCAGGTTGCTCTTTGATTCAAGAAATTTTGTATCTATCTATTATTTTGCATGTCAGTTGATTTGTTCAAGCGTTTCGACTTGATTTTAACATGGCTTATAGGTTTAGGCTATCGATTTGATTTTCGAAATTTAATTTATTTATTTATTTCATTACTGTTTCTTGTGATTAAGAAGATAGTTTAATGACAATTCTTTAAAATTCGTTTCTGTACATTACCATTATTTATTAATTTTTAATCCCGTTCGTGAAATTCCGTGATTAATGTGTTGGAAAATCAAGATTTGTTTGTTCTAGATTCTTCGTATATTTGTTTCTAACTTTATTGTGCTGCGTAACAGGGTTAATTTCCTGTGTAGAGAGAAAATGGAATTAGAGATTACCATGCAGCTATTGTGTGCTCAATCGCCGGATG
Organism: Erythranthe guttata; assembly: GCF_056151865.1. Lineage (NCBI taxonomy): Eukaryota > Viridiplantae > Streptophyta > Magnoliopsida > Lamiales > Phrymaceae > Erythranthe > Erythranthe guttata. The sequence continues at coordinate 14,471,884 of NC_142537.1, forward strand.
CGCAAGTTCGAACCTATGCAATGACTCTCTTCCCTCATCTTGTCGATCTAAACCCACCCGTAATGTTGCTGTCGTTATCCGTTGAGCTCTCGAACGACACCAAATCTACCGAGTCTCGTAAAATCGCCGGCGTTCTCCTCAAGGAATTACTGGATTTTGAATGGGATGCAATCGACGTTTCTACGAAATCCCGTATAAAAAGCTCTGTTCTGCACACCCTTGGATCTTGTATTAGCGAGGCTAGTGATATAGCTTCTCAGGTAGTTGCTAAGATAGCCACTATCGAGATTCCACGAAAAGAATGGCCGGAACTTGTTGGATCGTTAATTACCAATATGACCCTGGCAGATACACCGGTGTCTCTGAAGGAAGCTACTTTGAATACAATTGTTCGTCTATGCCAGGAGATATTTGAGCCGAACTCGTCGCTGCTCACACCTTACGTTTCGGATCTATTGAATGGTTTGATTTTCATGGCTGAACGAACGGATGGTGTTGACTATTATGAACTGAGATCTTTCGCGTACGAAACGTTGAACGCGGTTGTTAAGTGTTGTAACCTTTCGGAGACGTCTCGTATTATTGCCAAGCTCCTCCCGGATTTCGTATCTAAGTTGGAACAAACTTTATTTCTTCGAGTTGTATCTCACGACGACAGGGTAATTCTAGAAGAGTTACGAACCTCTCTGTTCGGTGTGCTTCTGGCTGTAATTCAAAAACTAAGCGAGGCTATCGAAACTAGTCCCGTGATTCTGCAGGTAGCCAACCGAATCGTGTTGGTTTTCTTGAATTTGTTTGGTAGCGGCAGTCGTGCTGCCGATCAAGAAGCTATGCTGGCAATCGGTGCACTAGCCTATGCAACGGGGCTAGGGTTCGAAAAGTACATGCAAGGGCTGATAAAGTGTATAGAGACGGGCTTGCAGAATATTCACGAGCACGAGGTTTGTGCCATCACAGTCGGAGTTGTGGGCGACATCTGTCGCGCGTTGGACGACAAGTTCTTGCCGTATTGTGATGTCATCATGCCTCATCTCATCAGGGATATATCCAAGGCTAAACTGCACCGGTCGATTATACCTCTCGTATTCTCCTGCTTTGGAGACATTGCGTTAGCGATTGGCGAACACTTTGATAAGTACGTTCCTTTGGCTTTGCGGATTATGCAAAGTGCTTTCCGAGTGTGTGCTGAGATGGACAACATCACTGACAAGGAGGTGGTAGCCTATTGCAATAATCTAAAGCGCAGTATTTTCGAAGCGTATTCAGGTATTCTTCAGGGGTTTAAGAACAGTTCCAAGAAGGATCGAGTAATGTTACCCTATGCCCCTCATCTCGTTTGGTTTATAGAATCGGTTGCCAAAGACAATCAGAGGTGTGTGTAGGAACAAACCCAAATTCTTGCGTCGTCTTTTTTTTTTTTTTTTTTTTTTGATGTATGTAATTTATTTCCGAGATTTAGTCATGTGTATAATACTATGTTTTTTTTCCAGGGATAAGGGTGTAACAAAGGCATCGGTGGAAGTTTTGGGCGACCTGGCGGATGCGCTCGGTTCGAACATAGAAATGTTGTTGAAAGATTGTAAGTTTTGTACAGAGTTAATCGATGAATGCCTTCAGTCGGACGATGAAGATCTGAAACGAGCTGCTACGTGGACAAAGGGGATGATTGGTCGTGCGTTTTCTGTCCGTGTCTAAAGCGCGTGTTTTAAACCTTAGTTGTGGTAATGTGGTAAATAATTAGGTGATATGATCATATGGGTGCTCGAGTCTTGTGTAATATTCTGATGAACAAACTGAAACGATGAAATTGCATTCTTTTCATTCTTTAGTCGAAGTATTTCGTTGGCCCATCGTGAAATTGCATTTTTTGATTCTTTAGTCGAAGTATTTCGTTGGCCCATCGCTTTAGTTCCTTTCACTGAACTATCTATTTGCTTTATATCTAGGGGCTATATGACAAACACCCCTCGTTGGATTTTGACTTCTTGATAGATCTAAATTTTAATTCGATTTTTTGACATAAACCCAAATGACACAAACTACCAAAATGCCCTAACTAATCCTATTAAATGCAGATTACCTCCATTTAGGGTCTTTTTGGATTTCTTTATTTTTTACATTTATTTTAATTTTAATTGATTTTTTTTATTTTAAATTAGTTTTTTCTTATTTATATTTTTCATTTTAATTTTTTAAAAAGGTTTTACTTTATTTTCAGTTTTTTTTTTTATTTCATTTTTTTCAAATCGTGTTTTTGATTTTTTTTTTTGATTTGTTTTTGGAAAAAAATGTTTTATTTAATTTTTTGTTTTTTATTTTGATTAAAAAACTAATTTTTTTTTTCTGTTTTATTAAATAATATTTTTGTTTTATTTTTTCACCAGGTTATCGAATTGAAATCGCTACATATTTATCGAAATCCACTATAAATTTATCGAAATCAACTATAAAATTAACATAATGTAAATAAAATTAACATAAATGAAATTAAATGTAATTAACTATAAAACTTCCGCAATCAACATCATCTAATGTGGATTTTATCGAAGACAAAATCCACTCAAATTATTGAAATCCACTAAAAACTTACCGAGATCAATTAGAAATTAAAAAAATCAACTACTATATATTAAGCTCATCAAAAACCACTATAAAATATAGCACTAAAATATTAACGTAATCCACTACGAAGTTAACCTAATCCACTACAAAAAAATTCCTCTTTTTAAAGACAAAATCCACTAAAAACTTACCGAAAATCAACTACAAAGTAACGAAATCCACTAAATTAACGAAACTCACTACTATTAAACTCATCAAAAACCACTATAAAATATAGAAAACCACTAAAATATTAACGTAATCTACTACGAAAGTAACCTAAGAAACGAAAAATCCCCTTTTTAAAGACAATCCACTCTAATTATAACGAAAAGCACTAAAAACCTACCGAAATCAACTAGAAATTAACGAAAATCCACTAATATTAAGAAAATCATTCAATTTGTTTTATACTACTGTCCTAAAATTCTAATAGAATGCCTAGTCGCTAACTAATTTTAAAAAAAAACAAATTAACGTTTTTTTTAATCCAAAATTGAAAATTACTCACAATGAGATGATGCACACACACAATAGCACACATAAAAAGTGAATATTATGCAATCTATTCTTGGATAAATTTCGCACATATCCTAGGAAATTCACATCTTATGACCCAATCATCACATACAAGAAACGATCTGCCAATTCAAACAGAATTCATAAACACGGATCGACCATTCAAGCACAAGTTAACAAAGAGGGAAATTACGATGATGGCCGCCGATCCAGCCTCCATTTTTTTTGTCGAAGAAGACATCGCCTGCGTCACGTGTATGAACGGAAAAATATTACCGAGAAACACCCTAAAAATAGAAAATCCAATAATTCGATTATCGTTTTCCCCAAATCATTTAAAAGAACAGAAAACAACACACAGTTTCACCAATGCAGAGAGAGGGCTAATACTTTGATCAATGGGCCCTCTCAGATAATAAAAAAAGAAAACCTAAATTCGAAAAAAAAAATTGAATTCATGGGAATTTTTTTGTTGCTCGCCAATTAATTTGGTTTACTATGGTTCACAAAGTTTATGTATTTGATGCGCCGAACAAATGCCTTGGTGGGGGATTTTGATGATATTGTGGGAGGACTGTTCGCTTTCTTATTCGCACAGAGGCCTCGTGCGGTGGCGCTGCGGCGGGAAGCGGAAGCAGAGATGGTTGTTGGAGTTGCACTGAGTATGGTGGGTAGGAGTGAGACGCCAGAAAAGGGCGGTGCGGCGACGACGTGGGAGGAAAAAGAAGAAGTACATATTACGTATATTTATTTTCAACCCTAAGATACCTTATAATAAGCTAAGGGTATAATGGTGATACTTTATTAATTTTTATTAATAAAAGATGTTTTGAATTTACCGTAAAAATACAAAATAAATTTGAGCTGATCATTGTAATTGCACTTGTGTGGTGAGGGGGTTTTGTCAAATTTTACCTTATATCTATACTCTAATGGGTAAAGGTTCAATTGGTTGTCAAAATAAGATTAGTTAAGATAAACTTAAATAATCAAGTTAAACTCGATTATATTATTGGACCATGGAAGTTCTAATGAAAAAAGCTCCCTAAAATATCACCGGAATGTCAAGAAAACAGTGGGATGGGCGAGACGGAACCATGGAACGGTCGCGACGCGGTCGAAACAGTAAAAAAGAATTTGAGAAAAAAAACCAATTTGATTAATTTGAGTGAAAAAAATAAGGAAAGAAAAAACATAAAAGAAAAAAAAAAGGAAATAGTAAGATGGTGGTGGCCATGTCGGAGGATGGAGATTCCCCTTGAATAACGGATGTTTGACATCACTCTTCAATTATAGCTTACACAATCCTAGCTTGGTACTCTACATGATATATATTAATATTGCTTGTATTTTCATAATGTTCTTTGTAATATTTATTTTTGAAATATATTGTAGTTTTTTAGCAATTTAATTAAAATGTGTCCATTCCGGCCGAGACGCATAAACTGGATAAGGGTATAATGAAGCTCATTAGTTGAAAAATATATTGATATAAGAGAGATAAATTAGTTAAAAAAAGTGTGTTGGAAAGAGTTAATAAGGGTATAAACTGGAGATTAAGTTATTAATGAAGTATTGAAAATTTAAAGTGAGAGATATGGAACAAAAAAATTCTAAAAAGTGACAGATATTATTATTGAACGGAGGGAATATTGATTGATTATATGAATCTTGGATGCATTAATATGTAAAAAGAATATAAATTATTTGAAAATCTGTTATAACTTTCACTTGTACTATAATTTATTTTATACTGTAATTGAATTAATGTATTCAATTTATTTTATGAAAAATAGTTGGAGTCATAATTAATGGAATAAAATTAAGGGGATTTGGTGCAGTGTCTCTTATAACAAATATTCCAATTTAAGGGGAAAAAAAAAACAATTGTCTTATTTCTTCACAAATAATAAAAACGCACAAACACATGTTTATTGTGTGTGTTCAAACTTCAAACAGTACTACTGAGTGAGCATTCCTTTTTCCTGGTAGACTGATCCCAACAAAAGTCATGTGGGCCAAAATACGAGGGTCCAATATTTATGCTCCTATTAATAAAATACTTAATTAGAGTCCTAATTAAAGAGAAATTAGATTATTGGTCCAATTAGAAGTCTTCTATTAATTAATTATAAATAACCCCTCAAACCCAGGAGAAAGATTGCCTTAAAAAATTCCAACTTTGGAATACCGAAAAATTTGCCTTGAAAAATAAAGTTCGAAAGACTTTTACAGAACAAAACCCTAGCCACCACATATATAACTCATCCGCTCTGCACAGTAAACGAAACAAAAAAGAAAAAAAAAAAAAAAACATGGCGACGAAATCTGTGAAGAAATCATCATCATCATCAAATATTCCGCCGGAGATAATCGAAATTATACTGTTGAAATTATCATCAGTTAAATCTCTTCGTCGATTCAAATCAGTTTCAAAGTCATGGAATATTTTAATCTCCGATCCTTTATTCATTCAAAATCATCTCCAATCCTCGAACAACTCTCCGAATAATAATCTCTTCATAAGTGCGTACATACATAATAATGAACATCCGGGGTTTCCTTTGGTTGAATTCGAAGAAGGTGGAAAAGTCCGCGCCGGAGAAGTATTCGTGGAGAATATTCCCAATGGCTACAACAATATATTATGCGAATGTAACGGCGTGCTACTCTTGACCAACCTCTACCTCCCCGACGAGTGCAAGTACGATAGATACGCGCTGTGGAATCCATCAAGTCGTCGCGAGATGTTCCTCATAAACCAATGCGACTTGAACGAAGGTTATATAGTGGATTACGGGATTTGTTACGACCAAATAACGAGCGATTTCAAGGTTATCTTTATTTTCCTAACGAAATATGCAATTTATTCGTGTAACAACAATTCCTGGACGAAGAAGCCTGGTAGAAAATACCATAACATGGGCAGTAAGGGTTCGGGTATATTCTTCGATGGAGCCACCTACTGGATTTTGGGCGACAACGACAACACGAATCGGTCAGGTAGACAATTAGTGTATTTCGATCCAAGAACCGACGAGCTCAAGGTGTTGCAAAGGCCCGAAAAAGTGAATAATCACGACAAGTATCTTCTAGTTAACATGGGTTGTTTGAGCGGACGCCTATGTTTGTACTGTTACAATAGAGTAACGAAAAGTGTTCAAGTGTGGATAAAGGAAAAGGGCATCGATTCAGGGGAGAATAGTACTAATTGCTGGAAGGAGTTTATAACCGTTGAGAATTTTAACCCTCCGTATTTTTGGTCTAGACCAATATTTTTCATGGAAAATAAGGTTGTCCTTCAAATAAGGAATAACACATTTGCATTCTATAGCCCTAATGAGAAGACGGTCGAAGAGATTTTAGAGATTGATGTATCTTGCCGTAGAGTCATTCCGTATCGGAATAGTCTCTATTTCCCGGCGACGATTAAAGCTTAGCATTGGCAGTCCAGGTTAATATTTGCTTGAGTTTTTTCTTAGATAAGTATTTATGCATTTAGGTAATTTGATATTAAATGTTAGATGGATGCAGACACTGTGTTTTTTTTTTTTTTTTTGTTACTTGGAGTTGATTGACATTTTCAATAATCTGATTAGTTAGTGAATGCCATGATTTTCTTGAATATTCGTATTAGGATTTTTCATTTTATGCTCTCTATTGGTTGAATGATGCAAATGATGCTATTTTCGTCTCCTCTTAACCAATTTAAATATAACTTTTTTTTCGTGGTGCCAAATTATCACATCCTCACCGAATAATCTACCAAGCGTAGGGGTGAAAGTCGGAACATAATTTCCATTTTCCGCCGATTTTGATCCGAATGTTTTATTATTTATTTTGGAGCACATTTATTTATTTATTTATTATTATTATTTTTTTTTATCATTCCGATTTCCGAAACTTCCTATTTCCAATTTTTCGGGATATTTTTTTGATTGGAATTCGAAGGATATGTAGAATTTTCAATCCGATTTTAATTTTGGGATAAAATTACTAATCTTTGATTTATTATTCAACTACATTTATATAAAATTACTAAAGATAGCCTAACACGGCAAAAAGGAGGTTAGCTTAAATGATCAGCTTACTCAACACCAAAAGGAACCGGGCGACTCCATACGACGGAGTGATAACCTTTGAGAATTCGTGGAAATATATATATATATATATATATATATATATATATATATATATATATATATATATATATATATATATATATACTGTGGATGGCACCGCGTGGCGCAATGCGCGGTGCTATTTGCCCGTAGAGGATGAAGATAACTTGAAAGAAGAACAAAGAGCAACCTGTCTGTATTATATTCATTTTTTTAACTTTTTAACAAACATGTTCTATCTAATGTTCTATCTAGCAAACAGGAAAAACTGAAACAAAGAAACCTGTAAGCAAAATGAGACAAGATTGTAATTTTAAAGAATCAAAATCGATTTGAAAAACTAAAACAAGTAAGAAAAAAGTTCAAATATAGGAGTCAAAAATCAAACATATAAAACAGCTGAGGTGAAAGATAAGTACTCTCGGAGCCGTGCATTGGCGATGGGATTGCACATTTGCACTCCTCTCTCTAAATAAGCAACGACCGAACAATTTTAGCTTTTCGTTATTTTTTTCCTGATTTCAGACGGTACTGGATATGTGCTGCATCCCGACAGTTCACCGGAAACGTGAACAACACCAACGCCCAGCAAATGAATTTCGGCAAGGTGAACCAATTGTAGGCGAGAAACCAGCCATGAATAAATGATATTTCGTCGATTTATACCGAAAGCTTAAATTCTTCGAATGCTGAATTTTGATAAACATTTGTTCATTGTTACAATTTTGATTATCGGGGTACACAGAGAGAGATGAAAACTAAAAAAAAAAAAAAGCAGAATTTGCAGCTACGTCAAGAAATATTACATTAAGAAGAATTGAACGAGATGGGAAAGAAACAAAACCTAAAAAATATTAAAACCACCACCAAACTTACATTGTCTGAACCCAACCACTACCATGAATAATATTCTGGTTTCTATGGGGAGATCTGTTCCTGTGTTTTTTCTTTTTTCTTTTTTTTCTTTTTTTCTTTTCTATTTTCATTTTTTTCTTTTTTTGTGGGTTTGTTTGCAGGTAAGTTCAAATCGTATTCTTACTTTCTTACTGGAGTAGTGGTTTTCGATATTTATATAGTTGTGTATACACAGTGGTTTTCATGTTTATATAGTTTTTTGTACATAGTGGTTTTCATGTTTATATAGTTATTTATACATAGTGGTTTTTATATTTATATAGTTGTGTATACATGGTGGTTTTCATGTTTATATAGATGTTTTTATACATAGTGGTTTTCATATTTATATAGTTATTTATACAAAGTGATTTCATATTTATATAGTTGTGCATACATAGTGATTTTCATGTTTATATAGAATGGTTTTTATTTAAAAAAACTTGAAAAAATAAAATAAAAAAATAGAAATTAAGAAAAAAGAAAAACCATGAATATATAGAATGGTTTAAATATATAGAATGGTTTTTAGGTGGTGTTTGCAAATGCTTTTTGAAAGTGATTATGCGGTTTTTTTTACTCATAATCTGTTTTTAGGTGTTTGCAAAATCAACTTTTGCTTTTGCTTCTCTTATAATAATCTGTTTTAAGCTATTTTTTTAAACGCACCCCTAACCCTGTTTTTTTCAATTTTAGTTCATTTTCCGAAATATTTGCAAATACCCCCAACTTTTAGAAATAAACACTTAAAACTAACTTAAATCACAATCACTAACTTCTGCTTTTAAATAATCATTTGCAAACACCACCTTATTTAAAAAAATAAATAAAAAAAAACCATTTAAAAAAAATCGAAATTAAGAAAAAAGAAAAACCATGAAAAATTGAAAATGAAAATAAAACCATTTTTTTAAAATTAAAATAAAAAACATGAAAAATATATATAAGAAAAAAAATAATTTAAAATAAAAAACCGAAAAAAAATAATTACAAAATTTTCTTTTAAGTCAAATAAAGAAAACCATTAAACAAAATAAAAAAGAAAAGGAAAAAAACCAAATTGGCGTGATGAGGGGAATAATTTTTAGAGAAGATTTGGGTGTAAATTAAGGGTATAATGTTATTTGAAATTCAATAATTATACTAATTAATAATTAGTGGGGGCATATATGGTTTTTCAGGCCTATTGGATTTATCTCAAATATCATTTATAAATAAAGGATTTATCAAGAATTAAAATCCCCACGAAGGGTGTTTGGCATATAGCCCCATATATATATATATGTGTGTGTGTGTGTGTGTGTGTTTATTAGTTTTTTTTCTTTTTTTTTTCTAATTCGGGATTAAAATATTCCGATCCGGATTGAACCAATTCGCGAATCCCGATCCCGTATTTATTCATAATCTTGATCCCGAATTCCCGAAGTTTTAGTCCCAAATAGTAAAATCCCGATCGGGACGGGACGATATTTGCTATGTTTTTTATGACAGGGTGAAAAAGCGCAATTGCAATCTTCACAAGGGTAGTAAATGCAAAAAGTGCAGTTGCGATCTTCACATGTAAGAGGGAAATGATACAAGAGACATGATCATGCTTTAAAAAAAACTATATAATATAAGAAAAATTAGTAAGACCCCCTCATTTGAAAAAAAATATTTGAGATAGAACCCCTTCAAAAAAATAATTTGAGAAAACTCTTTTGTCTTAGATATATCATTAGTTGATTAAGGTTAAAGCGACTATGTTCAATAGTCGGCTAAGGTAAAGTTGACTATGTTCAGTAGTCGATTAAAGTTAATTGTTATATTTTTTAATTCATTTTTTTGATTTTTGTTTGTCGATTCCCTATTTTGTCACATGTAGTGGAATTGGGACATAGTGATGGTGTGTTTTATTTTGTTATTGCCAATCCATCATCTCATTTGAATAAATCAATATATTTATTGATTTGTAAGAAGTAGTTGATTTTCGTTTTTTTTTTAGTTATTTTTGTTATTTTTTTCGCTTGATTATTGTTTGAATTATTTTCTTGAATCGTGTTGGATTTCATTGACGGCATTATGGTTGTTTTTTGTTTTTTTTTTATTAGTCAATTTCGTTATTCAACCATGATTTTAGCAGTCAGATCGTTAATCGACTATGCCTTAGCTGATAGTCGATTAATAGACAAGACAGAGAAAAAAAAAGGTACAAAAACTGTTTTTTTTTTTAAAGTGTGGAAAAAGTTAAAAAAATAAGGGGTAATATGCCCCACACCCCTCAAACCAAACTTAAATAGAAATAAGTGACAAACTCAAATAGAATATTTTAACTACATCCCTATTTCAAAATAAAAATTGATACACATTCTTTGATTTTAAAATAACCCAAAAATACCCTTACAATACCTAATAAAAGTCACGTCTATTTTTTTCGGATTTATTTCTCTCTCTCTTCCCCTCTCTCTCACGCCGCTCAACACGTTCTCTCCCTCTCACTTTCTGGTTTCTCTCTCTCTCTCTCTCTCTCTCTCTCTCTCTCTCTCTCTCTCTCTCTCTCTCTCTCTCTCTCTCTCTCTCTCTCTCTCTCTCTCTCTCTCTCTCTCTCTCTCTCTCTCTCCCTCTCTCGCTCCCTCCTCCCTCCCTCCCTCCCTCCCTCCCTCCCTCCCTCTCTCCCTCTCTCTCTCTCTCTCTCTCTCTCTCTCTCTCTCTCTCTCTCTCTCTCTCTCTCTCTCTCTCTCTCTCTCTCTCTCTCTCTCTCTCTCTCTCTCTCTCTCTCTCTCTCTCTCTCTCTCTCTCTCTCTCTCTCTCTCTCTCTCTCTCTCTCTCTCTCTCTCTCTCTCTCTCTCTCTCTCTCTCTCACTGGAAAGAGTTTATGACGGTTGGAAATTTCCGGGTTCCGTATTTGTGGATTACACCAATATGTTTTGTGGGAAATAAGGTTGTAATTCAAGTAGAGCGTAAGAAATTTGTCTACTATAGCCCTACTGAGAAGACGTTTGAAGAGTTTGCAGAGATTGACGTAAACTGCAATGGATTCATTCCATATCGGAATAGTCTCTATTTCCCAACTGGTGTCAAGACGACGACAATTAAAGCTCAGCAGTCTAGGTTTATGTTACCTGAGCATAAGTATTTATGCATGTAGACCATATATTATGTCTGGTTCTTTTTTTTTTTGGTCTTTTTTTTTTTGTGTGTGTGCGTTACTAGGAGTCGATCTTACATAGGTATCGAACCTCAACGCAGTCGAGTTCTCCATTTTAATTATATTTGATATTTTCATCTTGTTTCTGTTTCACATATTATTTATGCCTAGTTTTTATAAAATGTTTTTATTAAATAAACATTTTTCTGGTGATCCTATAAAATTTGTGCATGTACAAAACTTATAACAAATAATTGTCTGGTCTTTGTTTCATTCGTGGTTACCACCGTTTGAAATATTGACCGGGAATATCACTCGATGCCCAGACTTGTCGTGTGCCAACTAACAAAAGACTAGGCTATGCATAATATATATTTTTGTTTCCTTCACTTCAATAAATTTGTGCTTGTGGGTAATAAATTTTTACATGCTCTCCAGAGGAATATTTTAATTTTACTCAGTGTCTTTAAGATTCGTGCTATTGCCCGTCTGGCCCTCCATTTCTCTCTTAATATTCACCGGTTGGTAAGCACTACGGACGAAAAAAAAAAGTATAGTTACGAGTGTAATGCAAAATACGTTGGTCCTCTTGCATTAAACTACCTAATGGGATCATCAGAATTCGGATAAAATATCTAGCTTTTAGCAGTTTACCCAAAAGGCGATCATAATATTCCATTAACCTCCATACATTTTTTGCTAGTAGTGCTTGCCCCGGCTCATTTCACACCAAATTTTTACCATATTGTCGGAGCTCATTGATGAAAAAACCCGTAAGTTTGAAACAACTCATGGGATAGGGATGAAAATCGAATAAGAAGCAAAGTATAGGGACGGCAACTTAGTTCAAAGCGTGGACCTGTTAGGTTCTTTATTGAAGAAATCATAATGGTTTTATTTTTTATTTTTTATTCTTATCATTGGTTTTTTTTTTTTTTTTTTGGCGACGGATATATAAAAGCCCATTTTTTTATTAATTAAAACCCACATAAAGGAGTTTATTAGTTCAAACCCGTAAATTAATTTAATATTATTACATCAAGACCGAACATGACGAATATACCCTTATCAATAAATAATGCCCAAATACAAACAAACTCTATTTTTAATTTGTTCAAGACTTAAAAAAAAAAGTAAAAAAAAAAAATTAGAAAAAACTCACAATTGCCGTCACCAGACCGCCGAAACACCGACCAACGAGACTTCCACCGCGCCAGCGACGACCAGCGACCCACCCACCGTACCACCTGTCCACCTCCACCGCACCATCACCACCACCCCACAACACCAACAAGTCCTTTTTACTAAACTTTTGTTTGTCTATTCAAAAACATTAATCAAGCATTTATTCTTATAAATATGCGTGGATGAACATTAATCTATGCTTACTTCTTGTTGGGTTGCAATGTTTTAGCCGATTTTGCAAACAAAATTGAGATTGAAATTGATTTTTTTTTGTGTTTTCGTTGGTTTTCCAAATCGGTTTATCCAAACTGATTTTGTTCACGAAAATCAGCGTCACCGTGCCGATATTTGTTAACCAAATCGGCGACACAACGCCGACTTTACTAGTAAAAATCGGTGTTGTAACGGCGATTGTTTTTTTTTTTTTTTTTATGATTTATGGTTTTTATTTGGTTTTGAATTTTATTGAGGGTAAATTAGTATTTTTATGTTGGAGGTCTTGAACTAATAAAAAAATGGGCTTGCATATGTCCAACTTTTTTTTTTATGAGTGAAGTTATTAGTTAACTATCTACTACTACAAGATCTTCAAATGAGGGTAAAAAAAATTCAAAATATAACATTATTTCATTCTTTAACTCTAAATTAATCTAGAAAGCTTGAGAAAATTTGCCTATAATGTACACTGCAATCGAAAGAAGATATTTCTTCCAAAGTAGGGCACTATGGGGAAGAAAAATGAATGCAAAACTAAATTGGTTGGACGAACTCATAAATGCCCCGATGAAGAACTCTTGTACTTTGGCTTACTTTACCCACTTCTACTCTCGATTGTAACGATTTGTCCCATGTACTTAAAAAATTGTCTCAATGTGGTCATCGCTGTTAGTTGTCAGACATTTAACATTAACACCATTTGATATAAGCTCTGAAATTACAAAAACGTCACATCTCCCAATTTAAATAATTATTAAAAAAATAAAAAATAAATAGAAAAACAAAAAAATAAAATAATAAAAAAATCAAGACTACGAGAAAACATAGTCCACGACGTCAGCCACAATTTATTATTATTTTTACTTTTTTATAATTTTCAGACTTAGACCAAACAGTGTTAAGGTCAAAGGTCTGAAAACTAACGGCGATGACCACATTGAGACAATTTGAGAAAGAGTAATGTGATATGGAAACAAAGTACAAGGTGAGAAAGCAAAATTTTCCATATAATGTCAGACCAAGAAAAAACATATAGCAATCCTTGGAAAATAAACGGGTTTTTTGCAAGAACCACCCTTATGTAAACTCTAATTGCTGAAAAATCCCTTGTGTTAAAAAAATTAGCACGGACCCCCCTATGAAAGTTAGTCAAAGCCAATAAGGTCCCTAACGGGTTATGGTGTTCTTCACGCGCGGATTGTGCGGCTGGGGGTGCGTGTTCTGACCTGAAAAGACCTAAATACCCTTAAAATCAAAAAAATTAAAATTACAGATTACCCCAAAATTTTCATTACCCAAAATGAAAGTTTCAGAATTTTCAATTCAGTCCTTGGCAATTTCAAAACGCCCTCTCCCCCAAATTATCTCATTACTGTTTAAACTTTCCACCATTTTCACGCACAACCCACACAAAATGCTACCCTGATGGCGCCCCTTAGCCGGAAATTGACCAAACGATACGTTTTTCTGCACGTTTTGCCGACAGATTTTTTTTCCCGACTGAATTTCTTCTTAGACAGATCACTCCATTCCTTCATGTTTTTTTCCAGCAAAAAACCAACCAACATTCTAAGCTTGAAGCTCTTTTCTACATCAAACCAAATCAAGGGAAGGGCCGGAAATTTGAAAGCTGAGCTTTAAGCTTTTTCCTGAAATTTCCGAACGAAAATTCCAACTGAAATTTTCAGAATTTTGCTCAGAAAACCTTTTTTTTTTCTTTCCTTGCAGCACAACATCCCGATACACTCTTTTCTTCTTACGATATTCTGCTCCAAATGGGTTGACCTCGGTGAAGATGGTGGCACACAAAAGATAATTGATTGGGAAGAGAAGGTCAGGGTGGGGTACAATACTGAATGGGAAAATCTCGAACGGCACCGTTGGAGTTTGATTGCTCCGGCGAGGGCACCATTTTGTTTTCCGACGATTGAGTCGGCGTTTTACCGATCACGAACTTGCGAAATACATTTGGGGCGATGGAAGCACTGGTTGGAAGAAGAATAAGGTATTTAATTAATGAATTTAAATTCATTTATGTAAATTGAAAACAAATTGGTGTTTTGGGTATATTTGTGTTTTATGTATTAGGGGTATTACAGTCATTTAAGCTAAGTCAACAGTCAAATGGCGAATAATGGGCGATTTGCACTACTAAATAGAATATAAGGGGGTCGTTGCTAATTTTTAATACATAGAGGGGTTTTTGACAATTAGAAATAACACAGGGGGTTTGGTGCTATTAACTCAAAATAAACAGCTGAATTTTTTTCAGGCATAAAATATATGATGTCTTAAATGCGAGTTCTCTCTGTTTTCTGTGTCCTAATATTTCATTTATTTCAGCAATTGCAAATGGCATCTCTTTAGAAACATGCATTGTCCATGTTGATTTACCACACAGCCAAATCTTATCTGATCAATCCCAGGATTACTTACATAGATGGTACAATTCTTTCTTGGCGTCAACTTAAGCTTACGAAACCAATCAAACACCACGAATGGTCTATTCCTACCGCAATGTATTCTCTGGTTTCGCAGCCAAATTAATACCCGACGAATCAAAAGCAATGGAAAAAAAGGCAGGATTCATGTCTGCAAGGCCACAAGAAATATTTCCATTACAGACAACACACTCACCTGATTTTGGAACAATTCCAACTACGGCAGAGGCGTCATTATCGGCATTTCTGGATCGGCAACGGGACTCCCCTCGATTCCAATGGCCACGGGACCCACACGGCCAGCACCGCCACCGGCAATTTTGTTGGAGGCCCCCCTGGCCCACATAGCCGCCTACAAAGTCTGCTCCTCCTCCAGCTCCTCGGAAAGCGACATACTGCCAGCAATGGACATCGCCATCGAGGATGGCGTGAACGTGCTCTCAATCTCGCTCGTCGGGCCATCGAGGCTGTTCCACAACGACAACATCGCCGTCGGCGCGTTCGCCGTGACGGAGTGCGGCATCTTGTTGAGCATCTCCGCGGGAACAGAGGGCCCGCCAGTGCGACGCTGTCGAACGAGGCTCAGTGGATTCTCACTGTCGGAGCCAGCACTACGGATAGGAAACTCCCTCAGAACTCCCTCATTACTTCTTTTAATAAAGAGAGGCCCAAAATATTTCTCTCTCAATTTGAGAAAAGCCCACATCCATTAATTTCCAGCTATTATCTTATCAAGTTTTGTCCCCGCCCGCCACATCATCACCGCGTCATGCGCTGGTCATCAACGATTATTTTAACTACGGTAAATCGACAATGAAGCATAGTCGATTAGAGAAATTCTTTAATTTTTTTTAAGTTTTTTTCTTAACTTTTTTTTTTAATTTCTTTTTTCTATATAAGGTATTTTAATCGACTATGAAATCAAAACTGCAAAAAAATACAAAATCAACTATATTTTATAAAAACAAAGAATATAAGAACATTATAATTGATTTATACAATTGTAATCAATAAACAAAAATCCAAAAATTCTACTACTGGGGTAAAGTGCAATGGTTCAAGGGGGACTTTCTCTTTTTTATGTTTGTATGTTTAGTGCTAAAACATAATTTTTCGAGGGGCTGAAGTGCTATTTGCCCTAATTTTTATTATCTTAAATTTTGAACGCCCTTAACTCAAATCCTGGATCCCCCGATCATTGTTTGTGAGGCGTATGCACACATAAGGCAAGACAAGGTGGACGAACAAACACATTATAAGTTGTATTTTAGTTGGTTAAAGTAGAGGAGACGGAAAAAAACAGCATATATAATTATATATGCATTATTCAACATTGGAGAAACCCCATAGACACCATAAAATTGCTGTTTTTTTAATTCCTTAAGAATCCTCTTACAAGAAAACCAGAGTGACTAGCTTAGCACATTTTCAAGAAAATCCCATTCACTAATATATTATTGAAAAATGCCAATCAACCAAACACATAAACAATGTCTGGTTCTGACATATAATTCTCTCAAAAAAAAAAAAAAAAATTAAATCTGACATATAAAATCTTGCCTAAATGAATAAATACTATTCAAGAAAAAGCTCACGTAAATATCAACCTGGACTGCTGAGCTTTAATTTTCTTCGTTCCCACGCCAGTTGGGAAATAGAGACTATTCCGATATGGAACCAATTTACGGCGATCCCCGTAAATATGTACAAACTCTTTTTTAACACTCTTATCAGTACTAGTGTTATAGTAGACAAATATGTTTTCCTCTTTTTGAATCACAACTTTATTTTCGACCAAACATATTGGTCTAGACAACTTATACGGAGCCTCAAAATTGTGAAAGGTTATAAACTCCTTCCATTTATCGATTCCCTTTTCCTTCATCCAGATTTGAGCAATTCTCTCTTCTTTGTTGTAAAAGTACAAACATAGCCTTCCCCTCAAAGAAGCGATGTTCATTAACTGAAATTTGTCATCATCACTTTGTCGTTGTTCGGGCTTTTGCAACCTCTTGATCTCGTCGGTTCTTGGATCGAAATACACTAAGTGTATACTAATCATGTTGTCTCTCAAAATCCAGTAGGTAGCTCCATCTACGAATATACCTAAACCTGAACCTGCAGTACCACCAATAGTATGGTAACTTGTTCCTAAATTCTTCTTCGTCCAAGAATTGTTGTTACACGAATAAATAGCATATTTCGTTGGGAAAATAAAGACAACTTTGAAATCGCTTGTTATTTGGTCATAACAAATCCCATAATCCACTATATAATCTTCCTTAAACTCATATTTGTATATGAGAAACATCTCACAACGAATTGATGGATTCCACAGACCGTATTTGACGTCAAAGAGGTTGCTCAAGAGTAGAACGCCGTTACATTCGCATAATATAGAGTTGTAGCCATTGGGAATATTCTCCTCGGATATTTTTCCGGCGTCCGATTTTCTAACTTCGAAATCAACCATAGGAAACCCTCTACTATCCGAACCACATGTATACGAACTTATGAAGAAATTATTATCCGGAGAGTTATTCGAGGACTCGAGATGATTTTGAATGAATAAAGGATCGGAGATTATAGTATTCCATGACTTTGAAACTGTTTTGAATCGAAGAAGAGATTTAACAGATGATAATTTTGATAGTATAATTTCGATAATCTCTGGCGGAATATTTGATGGTATTGTTTTCTCTGATTCTGTAGCCATGTCTCTTTTTTTTTTTTCTGTTTAATTTTTTGTTTCTTTCTACGGAGCTTTTCGTTATATATATATGGCCCGGCCCGACATGCAATTGTCAATTCAAAAGTTCATAAAAAAAGGAGATTGAATTATAAACGGACTCTCCGTTAACAAGAGATAGGAGTCCTATTAATTGAATGACAACTGTACAAAAGAATTAAGAATTGCACTATCATTCCTCGTTACTTTTCAAACCATTTTTTAAAATATAAATACATGTCCTATTCGTATTTTACTTTTCTCATCTTTTTGTTAATTAAAATTGGACAAATTGCAAATAGACCCATAATAAGGGATTTAAATGTACATTGATCCACAAAAGAAAAAGTCTTTCTAATAAACACATCCCCATGTCTTTAATTTAAAATACCCTCCATAATATAATTTTTATCAATTCCATCCATTATACTCTAACTTCCTTAATATTACACATTGACCCTGGATTTATAAAAATATATCACATGAACCCCCATGTTAATAATTATTTGAAAAAATATTTTTTTCTTTCACAAAATCATTTTTTTTATGATTTTTTTTTTCCGGCCAGATTCCGGCGTTGAATTTTTTTTTTTGGAAAACTTTTTTTTTTGGCGTTGACTTTTTTCTTTTATTTTTTTTTGAAATTTTGTTTTTTATTAGAAAAAAATATTTTAGTTAATATTACTGTGTTAGCTGCTAAATTACTATCTCAGATAGTAATATTACTGTTTGGGAAAGTAATATTATGAATACTATTTTTCCGAATAGTAAGAATGCAAAATCAACTACATTTTACAAAAACAAATAATATACCACCATTATAATTGATTTATACAATTGGAATCAATAAACAAAAAATCCAAAAAAAAAAAAGAACTGGAGTTCATCAACCTTAATCGACTACCAGAGCATAGTCGATTAGCTTAATCGACTATTGAACATGTACATAGTTGATTAAGATTCCAGATTGCGCGAATTTCTCTACACGCGGTGTCCTCCTCCCGATTCACCAAAAAATCCTAAATCTGCCACCCCGTCGTCACCACACCGCCGCCACACCAGGCTATTCAACCAATCCATAACAAGAATAAAATAAATAAAATAAATAACTAATACAAAAAATACAAATTAGCATTTCCATGTCCAAAAAAAAAAACTGAAATGATTCAAGGTATTGACAACCCACTGTGTCCTCGACGACGACCGCCAGTCATCAGCTTCAACATCGTCGGTGGAAACCACCGCCCCCAACTACATATCTGTCACCACCCTTCACGCGGCAGCGGGAGGCAGCGACAAACACTCTTCCACCATCACCACCGCCGGTCGACGTCTTGCTTTTCCTCCGAATTTCAGTCGAGAAGAGAAGAGAGAAGACAGAAGATGAGAAGATGAGAAAAAGGAGAAGAAAGAACGGCAAATGAAATATGAGTTAGGGTTTTGAAACGTGAAAATGAGATTTAATATTAAAAAGGGTGGTTTAGGAATTATTAAAATAGCATTTAGGTAGGATATTAGCTAAGGGGGTTTTCTCTAATTATTTTTTGGAGGGGGTATTTCCTTAACTCGTTTTCCTAGATGAGGGGGTTCATGCTAATTATCCCCTTCTTTCTTTTAATAGGGAGAGGCCCAAAATATTTTGTTCCATATGAGAAAAATCCACACCAATTTTCAGCCATTATGTTTTCCAGTTTTATCCCCGCCCGCCACATCATCACTGCATCACGCGCTGGTCATCACCGATTTTTTTTCCTTTTTTTTCTTTTTTTCTTTTTTGTATCAGTTTTAATAGACTATGAAGCATAGTCGATTAAGGAAATTCTTTAATTTTTTTGTTCTATATCAAGTATATTAATCGACTATGATGAAACATAGTCGATTAAGAATCTGCTACTAAAATAAAAAATCAGAACTGCAAAAATAATGCAAAATCAACTATATTTTACAAAAACAAAAAATATACAAACATTATAATTGATTTATACAATTGGAATCAATAAATAAAAAATCCAAAATACAAATTAAAAAAATGGAGTCGATCAAGCTTAATCGACTACACGCGCCGTCTTCCGCCCGATCCACCAAAAAACCCTAAATCTGCATTCCCATCGTCACCACACCGCCGCACCACACTATTCAATCAATCCCTAACAAGAATAAAATAAATAAAATAAATAATTCATACAAAAAACACAAATTAGCATTTCAATGTCCACAAAATAAAACATGAATGATTCAAAGGTATTTGTCAACCATTGTTGGTCACTCCATGAACAATTTCTGAGCACTAAAAAAAAGTAAAGAAACAAATACATTCATCAACAATTTCCGTTGATTCTCCTCCGACAACGACTGCTTCCTTTTTTTTCTCAACAGCATGTTCCTCTTCTTTTTCCTCAACACGCCGACGGGGTAGAACATGCTGTTGAAAAAGAAGAGTGCTTCTCCTCCACACGCCAACGACGAGTGCTTCCTCTTCTTTTCTCCATCTTGCGGCGGCGGGGAGAAGATTGCCGGAGAAAACAAAGAAAAAAAAGAAGAAAAACCAGACAAGAGAGAAAAGCTGAATACGATAAACCGGAATGAAAAATTAAAAATAATATTAGGGTTTTGAAATAGTATATAGATAATTAAGAATAGTTTTGGAATTATGAAAATATCACTTGGGTGGAATATTAACTAAGAGAATTTTCTCTAATTATTTTTTAGAGGGGGTGTTTCCTTAACTCTATTTCCTAGATGGGGGGTTCTCTCTAATTTTTCCCATAAAAAATAGAGGTAACAAATTAAGGGGGTTGACGTAGCAAGGAGGGGTTGCAGTGTTGCTGATTTTTTTGCTCGCGGTTGTTGGGGTGTGCAGTTTTCGTTTCATGATACCAATTTGTGAATTGATTGGTGCGTGTGTATAGTTGTAGAGGATTTCGCCATAAAATACACTTTTTGGGCAACATGCAACGAAAAAACGAGTTAAAATCAACACGTGTGAAAAACATTATTTGGGGGCAAAGTACAAAACAAGTATTATTTTTGGAGGGGGGGGGGGGGGGGGGGGGGGGCAAACTGCTATTTTACTCTATATTTAATTTCGCAGTGGACAAGAATCTGTATAGGGATGTCAATGGGTACGGGTTAATGGGTCTTGGGAGTCAGAACCGTTTAATTCAAGTATGAATTAGTGCGGGTTTGAGTCTAACCTGAACTAGGTTGGGGCGGGTCAGGATTTTATATATATTTTTATGGGTTGGATCTCGCGTCTAGACAAACCCTGCCCAAAACCGACCCGTTGTCATTTCTAAATCTATATTTTATGTTTCAGGTCGGCGTACGAACATAAATACAATTGAGAAATAAATATGGGTTTTAGTGCATGAGTCCCTAACCAACCATCTTTATTATTCTATGTTTAGGGGCAATATCTCTTTCACCAATAAGCCCATTCCTTTAATATATTATAAATAAAGGAAAAAATCATGTATATGACAAAATTACCCCAAATCATTTACACCCAATTATAAATTGTAACCCAAATTTAATCAATTTTGACCACAAAAATCCAATTTAAACTTTTTTTTGCAAAAACATTTTTTTCTGCCGCCGGATTCTGACGTTGACTTTTTTTTTTCCGCCGCCGGATTCTGGCGTTAACTTTTTTAGTGTTTTTTTACGCCCGCCGCTAAACGTTGACCGTAATTGTGCTGTCATTAACGGTAATCATACTGTCACTGACAGTAAATTAACGTAATTATACTGTCACAGTAAATTAACGTAATTATACTGTCACAGTATATTAACGTAATTGTACTGCCGTTGACATTACATTTATACAATTGTACTGCCGTTGACAGTACAATTAGAGTCAATTACAATATTATTACTTTTTTTGTTGGTTAATTTTTTTTTTATAAATTTGTTTGATTTGTTGACAACTCTACGTAATTATATTACTGTCGCTGATAGTAAAATAATTGTAAACACGATAATATTACTGTCAACCACATCAATATTATTATTTTTTTGGGTTTTTTTTTTTGTTTTTTTTTGTTTTGTTTGAGTTATTCACGGAGTAACGTAACAATATTATTGTCTATTATTGTAATATTAATGTATACACAATAATATTACTGTTGTTGACGGTAATATTACTCTTGTTATAGTAATATTTCTATCACTCACAGTAATATTAATTATTTTAGTTTTTTATTATGTTTACCTTTGTTGAGCGGTCAACATATTAATATTACTCTGTTACACAATAATAATGAGTTTTGTTGTGTTAATATCAAGGTTGTAAAAATCGGTAATCGGGTCGGAGGCGGTCAGGGACCGACTCACAATTAATCGGTGCGGCGGTAATTAATCGGTGATAAATCGGAAATAAATCGGTTTTTAATATTTCATATAATATATTTCTAGATATTATTTATAATTACTCAAAACATATATAAAAAGGTATTTAAATATAGTTATATCTCCATCGTGTATATATCCTAATAAGATAATAAAAGTTTAATAATAATAAGATATATCATAATACATAAATATCCTTACAAAATATAAATAAAAAGGCAATTTTTTTGAATTTACATTTATTCTTGAACATTCCTGGCATACATCATTAGTTCTTTAACAAATAACAGTTAACATAAACAAAGTAAAGCATAAACTAATTTTTTTTTATTAAAATCACAACTTTTACTTTGAAGTATAGAAAAAAAAAACGATTTTTGACCGATTTTTGCCATTGAAGTTTGACCCGCCTTAAAGGTTTGACCGCCTCGAACCGCCTCAGACCGCCTCAAACCGCCTCACAGGCAAAAACCCGATTTTTCAAACCGTTACACTAAAATCGTAAAGGTTTTGGATCACCTCCGCCTCGGAGACCGATTAATCGGCCGCCTCGATCGGTCGATTTTTAGAACACTGGTTAATATTACTGCGCTAGAGATTAATATAGCAATATTACTGTGTTATCTATGTATAGTTAATTCTACTATGTTTAACAGTAATATTGTTAATATTATTGTCAATCACAACAATATTGCTGTTTAAACGGGGCGCCAAAAGATGTTAAAGAAAAGAAAAAAAATGTCAACACCGGAAACCGGCGGTGACAGACGAAATTGTCCATAAAAATATGTTTTGGGTCAAAATTGAATAATTTGTGAAATTTGGGGTCAAATTGAGGTTAAATTCAATTAAATGATGAAATTGGAGCATATTAAAGTATAAATAGCTATTTCAGTATTTTACAGACCCGTGGACCATATGTAGACTTTTTTGTAAAATAGTTTATTATCTGGACCTCTTTGTGAATAAGTACCCATTGATGAGCTTAGAGCCCGTTTGGCTAAGCTTATTTAAAACATCTTATAAGCTCCTACATCTGATAAGATGTTTTAGGAACTGATAAGCTGTTAGATCTTATTTTAAAAATTATTTTTTAAAGTGTTTAGATATGTAGCTTATAAGTTACTTTTTGTTTTTATAAGTTGTTCAGGTGTTTGGAAATAAAAGGTCTGTTTATTGCTATAATGACAAAAAAGTACACGACGCCAGTATAATTGTTAAACTTTTTTGACTCAAATACTTTTGTTCCTAAAATATTATTATAATATTTACAAATTATTTTTTCAAATAATAATATAAAATAAAAGTTGTAAAAGAAATATAATTTTTTTTTAGATGAAAGAAATATAATTTATTATGGAGATAATAAGAATATTCGTGTATTTTTATATACATATAAAATATAAATAGAGAATAATTTTTTTTACAATTATTATGATAATTACGATAATTATATTTAACTAATTATTAATCTTGATTACAAGAATACGTTGTTTTGATAAAATATAAATATTATTAGTATTCATGTAATATAATAAAGTATTTGAGGGTAATTTTGTATTTTAAGTGTTTTAGTAAAGAAGCAAATAAGATCTTAAAGAAAAAAGGTGGGGTATATGTACTTTTTTAAAAACATCTTATAAGCTCCCTAACAGCTTATTTTTTGAAAAAATAAGATCTTTTGCAATTTTTTTACCAAACATTTTTAACAACTTATAAGCTCCTAAACATCTTATAAGATGTTTTTAGGAGCTTATAAGCTTAGCCAAACAGGCTCTTATTTGTAAACTGCCCAAATAAATATATAAGTTGGGCTGGGCCATAAAGAAAGACGAAAGACTTGTTACGTTATAAATTGTAATTTTGACCCTCAACTTATTCAATTCTTCAATTTGTGTCTAAAACACAATAAATCAAAACTTTAAGCACCAATTATCAATAAAATAAACTAAAAACTCCAATTAAAGGATATGATAACGTGTAAAAATATACACTTAACCCCACCCCCCCCCCCCCCCCCCCCCCCCACCCCCAAACTTGATTTTTTGCTTGTCCTCGAGAAAAACTAATCATAAGCAAATAACTCAACTACTGCATCTCATCACACAGATTAACACCTTCACGTTTTCAGAACTTGTAATTATAGTGGAAATTCTTAAACATTCGCAAGCTCGCAATTCAAAAGCACTTAGTCACTTACCATTGACAAAAACCACAAATCATGCAATTGCTTTAAGCATCCAATATTTGTTAATAAAAAATAGAAAAAGATTATGCTTACGTACATATGTTTGACTCCAAATACTCACCAAATTCTTCTACTCTACTAATACTGAATATTAAGCTATTGGGATCATTGGGGCTTTTTTGGCTTTCAATTGTTAGGCTCTTTGGTTCGAGGTAGGAAGTATGGTATTATAAGTGGCTATGCTTCTTGAATTGAGGTGATTACGCCAGAATTTGAAAGATAGGCGTTTGAAACAATGAATTCACCTCTAAGGACTTTAATAAACTTGATTTTCAAGATTACAAAAGTTGATTACTTTTGCTCTTAAGACAATGGATTGAGCTTTCAAAAACAATTCAACAACTAGTCCTTTTTTTCTCCCTTCTAGTTTCTTTTTCTTCTCTTTTTTTTTTTTAATTATTATTTCTAGTTTTTTTTTTCTTCGAAGAGGAAGAAGAAGGACCTTAAATTTTCCGACCAAACTCCAAGGGGTCATTTTTCAAGAATCTCCATTTATTCTACCTTACACGCATTGGCTAAAAGAAAGAACACATTTTCTCAGAGGCTCAGATCAAGGTTCTAAGGATAATTTCGATAAAAAGGTCGGCTTGAAAGGCTCAAGCGGTTCAACGAAGGCCCAAATCATATCCCAAATCACTCAATTTTCAATACTTCGTATCATAAGGTGAGTTCTAAAGCCGAATATAACATGATCTAACATAAATTAATTCCAAATTTAAAATACAAAACGATCAACAAAAGCAATGCACAAAGTGTGATTCCTAGCAATAATTCGTTTCTAAGTTCCATTGAATCGAAAGCTTAACAAACATCTAATCCTTATCACAACAAAACAATCAATCTCATCATCAAACATTGGTCATCTCTCATCATCACAATTCAACGATGCATTCGACTCAAGCAAATTATTATTAGTATTAATTTCTAAAATAAAATAAATTCTAAAGCATGAAACTAAAGCAAATAAACACAAATACATGCAGATCTAAAATTTCCGTTGCCCTCAACGAAATTAGAACAAAGTTCAAGGATAGAAAAAACCTCATTTAGTCGGAATCGTCGTCATCGGGGTGTGAGAATTTATGCGGGAAACTTCTGATTTTCCTTCTTTGAAGACGCCCAATTTGCGTTTCGGGCGGCCGTCCCGTGGACGTCTCAAAAGCCGTAGGTTAATATTAAAGTCTGGATTTTCGAGGGCCATCCCAAATATTGAACTAATTTTCGGATAGCCGTCTCAAAAGTCGTAGGTTGAGTTTTCGGCGTCAAGATGTCAGACGACCGTCTGGATTTTCCCTTCTATTTTCGGACATCCGTCTAGAACCCCTAATTGCAATTTCGACCCTGAAAAATAAAAATCAAATAAATTAATTAGAATGCATGCGTATGAAAATGAAATCAAAACATAAATTAAAGAAAAAAAATACGAAAAGCAATAAAGCTCGGGTTGCCTGCCGAGAAGCGCTAAGTTTAGGGTCTTCAGCTGGACGTTGCCTCTTTATTTTCAAGCTGAAGCGACCGAAATCACATGGCAATCTTTACTCGCTTCCCAAGGCTTGAGGCATCTCCCTTTGACTTTGAACTTGCAATCCGAATTACGATCCTTTATCTTGACTACTTCACGAGGATGAATTTCTTGGACAATAAACGGTTCCGACCACTTTGATTTGCGCTTGCTTGGGAATAACCAAAAACGGGACTTGCACAATGACACCAATTGTCCTTTGTAAAATTTCCATTGACTTTATCCTTATGACCCCAATAGCGTGCACAAGCCTTTTCTCGTGGTTTGTTTGACTCTTTAAGTAGTTTCATCCATTTCTTTGCGCTCTCCTTGCTGTCAACATCCCAAATCTTATGACTATCTCTCGGAGGAATTGTGATTGAGTCTATAAGGCAAATTTTTTTCCTTTCTAATCTCGTTTCCGACCTCGTCTCCTGCACTCAAAGATGCTTTCCAAGGTCCAAGATCAAAATATCAAAAATTTTAAGATTTGTAAATCCATAAAATCAATAGCAAAACAAGCATTATTATCACAAGGTTTTTTATTTGCACTAAAAACATGAAATTTGATCGTTTGATCATGCAGTCATCGTAAGATCACCACTAGCACAATCAATTAAAGTTCTCAACGTGGCTAAAAACGGTCTCCCTACAATAAGAGGTATCTCCCCATCCTCATCTATATCAAGTATAAAAAATCAACATGGAAGATAGATTTATCGATTTTCACTAGCACATTCTCTAAAATACCTTTTGGGTAAACTAAAGCTATCGGCTAATTGAAGAGTTATAGTCGTCGCTTCAATCTCACCTAATAACCCAAGACTTTTATAAGTGGAATAAGGCATAAGATTAATGCGCACCTAAATCGATGAGCGATCTAAAATTCTTACCTTCTATAGTACAAGGAATAGTGAACTTACTTGGATCGCCGAGTTTTTGTGGAAGGGGCCGTGTAAGAATTGCACTACATTGCTCGGTGAGTTGGATCATCTCGTCCCCTTGCAATTTCTTTCCCTTTGTTACGAGGTCTTTGAGGAATTTCACCCACTTTGGCATCTTTTGGAGTGCTTCGACGAGAGGAATATTTATACGAATTTCCTTCATCTTGTTAACAAAGCTTTGGTATTCGACATCTAACTTCGTCTTTTGGAACCTTTGCGGGTATGGAATGGGCGCAGCCGGTGTAACCGTGGTTTTTCATGTGTCGCCTTGATCGTTTGTGCTCTTTTCCGCTGACCCTGTCGCCTTTGTTTTGCCATTAGTTGTCTCCTTTCTAGGGGCCTCCTCCAATTGTCGTTCGTTTTGTAGGCTCACTGCTTGTACTTGCTCGTTTTGCCTTTTTCTTGGCTTTGTGAATTTCCTCCGTATTTGCCTTGTGATCTCCACCCTTGATTTTGGAATTGGCGAGGGGTATTGTTGACGTAATTGAACGATTCCACATCTTGTTGGCATTGGAGCGTGTAGTGATTTCCACCGCAAATTTCACATCTTGGAGAATCCACGGCTTGGACTTGATGTGGTGGGTTTGCTTTGATGTGCTGTAAAAGGGGTTGATTTTGTTGAGCATTTTGAGTCATTTGAGCTTGAAGTGCCGTACTTGCATCTAATTCCAAAACTCTGGGAACCTTTTTGGCTCCACTAATCGTCATTTCGCTTGATTTTTGCAACCCTGTTCTATGCAATATAAATGCATCAGGTATAGATTGACTCATAAAATTACCTCTGGTACGGTTCTCTCATTCTCGTTAATTTCTTAATAAAAAATGTGGATTTGCTGCCATTGCTCCACTCCGTGAGTTGGACATTTCCTTAAAAGAGTTTTGAATCTCTCCCACGCCCCGAATAACGCTTCTCCTTGATGTTGGACGAAATTATGAATTTCCCGTCTTATCTTTTCATCATTCTCTGGTGAGCTTTAAACTTTCATGAAAAGTTTTAGAAGTTGAGACCATGACAAAATGGAGTGAGGGGATTGGGACATCAACCACTAGAGAGCTCTTCCTTATAGGGAATGTTTGAAGAGAATTAATTGAAGAGCCTCTTGAGAAACGCCGCTTTGACGATGGGAGTTACAGGTATCGAGAAAATTGACAATGTGAAGATGCGGATCTTCACGTGCCAATCCACTAAATAACCCGTTAGTTTGGAGCATCTTCAAAAGGCCTTGCTTGATCTCGAAATTATGAGCCAAGATGGGGGGATACTGGATGCTTAGGCGAAATTCATCAAGATTAGGGACTATGTGGTCTTGTAAAGCCCGATTATCGCCTTCTGGCGGTAGTAATGGACATCGTGGAATTGGTGGTTGATCATGGATTCAAACTCCCGTAGCATCGAGCAAATACCCTTCTTTGTCTCGTATGATTATCTCCCATTATGTTGTTTTCGCGTTGACGTGTCCTAGCTGCTAGAAAAGTGCGTTCGATTTATGGGTCAAACGATTCTCTGTCGAGATTGAGTCTCCTGCGCATAAAACGGTACCTAAAATAAAAAATAAAAAGAAAATAAAAATTAAAATTGGGTGAATCGTGAAAATTGTTCAAATTTAGAGCTAAAAAATAAAAAAAAAATATTATATTCCCCGGCAACGACGCCAAAAACTTGTTGGTGATAATACCTACACGCAAGTGCACGTATCGTACAAGTAATATAATGGATTTTTAAGTCCAAGTATCATTCCAAAGAGAATATTTAATTATTTAATTCTAGATGCTAAATCCTATTAATTGTGATCAAGCCCACCCTACACATTCGAATGTTGAGTAATTATTCTAAATTAACTAAACTAAATTAAAGCAAATTAAAAGGGCAAAAAAATAATTAAACACGAAGATTAATCAGATAAAACAAGCCTAGGATTTTATTCTCCCCCCTACGTGATTATTAATTTCCCAATTCCTTCAATTATGCAAGTTATTAAATCGGATTACTAACCTGAGATGCTAGATTAATCATAACCCAGTTCCGCGTGTATTACAATTCCAATACTCTAGATTCAGTTACTGTATTCCTACGCAATTAATTCTAGAACAAAGCACGAAGCACAAATCTCAATAATAGCTACCTAAGAGATTAACTAGGAATATATATTCCTATGTTAATACAAAGTCTTCTACCCAAGTTCAAATTATTAACCCCATCTTCCGATTCATGAGATTAACAAAAACAGAAAAGCACATAAGGTGGCCAGTTTTATGCACTTAATTAAACAAGTAGAAGAAATAATCCGAAACTGAAACTTGCATAAAATTATAGAACAAGGTTCAAAAATCCCACATAGGGTTCTAAATAAAATCCTAGAATTGAAAGAGTTAGCTACTCATGATTAAAGTAAAAGCAAAATTAAAATAATTCATGGAAGATAAAACTATGCTTGGAGTTTTTGAATTCTTCGTCTTTGTTATTGCTTATTTTCTCTTGAAATTGCTTAAAAAAAGGACCCCAATTGTGTTGCTTGAGATGACTTTTTATAAGGGGGGAACAATTGGGTAAAATGCAGTTTTCTTGTAACTTTTGGAAGTTTCTTTACTGCTCAGTCTCTCCTTCTCGGATGTTTATCTTCTCCAATTTTGTCCACATTTTCTTCTATATTTTAGTTTTGACCCTCAACTTATTCAATTTTTCAAGTTGTGCCTGGAACACAATAAATCAAAACTTTAAGCACCAATTATCAATAAAATAAACTAAAAGCTCCAATTAACGGATATGATTAAAGTGTAGAAATATACACTTAACCGCATGCAACAACAAGCTCATCGGAGTAAGGCATTTCCGGAAAGGCGATGGGACTCCCCTCGATTCCGATGGCCACGGGACTCACACGAGCGCCACCGCCACAGGCAACTTCGTTGGAGGCGCCAATCTGTTTGGTTGGCCAACGGCACCGCCGCCGGCATAGGCCCCCTGGCCCATGTGGCCGCCTACATGGTCTGCTCTTGGTCCGGCTGCTCCAAGAGCGACATACTAGCGGCAATGGACATCGCCATCGAGGACGGCGTGGACGTGCTCACAATCTTGCTCGTCAGGCCATCCAGGCCGTTCCACAACGACAACATCGCCGTCGGCGCGTTCGCCGTGACGGAGCGCGGCATCTTGGTGAGCATCTCCGCAGGGAAGGGAGGGCCCGCCAGTGCGATGCTGTCGAGCGAGGCTCTGTGGATTCTCGCTGTCGGTGCCAGCACGACGGATAGGTAATTAACGGCCATCCCGGTGCTCGGCAACTTGCTGGAGCTCGCAGGAGAATCTGCTTTCCAGTCGAAGAATTTTCCGGCGACACAACTTCCCCTAATTTTCCCCGGATCGAATACGAGCAAATTCGACTCGCTCTGTTGCGGCGAGAGCTCGTTGATCAAATAGTCGTCAGAGGAAAAATCATATTGTGTGAAGGTGGGCGGGGCGATTACTTCCATCCAGAAAGGACAGGCGGTGAAAGATGCCGGTGGGGCGGCCGCCATGATCGTCATCAACACGAGGCGGCAGGGCTACAGCACATCAACAGATGCTCATGTTATTCCTGCTACAAATCTCAACTATGAAGATGGAATCAAAATATTGGCTTATTTAAACTCGTCTTCTTCTCCAACGGCGTCAATTGTGTTCAAAGGAACAGTAATCGGGGACAACGATTCTCCAACGGTAGCTTCATTTTCATCCAGAGGCCCCAGCAGATCAAGCCCCGGAATTCTCAAGCCTCATATCTTAGGCCCCGGTGTCAACATTCTAGCGGCGTGGCATAATTCCGTCGAAAACAACACAAACACGAAAAGCAACTTCAACGAGATTTCGGGTACGTCAATGTCGTGCCCGCATCTCAGTGGGGTTGCAGCACTGCTCAAAAGCGCGCATCCTGATTGGTCGCCAGCGGCAATAAAGTCCGCAATCATGACCACAACCAACCAGACGAACCTCGGAAACCAACTGATTCTCGATCAGAGCCATCTCGCGGCCGATTTATCCAGAAATGACAGGCGGTGAGAGACGACAGGGGCGGGACATGTGAATCCTGCCAGAGCGAACGTTTCAGGGCTCGTGTAGGATATTGAACCTCGGAGGGGCAACATAACTACAAAATTATGTTTAGAAGATCAGCAAATACCGGCAACACCTCTGTTTCTCACAGATATGTTTTATGGAAATCGGTTACGCATTCGGTTAGGAGTCCTATTGCTGTGTTTTACTCAAATTTTTAAGGTTGTCTTAGGACTAAAATAGTTGTGTTATTAATTATTAGGGATTTTTGTGCATAGGTCTCAAACCAAGCATCTTTATTATTCTAGGTTTAGCGGTTATATCTCTTTCATCAATGAGCCCATCCATTTAATATCTTATATATAAAAGAAAGAAACGCTAGGGTAACCCTAAGAAACCCTAATGTCATATTTGTAATTTCTTTTTTTTTTATTTTCGATTTTTATCAAATTTATCTCCTAAATATTATTGTTAATATTATTTTCCAATTTTATCAGATATATTATATCTCTTAAATATTATTTTAAATATTATTTTCGATTTGTATCAGATTTTTATCTCTTTAATATTATTTTTGTTTTTTATCAAATTTTTATCTCCTAAATATTATTTTAGATATTATTTTCGATTTTTATCAATTTTTTATCTTCTAAATATTATTTTCGAATTCTATCAAATTTAAATCTCCTCAATTTAATTTTAAATATTATTTTCGATTGTTAGCAGATTTTTATCTCCTAAATATTATTTTCGATTTTTATCAAATTCTTATCTCCTAAATATTATTTTAAATACTATTTTCGAATTTTATCAAATTTATATCTCCTAAATATTATTTTAAATATTGTTTTCGAGTTTTGTAAAAAAATTATCTCCTAAATATTATTTTTCGATTTTTATCAAATTTTTGTCTCCTAAATAATATTTTCGATATTTATCAAACTTTTATCTCCTAAATGTTATTTTAATTATTATTTTCGAATTTTATAAAATTTATATCTCATAAATATTATATCTCTTAAATATTATTTTAAATATTATTTTCGATTTGTATCAGATTTTTATCTCTTTAATATTATTTTTGTTTTTTATCAAATTTTTATCTCCTAAATATTATTTTAGATATTATTTTCGATTTTTATCAATTTTTTATCTTCTAAATATTATTTTCGAATTCTATCAAATTTAAATCTCCTCAATTTAATTTTAAATATTATTTTCGATTGTTAGCAGATTTTTATCTCCTAAATATTATTTTCGATTTTTATCAAATTCTTATCTCCTAAATATTATTTTAAATACTATTTTCGAATTTTATCAAATTTATATCTCCTAAATATTATTTTAAATATTGTTTTCGAGTTTTGTAAAAAAATTATCTCCTAAATATTATTTTTCGATTTTTATCAAATTTTTGTCTCCTAAATAATATTTTCGATATTTATCAAACTTTTATCTCCTAAATGTTATTTTAATTATTATTTTCGAATTTTATAAAATTTATATCTCATAAATTAAATTTTAAACATTATTTCCGATTTTTAGCAGATTTTTATCTCCTAAATATACCTTTTGATTTTTATCAAATTTCTATCTCCTAAATATTATTTTAAATATTATTTTTGAATTTTATCAGATTTATATCTCCTAAATATTATTTTAAATATTGTTTTCGAGCTTTATAAAAAAATTATCTCCAAAATATTATTTTTCGATTTTTATCTGATTTTAGTCTCCTAAATATTATTTCGATTTTTATCAAATTTTTATCTCCTAAATATTATTTTAAATATTATTTTCGATTTTGATCAAATTTTTATCTCCGAGATATTATTTTAAATAATATTTTCGATTTTTATCATATTTTTATCTCCTAAATAATATTTTAAATATTATTTTAGATTTTGATCAAATTATTATCTCCTAAATATTATTTTAAATACTGTTTTCAAATTTTATAAGAGAATTATCTCCTAATTATTATTTTTCGATTTTTATCAGAATTTTGTCTCCTAAATATTATTTTCGATTTTCATCAAATTTTTATCTCCTAAATATTATTTTCGATTGTGATCAAATTTTTATCTCCTAAATATTATTTTATATAATATTTTTTATTTTTATCATTTTTTTTATCTCCTAAATATTATTTTAATTATTATTTTCGTATTTTATCAACTTTTATCTCCTTAACATTATTTGAAATATTATTTTCGACTTTTATCAAATTTTTATCTCCTGAATATTATTTTAAATATTATTTTCGATTTTTATCTGATTTTTATCTCTTAAATATTACTTTTCGATTTTTTATCAAATTTTTATCTCCTAAATATTATTTTTGATTCTCATCAAATTTTTATCTCCTAAATATTGTTTTCGATTTTTATTAATTCTTTTTGCCCGAACCAGCACAATCACTCCTATTTTCAGCCATAAGTATCTGCAACGCACAAACAATTAAATCTCCTAAATATTATTTTATCTCCTAATTTTCAACGTCACAACAGTAAATATTATTTTTTTGATGATAAAATAATACTTATCATATTCCCAAAGATGGAAGATTCCCAAAGGCTTCCCTTAAAACTCTAACACTTTCAACTTCTCTCTACCACTTCAACACGTTTGTGTTTTCTCTTCTTATTTCCCACCTCTCAATTTCTCCACCCAGTTTTATGTCTCCCCGTTTCTACTAAATGTTTGTGGCTTCATAAAAGGTTAGCTATTTTGCAATTTGTTTTCTCTTTATAGTTCATACTAAATTTGATTTTCAATTTTTACAAAAAGGGTGAATAAATCTGATTTTCATCCCTAGCGGATTTTTTGACATCGTTCCACAGAATTTCTGCAACATTTGAATTTTATTTCTTCATCCTACCTAAGGCTTCTTCTTTTGGTAACCCGACTTTAGAATTTTTGTCTTTCTTCTTCATCCTATTGACTGTGTGGTAATTAGTTTGCATCTTTTTCCATCATGGTTTATAGGTAATTTCATTTTGTTAAATAATGTGTTTTATTAATTTATACCAAAGATTTCAAATTTTGTGTATAACAATTATTTCCTTTTAGATGTTATTGGACATCTTATTGAAAGGGATTATTGGAGAAAACAATACAAAAATGGGCGGAGCCACAAGCTATTGGAAGTCGGCCTTCAAGACTTATTGTTTGTATGCGATATTTTGATTTATTGTTTATATTTATTTTTGTATCTTAATTTTCCAATTGTTAATTCCAGTGGCAAAACAGGACCAAAACGAGGCAGTGGAGAAGGGCTTAATTACGATGCAAGATGTATAGATGGCCTTTTACGTTGGTATGTTGTCGATAATTTAGTTTTGATTAGGTTAACTAAGTTATTAAATCTAATTACTTTTAAGCTCAACATGAAAGACATAGTTGATGATTTTGTTCCTGGTTTAATTTTTTAATCTACTAGTATTAGCTGATTAAATTCATTTGGAAAATTATTCAACAGCAAAGTTATTCGCCTTTTTTTTGTGTGTGTGTAATATACTTACTAATGTTCCACTGATGAAATATTAACGAATGATTATAACAGAATTTGGATCATACGATGCATCAAACATTTATTTATATTCTTACAACATCAATGCAATTTGTTGTCCCGTGCATCGCACGGGTACAATTTCTAGTTTATTATAAATAAAGAAAACATTCATGTATATGCCTATATTACCCCAAAACCTTTATACCCAATTTTTAATTGCAAGCCCAATTTAATCAATTTTGTCCACAAAAATCCAATTTTGACCACAAAAATCCAATTTTGACTTTCTTTTTTTCAAAAACTTTTGTTTTTTCAAATTTTTTTTTTGCCACCGGTTTCCGGTGTTTAACAGTAATATAGTTAATATTACTGTCAATCACAGCAATATTTCTGTTTAAACGAAAAAAAAATGTTATAGGAAGAAAAAAAATAATAA
This sequence comes from Erythranthe guttata, assembly GCF_056151865.1. Classification (NCBI taxonomy): domain Eukaryota; kingdom Viridiplantae; phylum Streptophyta; class Magnoliopsida; order Lamiales; family Phrymaceae; genus Erythranthe; species Erythranthe guttata. The sequence goes on from NC_142537.1 coordinate 14,506,733, forward strand.
TAAAAAAAATAAATTAAAAGTCAATGCTAGAGACCGGCGTTGACCGCCGGAATCCGGCGGCAAATTTTTTTTTGAATTTTTTTCTTTTTTGAAAAAAAAGGTTTTGGTTCAAATTGAGGTTAAATTAAATTAAGGATGATATTGGAGCTTATTAAAGTACAAGGGGTTATTTTAGTCTTTTACAAAAATTTGGACCATGTGTGGACTTATTTATAAAGAAGTTTTTTGTCTGGATCTCTTTATGAATCAATACCCATTAATGAACTTATTTATAATGAACCCTATTTATTAATAATCAGATTTAATCATTATATCGGATTCTATGTTTTTGGGATAATAACAGTTTTTTTTTTTTTTTTCAGTACTTTACACCAAAAATGATTTTAGTTCCTATAATACTTTTGCCACGATTTTGGTCTGCCATTTGTTTTGATAGAAAATATATGTATGAGTGCGATTTGGGGGTTTGAAATGGAATAAAGTGATAACTATACTTGGTGCAATTTTATTTCTCTATTGTAAAATGGGTTAATCACAAAAAGGCCTATGACAAATGCACTTAATTAAAAGAGGAACACCCAACTTTTTTGTTTTTCAAATAAATCCAGTTCGTTCAAACTTATTTGCAAATAAGGAAAATCCTTTTATATATACCAAAATTACCCCCAATTCATTGAAACCCTATTCAACTCCAATTTCATGATTTACACCCCAATTTAGCCCAATTTCATCAATTAACCAATTTAACCCTAATTTCAATTTTGACCCGCCACCACCGGAGACCGCCGGTTGCCGCCGTTGACCGCCGGTCTCCGGCGCGGCGTTGACTTTTTTTTTTTTTTTTTTGAAACACTTTTTTTTCCACGAATATTTTTCCGGCCGGTCAACTGTCGTTGACCGCCGGGTCTCCGGCGTTGACTTTGTTTTTTTATAATTTTGTTTTATCTTAAAATTTTTTTATTTTAATTAATATTACTGTCTTGGCTGCTAAATTACTGTCCCCATCAGTTATTTAACTGTCGGAGACAGTAATTTAACTGTTAATTGATTTTGTTTTTCTTCAAAAATATTTTAATTAATATTATTGTCTTTGCTGCTAGTAATTTAAATGTTAATTGACTTTTTTTTTTTTTTTTTTTAATATTTTCATTAATATTATTGTATTCGTTGCTAAATTATTGTCTCGAGTGGTTATTCAACTGTTGGAGACAGTAATTTAACTGTTAATTGACTTTTTTATTCTTACAAAAAATATTTTTAATTAGTATTAGTGTATTCGTTGCTAAATTACTGTCTCCAGCAGTTATTTAACTATCTGAGACAGTAATTTAACTGTTAATTGACTTTTTTTTCTTAAAAAAAATTATTTTAATTAATTTTACTGCCTTGGCTGCTAAATTACTGTCTCCAACAGTAATTTAACTGTGTTAGACAATAATATTAATAATATTACTGTTCAGAAAAATAATATTCATAATATTACTGTCCCAAACAGTAATATTACTGTCTGAGACAGTAATTTAGTAGCCAAGACATTAATATTAATTAAAATATTTTTTTCTAAGTAAAAAAAAATTCAAAAAAAAAAAAGTCGACAGTGGTTGACCGGCCGGAAAAAAATTTCAGGGAAAACAAAATTAAACGCCGGAATCAGGCCGGAAAAAAAAAATCAGAAAAAAAAAATATTTTCTCAAAAAAATATTAATAATTTTTTGAAAAAATATTTTTTTTCTTCAGAAAATCATTTTTTTTCTAAAATTGTTTTTTCCGGCCAGATTCCGGCGTTGACCGAGCGGTTCTACGGCGTTGATTTTTTTTTTTTTGGAAAACTTTTTTCTTTCTGAAATTTTTTTTCGGCAGGTCAACCGTCGATCTCTGGCGTTGACTTTTTTTCGAATTTTTTTTATTTTGTTTTTTCTTAGAAAAAAATATTTTAATTAATATTACTGTCTTGGCTGCGAAATTACTATCTCAAATAGTAATATTACTGTTTGGAATAGTAATATTTATTATATATGAATACTATATTTCCGAATAGTAATAATGCAAAATCAACTACATTTTACAAAAAAAATATATATACCACCATTATAATCGATTTATACAATTTGAATCAATAAATGAAAAATTCAAAAAAAAAAAAAAAAAAGAAAAAAGAAACTAGAGTTCATCAACCTTAATCGACTACCAGAGCATAGTCGATTAGCTTAATCGACTATTGAACATGTACATAGTCGATTAAGATTCCAGCTTGCGCGAATTTCTCAACACGCGCCGTCATCCGCCCAATTCACCAAAAAACCCTAAATTTGCCTCCCCATTGTCACCACACCGCCGCCACACCAGACTATTCAACCAATCCCTAACAAGAATAAAATAAATAAAATAAATAATTAATACGAAAAAACACAAATTAGCATTTCCATGTCCAAAAAAAAAAAAACAGAAACGATTCAAGGTATTGACAACCCACTGCGTCCTCAACGACGACCGCCAGTCATCAGCTTCAACATCGTCGGTGGAAACCATCGCCCCCAACTACAGATCCATCACCACCCTTCACGCTGCAGCGGGAGGCGGGGACAAACACTCTTCCACCATCACCACCGTCGGTCAACGTCTTGCTTTTACTTCGAATTTTAGTCGATAAGAGAAGATGAGAAAAGGAGAAGACAGAACGGCAAATGAAATATGGGTTAGGGTTTTGAAACGTGAAAATGAGATTTTATATTAATAAGAGTGGTTTGGGAATTATTAAAATAGCATTTAGGTACGTTATTAGCTAAGGGGGTTTTCTCTAATTATTTTTTGGAGGGGGTGTTTCCTAAACTCATTTTCCTAGATGAGGGAGTTCTTGCTAATTATCCCCTTCTTTCTTTTACGAGAGGCCCAAAATATTTTGCTCCATTTGAGAAAAATCCACACCCATTTTCACCCATTATGTTTTACAGCTTTGTCCTTGCCCGCCACATCATCACTGCATCACGCGCTAGTCATTACCGATTTTTTTCCTTTTTCTTTTCTTTTTTGTATCAGTTTTAATCGACTATGAAGCATAGTCGATTAAGGAAATTCTTTAATTTTTTTATTCTTTTTTCTATATCAAGTATATTAATCGACTATGATGAAGCATAGTCGATTAAGAATCTCCTGCTAAAATAAAAAATCACAACTGCAAAATAAATGCAAAATCAACTATATTTGACAAAAACAAAAAATATACAAACATTATAATGATTTATACAATTGGAATCAATAAAAAAATAAAAAAAATTTAAAAATTGGAGTCGATCAAGCTTAATCGACTACCAGAGCATAGTCGATTAGCTTAATCGAATATTGAAAATGTACATTGTCGATTAAGATTCCGTTTGCGCGAATTTTTCTACACGCGCCGTTCTCCACCCACCAAAAAACCCTAAATCTGCCTCCCTATCGTCACCACAGTGCCGCACCACACTATTCAATCAATCCCTAACAAGAATAAAAGAAATAATTCATACAAAAAAACGCAAATTATAGCATTTCAATGTCCACAAAATAAAACATGAATGATTCAAAGATATTTGTCAACCATTGTTGGTCACTCCATAAACAAGTTCTGAGCACATGACAAACCAACACTAAAAAAAATAATAAAAGTAAAAAAAAAAACATAAAAAAAAAAAAAAAAAAAAAAAAAAAAAAAAAAAACAAATACATTCATCAACAATTTCCATTGATTCTCCTCCTCCTCCGACTGCTGCTTTTTTTTTCCTCAACAGCTTGTTCCTCTTCTTTTTAGTTTTGCAGTGGACAAGAATCTGTATAGGGATGTCAATGGGTACGGGTTAACGGGTCTTGGGATTCAGAATCGTTTAATTCAGGTATGAGTTAGGGCGGGTCTGAGTCTAAACTGAACTAGGTTGGGGCGGGTCAGGATTTTATATATTTTTTATGGGTCGGATCTCGGGTCTAGACAAACCCGCCCCAAAACCGACCCGTTGTCATTCCTAAATCTGTATTTTATGTTTCAGGTGGACGTACATGTTAGGATAGTAGACTAAAAGTCTCGCTTTTAGCTTCATAATTTTATTATTGAATTAATAAAATAATTTATTATCGTTTTATGAGAATCTGCACTAGGGTATTCAATGCACTTAATTGATTGTTTGTCAATTAATTAAAAGCATAAGTCTAATATTCTAATAGTATTCGAGATGGTGTGCTACGACGCACAGAAAGATCATTTCGAAAGTTCGTTTAGAATATAAAGATAAACGTTCACAATCTAGATGGAAATGGACTAACCATTGGTAAAAGATTGTAGCACAATATTTAAGTGATTGGTCTTGATCACAGTAAACATAGAATAACTTTTGTAGTTATTGTTTTGACTTATTGTGCTAGCACACCCGGCATGTGTTGAACCGGACAAAGTGAAATAATTGTTTCATCACTGTTCATAAATAAAACTGTATTATTTCTAGTTGACAGTATATTACTTACTCTCTTAATCCCTAGATAATTAACGTACACATTTAATTGATGATCTCTACTTTGATGTCACAATGGGAGAGATTCCTATATTGAGTCAAATGGCCCCCGGTGCGTTGGGTAGAGACATTAAGAATTAATAGGTGGAAATTAATTATCGAAAGGAATCCACATCTCTGAAATATGGGATTGATAATAACCCTTGAGTAGCTTATAAAATTTGTTTATGCCAAGTCCTGGCCAGGTGGATTTCGTATCCAGCATACTCAAATAAGTTAAGCGGGTAAGACTCATGAAAAGAAACCATTTAATTTATTTAGCAGTGAATAAATTATTTGGTGGTTATAAGATTTCTTAATGTGGGGAGAATCTAAGTAACGATCGACCGGAGCTCGAATGTAATATTTGAGAATATAAACGGGAGTTCAATAATTATTTGGTAGTGGAAAATAAATAATTATTTAATGATTAATTAAATGAATTCTTTGAAGAGTTTGGATTTAATTAATTATTAGTTGCCCGATTTATATTTTCTCCTTTAGTCCCTATTGTAGCCCGTTGGATTTTCTAATTAATCGAGAAAATAAAGTTCAACCAATATTATATATTGGAATTAATATAGCCGAAAATTAAGTTCCCATAGGACTGCAATTTTCGACTATATGGAGTTATAGAAGGAGTGGGATTTGTTTCCATGTAATCCTCTCTATGTGGGACTCTAATTCCTTGTGCTATATATAATAGAGATTAGGTTGATGAGAGATGATAACTCCGAGACGCCTATTTCACGTTTGAGAGAAATATTTTTTCTCTTCTTCTTTTCTCTCTTAATTCTCGATTATAGGTTTAGATTTCTTCAAGTACAAGTCCACCCTTGTAAGAATTATTAATCCGGGATATACAATAGAAGATTATAGGTTTTTAGAGCAAACCATAAATCCCGAATTTTCTGAGCAGTCCTGCGAAGAAATTCACCATAAATCAACCGTTAGTCGGATAGGCTCGAAATTTATACAGTAGCTTTCTAACCCTTAGATCTATAATCTGTCCTAAGGGTTTCTCGATCGGATCAACGATCGCGGAGATATCGGTAAAGGAAGAGGACTGGAAATTTCTGGACAGCAGCTTTTACGAAGGTTGAAGGCTTGACGTGGATCCTCGTTCGTGCGCCGAAGATAGAAACGAATCTGCTCGCGAAAACTGTAAGTTGCTAGATTAGATTTATTCCGCTTTAAACGAATCTATCATAGCATGTTAATAAAATTAAAACCGGCTAATCTAGAACCTCTTGCGAATTTTCATTGAATCCTGGGCTTAACATCCCAACAGTACAAACATAAATACAATTGAGAAATAAATAGGGGTTTTTGTGCATGAATCCCTAACCAACCATCTCTATTATTCTAGGTTTAGGGGCTATATCTCTTTCACCAATAAGCCCATCCCTTTAATATATTATAAATAAAGGAAAAATTCATGTATATGACAAACAAATAGGTTAAGATGTACCAAAAATAAATGCTATATAGTATCTTTATCTCTTATGATTTGAGATATATAGATGAAAAATAGGAGATTGATGTTGGAGGGATTCTACCCGATTATGTTTCAATTTTGATGATGATTAATTGAAAAATATAGTTTGAAAGTTAAAGAAAAATATTAAAAATTAATAATTGCAAAAATGTCATTAGGATTTCTTAAGTTGCCCTAACCTTTATTTCTTATATGTATTAAGATGTTAGTATTGGTGTTAGTATTAGCATTAGCATTAGCATTAGTATTAGTATTAGTATTAGTATTAATATTAGTATTAGTATTAGTATTAGTATTAGTATTAGTATTAGTATTAGTATTAGTATTAGTATTAGTATTAGTATTAGTATTAGTATTAGTATTAGTATTAGTATTAGTATTAGTATTAGTAATATTATTAGTATTAGTATTAGTATTAATATTAGTATTAGCATTAATATTATAAGTATTAGTATAAGTATTAGCATATTAACAGTAATATTAATTAACATTAGTATTAGTATCATTAATAGAGACAATATTAGGATTATCATTAGCATATTAGTATCAATATTAGCCTTAGTATTATATTTAGCATTAGCATAAGCATATTAGTATTTTCATTAGCATTAACATTAAAATTAACATCCTTTTTTATTCATATAGCTATTAATATAAGTATTCGATTTACATCATCGATATTTTTTAATTCGTTGATTTAATTCATTTTGATCATAAAAATGATCCCCGTGCATCGCACAGGTGAGATACAAGTATATTATAAATAAAGGAAAAATTCATGTATATGACAAAATTATCCCCAACCATTTACACCCAATTCTTAATTGTAACCGAAATTTAATAAATTTTGTCCACAAAAATCCAATTTTGACTTTTTTTCCAAAAACATTTTTTCCGCCGCCGGACTCTGGCATTGACTTCTTCTTCTTTTTTTCTTTTTTTTTCGCCACCGGATTCCAGCGTTAACTTTACTTAGTGTTTTTTTTATGCCCCCCGCTAAACGTTGACCGTAATTGTGTTGTCATTAACGGCAATTATACTGTCACTGACAGTAAATTAACGTAATTATATTGTCACTGTACGTTAACGTAATTGTACTGCCGTTGACAATACATTTATATATTTTTGTACTGCCGTTGACAGTACAATTAGAGTCAACGAAAATATTATTACTATTTCTTTTTTTTGTTAATTTTTTTTCAAATTTGTTTAATTTGTTGACAAGTCTACGTAATTATATTACTGTCGTTGACAGTAAAATAACTGTAAACACAATAATATTAGTGCCAACCACATCAATATTGTTGTTATTTTTTGGGTTTTTTTTTGTTTTGTTTGAGTTATTCACGGAGTAACGTAATAATATTATTGTCTATTATTGTAATATTACTAAACACAATAATATTGTTGTGGTTGACGTTAATATTACTCTAATATTACTGTCACTCACAATAATATTAATTTTTTTGGCTTTTTATTATGTTTACCTTTGTTGAGCGGTTAACATATTAATATTACTCTATTACACAATAATAATGAGTTTTGTTGTGTTAATATTACTGTGTTAGAGATTAAAATAACAATATTACTGTGTTAAACTGTAGTATAGTTAATTTTACAGTTTTAACAGTAATATAGTTAATATTATTATCAATCACAGCAATATTGTTATTTAAACGGGGCGCAAAAAGATGTTAAAGAAAAGAGAAAAAAAAATGTCTACGCCGGAGACCGGCGGTGATAGACGAAATTATCCATAAATATGTGTTTTGGGTCAAAATTGAATAATTTGTGAAATTTGGGGTCAAATTGAGGTTATATTAATTAAATAATGAAATAGGAACATATTAAAGTATAATGAGCTATTTTAGTATTTTACAAACATATGGACCATGGGTGGACTGTTTTGTAAAATAGTTGTGAATAAGTACCGGTTGGGCTTATTTGTAAAGTGCCCAAATAAATATATTGCATGTGGGGCTGGGCCATAAAGAGAGATGAAAGAGTTGTTACATAATAAATCCCTCTCCGCTCAAAAAACTCAGTAAAAGTAAACCCTAAGAAGAGCCAAGTACGGTTGCAAAAAAAACAGACATGGCAATAGTATCAGAGAAAACACCATCGGCAAATATTCCGCCGGAGATCATCGAAATAATACTGTCAAAATTATCATCTGTTAAATCTCTTCTTCGATTCAGAGCAGTTTCAAAGTCATGGAATACTTTAATCTCCAATCCTTTATTCATTCAAAATCATCTCCGATCCTCGGATAACTCTCCGGATAATCTCTTTCTCAGTACGGATACATATGGTACTGATAGAGGGTTTACTTTGGTTAAATTCGAAGTTGGAAATATCCACTCCGGAGAAATATCTGTCGAGAGTATTCCCAATGGCTACGACAGAATATTATGCGAATGTAACGGCGTGCTACTCTTGACCAGCATCTACGGCGAGTGCGAATACGATACATGCGCACTGTGGAATCCATCAACTCGCTCTCAGATGTTTCTCATAAACCGATGTGAGTTTAATGAAGATCATGACGTTGATTTTGATTGTGGGATTTGTTATGAACAAATAACGGATGATGTACTGGATTGTGGGGTTTGTTATGACCAAATAACGGGCGATTTCAAGGTTGTCTTTGTTTACGCAACGAAATATGAAATTTATTCGTGTAATAACAATTCTTGGACCGAAAAGTATTTAGGAACAAAATTCTATACCATCCTTGGTACTCCAGGTGCGGCTATATTCGTTGACGGAGCTACCTACTGGATTTTGGGCGTCGAGAGCAGGAATATTTCAGGTACGCAATTAGTGTATTTCGATCCAAGAACCGATGAGCTCAAGATTTTGAAAAAGCCCGAACAATTAAATGATGACAAATTTCATTTAATTAACAAGGCTTCTTTGGGAGGAAGACTATGTTTGTACCACTATAACTACAATGAGAACAGTATCCAAATCTGGATAAAGGAAAAGGGCATTGATACAAACTGGAAAGAGTTTCTAACCTTTGGAAAATTATGTCCGTATTTGTGGATTACGCCAATATGTTTCGTGGGAAATAAGGTTGTCATTCAAGTAGACCGTAAGAAATTTGTCTACTATAGCCCTACTGAGCAGACGTTTGAAGAGTTTGTAGATATTGACGTAAAGTGCAATGGATTCATTCCATATCGGAATAGTCTCTATTTCCCAACTGGTGTCAAGACGACGACAATTAAAGGTCAGCAGTCTAGGTTTATGTTACCTGAGCATAAGTATTTATGCATGTAGACAATATATTATGTCTGGTTCTTTTTTTTTTTCTTCTTCTTCTTCTTTTTTTTTTTTTTTTTTTTTGTCTTTTTTGTGTGTGTGTGCGCGCGCGTTACTAGGAGTCGATCTTACATAGGTATCGAGCCTCAACGCAGTCGAGTTCTCTATTTTAATTATATTTGATGTTTTCATCTTGTTTCTATTTCAAATATTATTCATTGCTAGTTTTTATAAAATATTTTTTCATTAAATAAACATTTATCGTTGATCATATAAAATTTGTGCATATACAAACACTAAAACAAATAATTGTCTGGTCTTTGTTTCATTGGTGATAAAACTAAAGCAGATCTGTTTCACATATAATTTGTCCGGTTCTTCACCAAAAATGCAGAGGAATATTTTAATCTTACTCGGTGCCTTTAATGATCACAACCACCTCCAACCTCCGTTATTTAGAACATTCGTGCTATTGCCCGTTTCGCCCTCCATTTCTCTCTTAATAGTCACCGGGTGGTAAGCACTACGGACGAAAAAAAGAATATTGTTACGAGTGTAATGCAAACTACATTGGTCCTCTTGCATTACAAAATAAGTTCTCTCGGATTAAGTCGGCTTTCCAAAGACGTGTATTTTCTTCAATTATTCCCAAAGACGTGTATTTCCTTCGGATGCTGAAAAAGAGAAGGGAAAAATACAGTTTTCATCCTTCAAGTTTGCACCTATTTTACATTCGGTCCTCCATGTTTATAAAAAAATACATTTGGTCCCTCATGTTTCAAAAACTCAACGCTTTTGGTCATTTCCATCAGTTTTCCGTTAAAACTAACGGAATATAATCAACCGTGTGCCCATCACTGCCTTAACTGACGGACTAATGTTAAGTTGACGAAAATGACCAAAAATCAAGGTTGACGAAGAACATTAAGCTACGTAAAAAAATTGATGCAGGCCAATTACCAAGATGTGGGTGAAGATATTTGTTCCATTTCACGTAGAAGAGAAACCACTACATGTCTACATCGAAATACCTGTACAACTTGTGGAATGTCTTCATCGGAAATTCTTGACGCAACATTGGTGGTGATTGCCGATATCCTTGAATATATGTTAACCACGCTAATTAATTATCTGTTAAATCACCCCATATAGATTTGTTCCAGTTTTAAAAGTAACATGTTTAAATTATGACAATTTCGACCCGTGGAGGTTGGGTCCTACTATAAGCCCGCCATGGACCCGTCTATCCTAAACTTGTCGAAAACCCATAAGTTTGGTTCCTTACACTCACAAATCTTACCAAGATATGTGGATCGGCACGTTGTTAGATAGAAGAATTGTGTAGCGCATCGTCTTGCGAACAGGGCTTACACTCACAAATCTTACCAAGATTTTTTTACCGGATCGAGTTTGCCTAATGAGGCACGTGGAGATTATATTTCTGATTAATTTAGGCATCTCAAATTTTCGTCCATGAAGATTTTGCATGAGAATGGATGGCTTTGTTTGGATCCAGTACATTCATCAATACAGGGACTTTTTTGCATTTATGTACTATTCCAGGGGATTTCGCTGACCTGGCCACAACTTTAGAGTATTTGCAGTTTGACCCCCCATTATGAGCATCTTCAGCAATTTTCAACTTTTCAGGCTTGCACTTTGGAGGACAACACCAAGATCGTTTATTTGCAGTTTGACCTTCTAGGGGGCTAAACAATTTTTTTTCTCTTTCTTTTTACCCCTCTTTGGGGCATTTGTGTAATAACCTAGATAGGTCTCGTTATGATTAATTTTGAAAATCGTTGTAGGGTACTCTTTTTACTTGTGTAGGCCCACATGATTTTAACGAGCCCCCAAAACTCTTATCAATAAATGAATAATAAAATCTTTTGGACAAAAAAATAGTGAAAAGATGTTTTTTATGGATAAGTATCTGACGAACCATCTTTATTATTTTATATTCAGGGGCTATATCTCTATCGTTTTCGCCAATAAGCCAATTCCTTTAATATGTATTATCTATAAAGGCAAAATTAATGTATATGATAAAATTACCCCCAACCTTTTAAACTCAAAAGGTAATATGCTAGAGGTCCCTAGTTGGAACATAATTAGATGTGGAATACAACCTTAACTAGATCCTTTTTAGAAAAATAAATATGAGTCACATCCTCAAATTTTCTTTTATCCCCAATTTACCCTTAACTTAAATCCATAAATTCTAAAATCATGTTTCTCTCAGATTTTTTCTTCTTTTTTCTTCTTCTCTCTCTCTCTCTCTCTCTCTCTCTCTCTCTCTCTCTCTCTCTCTCTCTCTCTCCCTCCCCCCCTCTCTCTCTCTCCCTCTCTCTCCCTCTCCCTCTCCCTCTCCCTCCTCTTCCCCCTCTCCCCCTCCCTCCCCTTCTCTCTCTCTCTCTCTCTCTCTCTCTCTCTCTCTCTCTCTCTCTCTCTCTCTCTCTCTCTCTCTCTCTCTCTCTCTCTCTCTCTCTCTCTCTCTCTCTCTCTCTCTCTCTCTCTCTCTCTCTCTCTCTCTCTCTCTCTCTCTCTCTCTCTCTCTCTCTCTCTCTCTCTCTCTCTCTCTCTCTCTCTCTCTCTCTCTCTCTCGTTCTCCACCACTCCAATCCACTATTGGGGGGGCGGTGGTTATGGCGGTGGAGACGGCGGCAATAAGCGGATGGTTGTAGAGGCAAGGAGACGGCGTTATATGGTGGTGTAAGGTCAGATCTACGGTGGAAGGCGTCACAACGGTGTTGGGCATGGATGATGGCGTGACGGCGGCGCTCGGTGGATGGTGGTGGTGGAGGAGCGGATCTAGGGTTTGGTGGGGAAAATTTAAAAAAAAATTGATTTGTATATCTACAGATGTCTGTGAGTGTCTATGGGTATCTATGGGTGTCTGGTGGCTAGAGTTTGTAGGAGAAGTTAGGGTTTCAAGATGTCTTAGGGTTTCAAGATGTCTATGGGTGACTACGGATTACTACGGTTTCCTATGGGTTTTTGTAGATTTCTACGATCGAAAAAATTAAAAAAATCATAATTTTCAATTTATGTAGAAAATGAGAACAAAATAGATTTTTATATAATGAAAAAATATGGGGGGAAAAAAAAGTTCCACGTAAAAAAAAATGCTAGATGCAAACTTAAAAATGTTAAATAATATCATAGTTCATCATACTATATTTACAATTTGGTGTAATTTCGAATTTGTGAGTGGAGGGGAATTCTTGGAATGAATTTAATAGAGGATGCGAAGCAAATTTTAGTTACACTTGTCATTTAGTTCTAATAAGGTTTGTCACCAGAGACTTATATCTTAAGACCCCTAAACTCATTTCCTAATCGTAACCCCAATTTAACTTCATTTTCATCAATTTTGACCACAAAAATCCAATTTTAACTTTTTTTGTTCTTTTTCTATCTTTCTTTTTGCTACCGGTTTCCGGTGAAATTTTTAATTTTTTTAATCTTTTTTTTTTTCTGTTTTATACGCCGCTGGTTTCTGGAGTTGACCGGTAGTCAGCGCCGTCTTCGGCGTTGACTTTTTTTTTTCTAAATTTTTTATCCATTTTTCGTACGCCCGCCGCTGAACATTTACCGTAATTGTACTGTCATTGACAGTAATTGTACTGACGTTGACAGTAGAATTACGTAATTGTATTGTCGTTGACATAGAGTTACATAATTGTACTCTAGCTGACAATACAATTACTGTAAACACAATAACATTACTGTCAATCACATCAATATTATTATTTTTTTAGTTTTCTTTTTTTATTTTGTTTGATGTGTTGACCAGTCAACGTAATAATATTATTGTCGTTGACGGTAAAATTACATTAAACAAAGTAATATTAGTGTCAACCACATCAATATTATTTATTTATTTTGCCTTTTTATTTTGTTTGATTTGTTGGCCGATTAACTAATAATATTAATGTCTACTATTGTAATATTACTGCAAACATAATAATATTATTGTGGTTGATGGTAATATTAATGCCGTTACAGTAATGTTACTGTGGTTGATAATAATATTACTGTAAACCACATCAATATTAATTATTTTGGCTCTTTACTATGTTTGCCTTTGTTGAACGGTCAACATATTAATATTACTCTATTACACAATATATAGTGATTTTTGTTGTGTTAATATTACTGTGCTAGAGAGTAATATAACAATATTACAGTAATATAGTTAATATTACTTTGTTATAATTGTAATATAGTTAATATGATTGTCAACCACAACAATATTACTATTTAAACGGGCAAAAAAATGTTGAAGAAAAAAATTTAAGAAAAAAACAAAAAAGTCAACGTCGGTCAGCGGCAGCAAAAAAAAGAAAAAAAAAAGGAGAAATCGATCGTCAGTCAACGCCTGAAACCGGCGAAAAAACAGATAGATAAAGAAAATCAACGACGGCGACATGCGAAATTGTAGTCAAAATTGGGTCATGGGTCAAAATTGACTAACTTGTGAAATTTGTGGTCAAATTGATATTAAATTGGATAAAATTATGAAATTAGAGCATATTAAAATGTGATGCCAGATTTTAGTCTTTTACATACCTCTAGACATTGTTTAGATTTTTTTGTAATTTTTTTTTATCTAAACCCCTTTATGAATAAGTAACTAATAATGGGCTAATTTGTCATGGACCCTACTAAAAAAAAAAAAAAAAAACCCTTTTATTAAAATAAAAAAATAAAAAAGAAAAAAAACAGCCGCAAGATTACTTGTTACATAATAAAACCCTAGGCCTAGCCGCCTAGGCCATATCACAATCACTTGTCCGCCCAAATCTGTGTATATATTAAACCCTAAAAAAACTAACAGGTCGGGGAAAAAAAAAAGACATGGAAACCTCAAATATTCCGTCGGAGATCATCGAAATTATACTATCAAAATTATCATCGGTTAAATCTCTTCTTCGATTCAAATCAGTTTCAAAGTCATGGAATACTATAATCTCCGATCCTTTATTCATTCAAAATCATCTCCAATCCTCGAATAAATCTCCGAATAATAATCTCTTCCTAAGTATGTATACAAATAGTACTGATAGGGGGTTTCCTTTAATTAAATTTGAAGGTCCAAAAACCAAACCCGGAGAAATGTTCGTGGAGAATATTCCCAACGGTTACAGCGTAATACTATTCGAATGTAACGGCGTTCTACTCTTGACAAGCCTATCCGATCGGGATCGGCGCAACAACAAAAAATATGCGCTGTGGAATCCATCAACTCGTTGGGAGAGGCATCTCGAAACCCGATATAAAGATCATGTAGTTGATCGTGGGATTTGTTACGACAAAATAACCGGTGATTTCAAGGTTGTATTTATTTACACGACGGAATACGCAATTTTATTCATGTAAATACAATTATTGGAGGAAGAAGAAATTAGGAAAAAAATGCTACGGGGCCGGTGATACGGGTTCGGGTATCTGTATCGATGGAGATACGACGTATTGGATTCTGGAGGAGAGCGCGAAGATGAAATTAGTGTATTTCGATTCAAGAATCGACGAGATCAAGGTCTTGCAAAAGCCCGAACAACTAAGTGAAGATGACAAATATGTTTCAAGTTATAACATGGCTTGTTTGAGAGGAAGCCTATGTTTGTACTGCTACAACAAAGATGAGAAAAGTGTTCAAATGTGGATAAAGGAAAAGGGAATTCATACTTGGGAGAAGGTTATAACCATTGGGAATATCGAGAATCTGTATTTGTGGTCCACACAACTATGTTTCGTCGAAGTCGAAAACAAGGCTACAAACTATAGCCCTACTGAGAAGGCGGTTGAAAAGCTTGTAGGGATTGATATATATCGGGGTAGATACGTTCCATATCGGAATAGTCTCTACTTCCCAACTGGTGTCAAGACGAAGACAATTAAAGCTTAGAAGTCCAGGTTGATATTTACCTTCGATAAGTATTTAATATTTATTCATTTAGGCAAGATATTATATGTTTTTGTTACTAGGTATTGATTGGTATTTTTTCAATAACTAGTAAGTGACACGTGCGTTGCACGTGGTTCATGGTTTTTCTAAATTATTTATATATTCATTAATTAATAATTTGCTCGATTAAAATTAACAGTGGTACTATAAAAATATTTAATAAAAATATAAATACTGAAGCTTAGTCCACAACACTATATATATATAATTAAATTTGTACAATTTCGAATTTATTTTTTGAATGTAAATTTTGCTGTTATATTATTTTGCTTGATCTTGAGTTGGCACATAGTTCCAAAGAAAAATAAATAAAACAAATCTTCATATTTTTTCTTGAATTTGCATAAGTGATTTCTATTTGTAACATAAAGTTATATATTATTGTAATATTTATTACTCTTCCTCTTCGAAGTAAACAACTTTTGTTTACACTCCTATTTGCAAATTCTAGCATCGTCATTTATTTTATCGATTTGCATTATTTAGTCAAAATAATTTTATACGATCAATTATTTTTATTTATATTTGTTTTTATTTAACATGGTGATTTATCTGAAGAATAAATTAGAAACAATTAGAGAGAAAATCCATTATACCCTCTCTGTACGAAAATCGTTATGAATACACTTCAAATGCATATACACGTACACATATTAAAAGAATAACAAAATGAACTTATATTAGGCATACATTTACAATTGAGATGTTATTACTTGTTAGTCTTTATTTAAATTCCTTCACTACATGGATTGTAAACATTTTTTTCAAGTTTTTCTTTAACTAATAGAAAATTAATTTTATGAATAAATAATTAGATGAGTCTACTTCGAAAATAATTACCCAAAAAAAAATTTATGAAAGTATGATTAAATGCAAGTAGTATAAGACCTATAAGACCTTCTTGAATGGTAGTCACGTGAAGATTTTTAATTTGTTTACGCAATATTTTTTTTTTACGTCCCTATTTACATGAAATTTCAGTTAGTCCTATAGGACCTTCTTCTTCCCCTATATACGCTCTTAAGTAGCCACTTAAATGGTAGTTTTATGAAAACCTCTCTAAGTGAAAGATGTTCTTTATGTACCCTTGAATCAAACAAAACACCATCCTGTCGATTACTATATTCATTTTCATGCTAGCTAATTAATTTATATTTGCTAACTGATTTGTATTTACCGAATTATTTTACAAACTTCATTCTAAAGGGTATTTTTTCCATAAAAAAATAGAAGAAACCCCTCTCGATATTATCACTTTTATAAAACAAAAAAAAAATTAATTATAGGGAAGTTGCCAATAAAATAACCTAAAGAAATTTTCAACAATAAAAATAAAAATAAAGTAATGTTGAATGCAATAAATCTTTTTAAATAGACAATAGGATTTAAGATCCCCATCCCTGCAATATAAGAAACAAGTATTGTAGATAGTAGCAACATAGAAATTAAAAATCAAATTCAACTTGCATAATGCAATTTATTATCATCCAAGTCTTTTATTTTAAAATAGACTATGGAATTTAAAATTCATGTCCCCATCAACATCAGAAACCAGTAATATAAATGGTAGCAACATAAAAATTAAAAGTCGAATTCAACTTACAGTGTAAAATTTATTATCATCCGAACGTTCTATTTATAATCTTCAACTAAATTTAATCCATTCGACCAAATGCAGTATATAATTTAGAAAAGTCTAGTAGAAAGTGATAGTGCATATCAATGATGTAAAATAACTTTTTGAATGAGATACATTTGCCCAAACTTACATTAGATGATTATAGAAGATGAAATTATATGTTCCACTTTAACATGCATGAAGATATTTATCAATTACCGAGCGGAGTTCTAAATACAATAGTTTAATAATTATTATTATATCAACGGAATATAAACGAATGGAGCAAGAGGAAATAATGTTGCATCATTCTCCTTTTTATATATTTATTTGCTGACTGTCCAAATTCTTATTAATTCCTAAACAAAGTCGGTTACTTTTATTCATGTATGTATAATAATTAATTGTATTTATCTTTGATGATTGTCCAAATTCTAACAAATGTAACACTTATCCCTTAAAGTATCATTTAAAATATAATAATACCCTTAATATATCTCTTTCTTATTGGATAAAAATAATCGAAAAATTATGCTATAAATTTAATCAATTAAAAAGTCGATGTAATATATTTAAAATTTAAATATTATCTTTCCTCGATAAAATAAATAACATAAAAACTAATTCTTATTCTTTATATAAAATTCAAAAGTAAATAAAATTATTATTGAACATATATTAAAAATATATATTTAGATATTATGAGTAATCAGATACTTTAAGAAATTAATAATTAAAATATATTTAAATAATTAAGAATATAATATATTATTCATTGATTTCTTGGAAAGCATTGATTTTTTTAATAATATTTTGCAACTATTATTGTTCAATATCTATATATGTGTATATACAGTTTTTTATTAGTCTTTTTATTCATATAATGTTTAGTTTTTGGTAAATTTTATTTGGTCAGTAAAAAATGGCTTTTATGTTAGTACATCTATTTTACCAATGGAAGACAATATTTATTCAATTTTAAAATATTATCTTTTTAATAAGATATATGAATTATTTGCCAATTATTTTATATAATAATTGTTATTATTATTGTTATTATTATTATTGTTATTGTTATTGTCATTTTGTTATTATTGCGATTATTATTGTTATTATTATTATTATTATTATTATTATTATTATTATTATTATTATTATTATTATTATTATTATTATTATTATTATTATTATTATTATTATTATTATTATTATTATTATTATTATTATTATTATTATTATTATTATTATTATTATTATTATTATTATTATTATTATTATTATTATTATTATTATTATTATTATTATTATTATTATTATTATTATTATTATTATTATTATTATTATTATTATTATTATTATTATTATTATTATTATTATTATTATTATTATTATTATTATTATTATTATTATTATTATTATTATTATTATTATTATTATTATTATTATTATTATTATTATTATTATTATTATTATTATTATTATTATTATTATTATTATTGTTATTATTATTATTATTGTTATTATTGTTATTATTGTTATTATTGTTATTATTGTTATTATTGTTATTATTGTTATTATTGTTATTATTATTGTTATTATTATTATTATTATTATTATTATTATTATTATTATTATTATTATTATTATTATTATTATTATTATTATTATTATTATTATTATTATTATTATTATTATTATTATTATTATTATTATTATTATTATTATTATTATTATTATTATTATTATTATTATTATTATTATTATTATTATTATTATTATTATTATTATTATTATTATTATTATTATTATTATTATTATTATTATTATTATTATTATTATTATTATTATTATTATTATTATTATTATTATTATTATTATTATTATTATTATTATTATTATTATTATTATTATTATTATTATTATTATTATTATTATTATTATTATTATTATTATTATTATTATTATTATTATTATTATTATTATTATTATTATTATTATTATTATTATTATTATTATTATTATTATTATTATTATTATTATTATTATTATTATTATTATTATTATTATTATTATTATTATTATTATTATTATTATTATTATTATTATGATTATTATTATTATTATGATTATTATTATTATTATTATTATTATTATTATTATTATTATTATTATTATTATTATTATTATTATTATTATTATTATTATTATTATTATTATTATTATTATTATTATTATTATTATTATTATTATTATTATTATTATTATTATTATTATTATTATTATTATTATTATTATTATTATTATTATTATTATTATTATTATTATTATTATTATTATTATTATTATTATTATTATTATTATTATTATTATTATTATTATTATTATTATTATTATTATTATTATTATTATTATTATTATTATTATTATTATTATTATTATTATTATTATTATTATTATTATTATTATTATTATTATTATTATTATTATTATTATTATTATTATTATTATTATTATTATTATTATTATTATTATTATTATTATTATTATTATTATTATTATTATTATTATTATTATTATTACTATTATTATTATTACTATTATTACTATTACTATTATTATTATTACTATTACTATTATTATTATTATTACTATTACTATTACTATTAGTATTATTATTATTATTACTATTACTATTACTATTATTATTATTATTATTATTATTATTATTATTATTATTATTATTATTATTATTATTATTATTATTATTATTATTATTATTATTATTATTATTATTATTATTATTATTATTATTATTATTATTATTATTATTATTATTATTATTATTATTATTATTATTATTATTATAAGGTAGAAGTTTATTTTTACCCTTGATGTATCCTTAAGCTATTGGTTGTTTTGGAGGGTATTTTAGGACAACCAAAAAATGGAAGAAACCACCCTATTATTCCCACTTTTATAAGTAGTATAGATATATTACTTTTGTCATGCACATGCCTGTTAATTATTTTTCGTCTCCTCAACGAGTACAAATTAATCTCCAACGTAGGAATCGGTTTGATTAATTCTTTCTTCCAAGTAGCATAATTTTTTGCGTATCGTAATGAGTGGAAGATAATTCGCCTCCGGTGGGCTACGATTTCAAGAGCGAAGGTTTAGGTGGTGGAGAACAGAGAGAACATAGTGAGAGAGAAATTGCAGGTATAAACAATGAGATTCAAACTATTTATTTCGGTTTATGTCGATGGGCAATTTGATAAACACCCTTCAAGTCTATTTTTCTTTCACATCAGGACAATCATTTTTTTTCCCCTTTGCTATAACTTCATCAGGCAATTTAGTTAAAGAGAGCTTAGACTGAAAAATACACATTTTAGACTTAGAATACCTTATTCTCTTCTACCTCATCTATCTTCGAAATCACATCTACTAAAAAAATTGGCGTTTCTTCAACTCCTCCTACCTCCCTACCATCGACGGCCCAATTTCCGTCAACCACGTCACAAGAAAAGTTATTCTCATTGGTTTCACTCCTCTTTTTAGTCTAAGATGTTTATTTTTAGTCACAATTCTTCAACTAAGTTGTCAGTTTTCAGTCTGAACTCTCCAATTAAGCTGTCGGTTTTTTGTCTATTTTCAATCTAAGTTGTTCAACTAAGTTGCCCGAAGAATTTTTAGCAAAATTCAAAATATTCAGGCTCGCTGTTAGCTATACAAAATATTTTTTAGAGGTTAATATCCAACTTTTCTTTATATTTTTTACTACATTAAATTTTGTGTCTCTTTTTAATTCTGTTTCTACGCCACAATAATAAAAAATTGAATTTGGCTCAAATATATAATATTTGCACGAAACAAAACTAACAATAATAATAATGAACTATTAAATCATGGTATTCAACTATTACTTGTGGTGGTCAAGCAAATTATAGTCAACTGTTGAGATATAGTAATGCTGATATTTCGGCAAAGTTGCAATTTCATGAGCCATATAAATTCTTTCCTACAAATATGTTGAACTCTAAACTCAACAAAAGTCCTCCGTCGATGTGGGATTTAAAGGTTGTTTAAGCACCGGGATATCCACCCAACACAAGCGCCCCAACTCGATCTAGGTCCAAGTCCACACATTCCATCCACGCGCTATTGATTGCCGCATCGAAATTTATCTTAACAACATTTTCCTCTGGGGCCAACCACTTCACATCATTCCTATCCCATTTTGTAATAAAGATATATTTGACAATATATCAGTGAAGTAGCATTAAAAAGAAAATGGAACCACACCCACAAATATTTTCAACTACATATTTCTATATGAAAAATGTATAACTATTTTGTTTTCTACACGATAATTTTCCTATTTTTATTCATATTTTTTATTGTATTAAACTTCGAATACCCTTGACAAAAATCTTGAATTTGCCACTGGACACAAGTAAATGGTTTTGGAACTACTTGTAAGTTGTAACTCATGACATTTTATTCTGTTTCTTGTGCTATGAATAGAGCACATTGTAATGAGTTCTTCCTAGATTTATGTTCCATGTTTACCATTCGTTAACATGTAACATAACCTGTACGTTTCCATATTGATGGAGTATTAATTATTTAGTGAAGTACTATTTGGTATTAAATTAAGGGATAATCACAGTTTGGGTCCCCCAAGTATGCACGTTTTTCACTTTTGGTTCCCCATTTACCGTCGTCAACAAAATACACACTAATGTTGTCACATTTTAACACATTGAGTCCCTCCGTCTGTTTGACCGTCAAGAATAGCGGTCAACGGTTGAATTAGGGTTGAATTTGGGGTTTTTCTTTGAGAAAATTGCAATAAGACCCCTATATTCTTTCAAAATAATCTAAAAACCCCTAAAATTTTATCCAACCATAATTTAACCCCAATTTCATCTATTAACCAATTTTAACCAATTAATGACCCCGATTTTTCAAGATCGGTTAATACGACATTGACTTTCTTTTTAACTCGATTGACTCTTTTTTCGGTTGATTTTTTTTGCCGCTGTTGCTCGATGTTGAATGTCGGTTAAACAGCCTTGACTTTTTTTTTTGCTTGATTGTTATTTTATTTTTATTTAATTTTGTTGAGTAGTGAAAAAATATAATTTAAAAAAAAAATCAAAGCTGATACATGGCGAGAAAAATAACATCGTCAAAAAGTCAAAATAAAACACAAAAGGAAAAGGTTAACGCAACTCAATGACGGAAAAATTTGAAGGAAAAAAAAAAGATAAAAATTAACGGCCGGTGTTAGCCCCAAAAACCATTAGACTATAGTGGTTATGGCATTTCCAAATTACTCCGCCACATGCCTAATTCATCTTCTTCATATTTTTTTGGGAATAAATTTGGGTGCACTAGCGGTTCCACAAAGAAATAACTGAGAGGAAGAAATTATGGATTTAAAAAAAAAATTAAATTGTATTTTGGCCCCAAAATTTTACATAAAAACTTTGTTAGAAGTTTGTAATTTTAGTATTACGATACTAGATATTAATATAGTATTATTATGTTATACAATAATAATATTGTGTTGATCAGAAAAAAAAAAATTCACAGGAAAAAGTTTAAGAAAAAATTAAGAAAATAAAAAAGTCAACATTGTTAACTGACAACCCAATGTCGGTGAACGACGTCAAAGACAATATTAAAAAAAAGTCAATGCCAAAAAAAAGTTAAAAAAAATCAATGGCGGTCAACGGTCAACGGTAATGGTGGTAAAAATTAGGGTCGTTTGTCAAAATTGATTAAATGATGAAATTGGGGTTAAATTAGGGTTGAAATTTTTTTAGGGATTTTTAGAATATTTTAAAAGAATGCAGGGGTCTAAGTGCAATTTTCTTAATATAAAACCCCAAATTCAGCCATAATTCAACAGTTGGTCGTTACTTCTTAATGGTCAAACAGACGGAGAGACTCTACGTGTTAAAATGTGACAACATTAGTGTGTATTTTGTTGACGACGGTAAATAGGGGACCAAAAGTGATAAACGTGCAAACTTGGGGGACCAAAACTGTAATTATCCCATTAAATTCATCATTGGGTAAATATAAACTCAAGTATTAGTTATCTGAAATGCTAAATCCCGCACTAATTTTACCAAATCATGTACATAACTAAAAATATTTCTCTCTCTAAAATCTTCTCTTCTCCTTCCCCACCCTTCTTTTTCCCCAACTTTTTTCACAGAATCACACACTAAAAACTTCCCTAGCATTCCAAGTTCGAATTTGACTAAATCTTCACATGTTCAAACTAAAATAAAGTTGGAATTTGAGGAAAAAATCAAATTGATATGAATTTGAATAATCAAATAGGCTTAATGAAATCGAATAAATATTGGGGTAGTGTAGAAAACGAACTGGGAGAGCAAAACGGATCAGTAGCTTGACAACTTGATGGTACCTGCGATCATAGAGCACGTGAACTAGGCCGGGGGTTGATCCGGCGGAAACCCCTCCGACGCTCAAGTCAGACGTGCTGATAGTAGAAATAGTCCAGAGAATACGTATTGTAGTATTGCTCAGTTAATAGGACGTACCTTATGGAATGAGTTCAAATGTGTATTTATAGCTTAGTTGGTATTGTCGGGCCCAAGCCTTACTTGAAGGTGATTGGGCCTCGGTGATAGTGGTCTTCGATATTGGGCTCGTGGCCCAGTAGGTAAATAATTTGTAGGCCCATTGGGTTGGACCAATTAGTCATATCATTAAGCCCACCACTCTCGAGTTGATGTGGGGGCCATATTGAAATGGGTGACAGATCGTGTCGAGAGTAAAAATTGTAGAAGTCGATGGTGTGCGAAAACGCGTTGGAGCGTGTGTCGGAGGGGCGTGAATGCACGTTGGCGCGTAGCGCGACCAAGTTGTCGCTATGTAAGTTATTTGAGTCGTCGGTGTTGTCCCGCGACGATGTAGTAGCGAATTATCTCATCGTGGGAGTTGTCTCGTCGCGGGGTAATATAGTTGATCGAGTTATCTCCTCGTGGGAGTTGTCTCGCGATAATGTGGTAGCACGTATCAAGTAATCTCCTTGTGGGAGTTGTCTCGTCGTGGGGTAATAGAGTTGATCAAGTTATCTCCTCGTGGGAGTTGTCTCGCGATAATGTAGTAGCACGGAGCAAGTATTCTCCTCGTGGGAGTTGTTATTTATCGACATTATCAATGTTTTGACGCGTTGCTTGTATGTGTTTACATATAGCCTTGTGCGTGATGTACTTGAGGAGGGGATCAGGCTCTCAAGAGTTTTTTATGAGGATCGTGCCCCTTGTTAGACCTCGTGGGTCATAAGTATGTTTAGACCGTGGCCACGTTTTAATGAAGGACCCATCGAAAACAAGTAGATAAATTTTGAGTAATCAAGCTGGCCAGGCTATATAGATTCTCATAATATCTCTAAGTGTTTCTAGGGTTGTAATCGTGCTAACTTGAGCTTGCGATTATGTAGTACATTGCGAGCGAGTTGTCTCTTCGAGAGAGTTGTCTTGCAGCGAAGTTGTAGGAGCATTGGATGATGCGCGATTTAGGAGTGTGCGGATTGAGGTTGCTCTGAGCGAGTTGTCTCCTCGTGGGAGTTGTCTCGCAGCGAGTTGTGGTACCGAGTGAGTTGGCTCCTCGTGGGAGTTGTCTCGCTGCTGGTTCGTAGTACCGAGCGAGTTGGCTCCTCGTGGGAGTTGTTTCGCGGCGAGTCTTATTACCGAGTGAGGTAGCTCTTCGTGGGAGTTACCTTGTAACGGGTTTGTTGGACCGAGCGAGTTCGCTCCTCGTGGGAGTTGTCTCGCTGCAGGTTGGTATTACCGAGCGAGTTGGCTCCTCGTGGGGATAATCTCGCTGTGGGTTGTAGGACCGAGCGAGTTGTCTCCTCGTGGGAGTTGTCTCGCTGCGTGTAGTAGGACATAGCGAGTTGTCTCCTCGTGGGAGTTGTCTCGCTGCGGGTATGAGACCAGAGGGGGTTGGCTCCTCGTGGGAGTTGTCCCGCAACGGGCTATAGGACGGAGCGAGTGGTCTCCTCGTGGGAGTTATCTCGCTGTGGTTTCGTAGACCCGAGGGAGTTGGCTCCTCGTGGGAGTTGCCTCGCAACGGGTTGTAGGACGGAGCGAGTGGTCTCCTCGTGAGAGTTATCTCGCTATGGTTTCGTAGACCCGAGGGAGTTCGCTCCTCGTGGGAGTCTTGCAAGCTCCCCACTCTCGATACGATGTGGGAGCCAAGTCAAAAAATGGACCGGATCGTGTCGAGAGTATATCGGTGTCGTGGTGTACCGATAACAGTTGGTGTGGTGTGGAGAAATAATAATTTTTATTTGGAGACCACACAGGATTTGATAGAGCGCGTTGAAATTCTCGCGCAATTTTGTGAAGCGAGGTGAAATCGGTACGCGATTTGGTGGAACGTGTTGAAATTCGCGCGCAATTTGATTTAATTAGTAGAAAACTGCGCGCGATCTGTTGGGTGTAGACGTAGCCGCGCCACTTGATTGAGTAGCCGTAGGATTTGATGTAGAAGAGAGATTTGTTCGACCCTACACCCGGTGAAAAACACCGGGTGGGTCTTCTGCTGGCACGTGTCTCTTTTTTGTATTTTATAATAGATTCCCCGCTAGGGTTTACCTTTAGGGATTTTAGAAAAATAAAAAAAAGAACACGTGGCAGCAGAAGACCCACCCGGTGTTTTTCACCGGGTGTAGGGTCGAAAGAACCTAGAAGAGAGGTGATGGGTGATGGGACGCACATTAATGGAGGAGAGAGAAAAGCTTGCTTTGGTGCTTTGTGCTGATGTCCACGTGTGCTGCTCCATTTCTTCTTTTTTTTTTTTTTTTTTTTTTTTTTTTTTTTCTCTTTTTCACTTGTCTGCCAGCGCGCGCGCGTACCGATGAGGCGCGCGGTTCTCCACGCGCTGGCAGCCTTCCTTTTTTTTTTTTTTTTTTTTGTTTTTTAATTTCTGCCTCGCGCGCGGACCGAGGCGCGCGGCTGACATAACGGTAGGCGCCCCCACGCGCGCGTGCTTTGCACGCTCCCAGTTTATCTATTTTTTTTTTTTTTTTGATTTCTGCCGCGCGCGCGGACCGAGGCGCGCGACGGTTGGCGCCCCCACGTGCGCGTGCTTTGCACGCTCCCAGTTTATCTTTTTTTTTTTTTTTTTTTGTTGTTTAATTTAATTACTGCCGCGCGCGCGGACCGAGGCGCGTGTTTTGGACGATGCGCGGCTACCGAGGCTCCATTGGGCCAACTGCGCGGTGCTGATGTACGCGTTTTTTTTTTTTTTTTTTTTTTTTTATCTTCTTTTTTCTTCTTCTTCTTCTTTTTTCTTTATCTTCTTGTCTTTTTTTCTTCTTCTTCTTTTTAGTTTTTTTTTCATCTGGGGTCTCACGTGCGCGATTTTACCCCCTTTTTTTTTTTTTTTGGTGGTTGATGTTCACCCCTTGGGATGTTCTATTTTTTGAGTAGGAAGATTATACTCGTCTCTTGCAATGTGATGTGAACCCACTTGGGATGGGTTAACCACCCACTGTAGGATGAGGCGCTCGAGACCTATGGTCTGAGGTGAATGCACACGGTTGTGTCGTTGCTTGAGTGACAACACGAGTTGAAGCTTTCGCGTACGCTGAAGGTCCTTGTCGGTTATCTGAACCGTTAGAGGAGCAAGTAGAAGTTGATATTGTTGAAGTTTCGGCGATCATACACTGAAGGTCCTCTTCGGTTATCTGAACCGTTCGAGGGGGGGCGGAAGTAGGCCCTCAGAGAGTCGATGACCCATGGCGAGCAAAATATTTTGGGGGCACTATAAACCCCTAGGGAGTCGATAACCCTTGGCGAACGAAATATTTTGGGGGCAGATGTAAGCCCCCAGGGAGTCGATAACCCTTGGCGCGCGAAATGTTTTGGGGGCACTATATACCCCCACGGAGTCGATAACCCTTGGCGAGCAAGATATTTTGGGGGCAGAGGTAAGCCCCCAGGGAGTCGATAACCCTTGGCGAGCGAAATATTTTAGGGGCAGATGTAAGCCCCAAGGGAGTCGATAACCCTTGGCGAGCGAAATATTTTGGGGGCAGATGTAAGCCCCCAGGGAGTCGATGGCGGTGGTGCCATAGGTGGCTCCACATGTGGAGCAGTGCTGGTATCGCGTTGGGAGCATTTGCTCCCAACGTGGCGATATATTGGGTCACGGCCTCTGTGGCAGCGCGAGTTGAAGCTTCTGCTATCATGCGTTGAAGCGCATCCTCGGTTATTTGAACCATTCGAGGAGCAGGGAGTGGTGGATCGGCGAGTGGTGGGTCCCGAGGGGGGATCACCTGAACCTCGCGAGACGGATCCATGGGACGTGGAGGAGGTGGCAAGCCAGAGCCTCCACGAGGTGGGAGGTCGTTAGCTGTGTCATTTTCTCTCCGAGCAGACGCCTCAGGAGGATCTTGTTGGCTACGTGATCTGGTTTGCATCGTTCCCACAGACGGCGCCAAAATGATGATGCTAATTATTTAGATCACCTGGGGTAGTGTAGAAAACGAATTGGGAGAGCAAAGCGGATCAGTAGCTTGACAACTTGATGGTACCTGCGATCATAGAGCACGTGTACTAGGCCGGGGGTTGATCCGGCGGAAACCCCTCCGACGCTCAAGTCAGACGTGCTGATAGTAGAAATAGTCCAGAGAATACGTATTGTAGTATTGCTCAGTTAATAGGACGTACCTTATGGAATGAGTTCAAATGTGTATTTATAGCTTAGTTGGTATTGTCGGGCCCAAGCCTTACTTGAAGGTGATTGGGCCTCGGTGATAGTGGTCTTCGATATTGGGCTCGTGGCCCAGTAGGTAAATAATTTGTAGGCCTATTGGGTTGGACCAATTAGTCATATCATTAGATATGAATTTGAATAATTAAATAGGCTTAATGAAATCGAATAAATATTAATTAAAACTGAACTCGTTTGTTATGATTATTCACGTAAAAAAAATAGGGTCTATTGGCTATACACCCCTCATATGGAACATATATAGGGATAGGTCCACCCCTAAAATTCTTCCTTTGAGATACCTCCGTGGAGAGGCAAAAGTACTATTGTGCCCTTAAGTTCAATTTTCGCCCAACTGCATTCAGTATTTTCGCCCATGCATTCAGCATAATGCCCACCTGCGTTTAGCATTTTGGTGCCTGCATTTATCATTTTTATAGATTTTTTTAAATAAAAAATTTAATTGTTTATTTTATTATTATTATTTATACATACCCATTTTTGTTTTTGTTTTTTTGTATTTTCTTATATTTTAATTTTTTTAATTTTTAATTTTTAAATTTTTTTTAATTTTTTTTAATTTTGTAATTTTTAATTATTAATTTTTTTTTATAAATTTACTGTACTTAAATTGACTATATATGACTAAGCATACTACACCTAACTATAGTATACAACAGTCACGTATAGTTATATCATATATGTAATCATGTAATGTCTTTTTACCTCAAAATTAATTTACACCAACAACAAAATTCAAAATTTCAATCTCGATAATCAAATAACCGATAAAAAAACAAAATCACGTGCATAAAATCTTCAAAACATGAACACGCATTACTATAAATTAAAAAACGCATAGCATACATATAACTATATGTTACTACACGTGACTATATGTATCTACAATTATTTATAGTTACATAAGTGGCATAAGTCTGGTGTACTGTAGCATGAATGCAACTTCACATGGCACTTCTTTGTGTCTTATTCTTTGCATCTCATAATGTTATACAAAGCAAAACATCTGACAAAAACATACAAGTTAAAGAGCGAAATGGAACACGCGAGTTAGATTACATGAAAATTACAAAAAAACTTGATTTTTTTTTTGATACATTTATTGTACTGTAACCGACTACAAATTACTATAGTATACTACAAGTTCTATAGTCATGTATAGTTTTATGTATCCATGACTACATATATGACTGTATATGACTACATATAATTGTATATTCACCTGACCCAAATCACCTATCTAAATAACAACTACTGATTAAGTTTCTACTACACAGACAAGCAGAGCTCTCACACTGGAGGCATTTCGATCATCTTCAAATAATCACATAAAATAAAAGACATATCATTTATAACAAAAATGAACAACATGAGAATCAAACAAAATAAAAAATCAAATTAATCCAAAGAAAAAGCTTTTAATATTAATTATTCACAGATCTTAAAAAAAAACATAGTAGATCTGTTATTTTTTTTTTATATATAAAAAAAGTACATTTGATTTGAGCCCTCCCTCAACAAAAGAAAGAGAAGAAACTAAAACAATAACGTAGAAACCATTTCATCAAACATAAGTAGAAAGAGATTTAAAACGAATTTCAAATATACAAACCTTCATCCATCATGTTTTTTGCATCATCGAGTCTACTAGGGAGTATCAAATTAAGATTGTAATTTGGGTTTTTGACTAGGAAAGAAAAATTAATAGGACCTATGCATATATATTTTCAAAACTAGGGAGTATCCCTCACTTCCCCTTTAAATAAACAGAATAAAATATTAACAAAAAAAATCATCTTTAATTTGCAGCCTTTCCCCTCTATTTGGTGCGATGAAGAACCTCCAAAACATGGGCCGAAAAAGGTGTGGAAAAGCTCGCATGAACGGAATTTCGTCATAAAAATTGTGGCGTGGTCAACCGAAAGGGGGCTGGAGATATGGTTGAGGCGGAGGCTGAGGGTATGGAAGGAGGTGAATATTGAACATATTAATATTAAAGGGTTAATAGCATTTTCCCACCTGTACTTAGCCGTTTTTGCGCTTTGCCACCTTAACTAAAACAAGTTGCATGGGCACACCCAAACTCATTTTTTTTAGGGTTAACTGCAAAAAATCCCCTAAACTTTCGACATTTTTGCACTTTACCCCCTGAACGGAAAAAAGTTGCACGAGCATACCCGAACTTACTAATTTGTAGCATCATAACGAAAATTGTCCATTTTTAGCAAAAAGTGACCGGAATCCACAACATGTGAGAAGCACATGTTTTGAGCCGGGATAAATTGGTCTTTTCCTCACACTACTATTTTCTTCATTTTTTTAATAAATATAAATAAATCTTTAAAAAAAACAGAAAAAAAAAGGAAAAATACATCATCTTCTTCGCATCACCAGTGATTCACCACCACCAAAAACCAAAGTTACTCTTCGTCCTTCTTCCGCCGTCCGCCGTCCGCCGCCCGCCGCCCGCCGCCCGCCGCCCGCCGACTCTGATTCATCCCCCACCGGAAATAGAGGACTACTCAGCCACATGGAGATAGAGGACCCAATTCATCAACCCCACCAATCAAAACATCCCATTCATCGGATCATAAAACCTCTGCACCATCCACATCGCCGTCGATTTCCCGGACCCATTTCCCCCGACCAGTGCACCGTCGCCCCGCTCATAATCGTCAAGTAATTTTCTTGACTTTTTCCCGGTCGCCGTTGACTATCAACCCCCAAAATTGCGTTATTTCCTTTCAAATGCCCCAAAATTGTGTTCTTTCCATTCATCTTGTGGACCCTGTTATCAGCCCAGCTACGCTACTTGACCATGGTATCAACCGATGGGAATTGATTAGTTGTCGGTCGGAACCGGTTGTAAAGCGGAAGAAGAGGGAGAATGAGCACAGCCCCACCCGCAGCCCGTGTTTCCGACCCACGATTGAATTTGTTTGAATGCTCCAAGAGTGGGTGAAGATTAATTTGGTGGGGGTGTTGGTGACGGGAATAAGATTATTTCTTTTCATTTTTTTTGATTTATTTATATTTAGCCTCTTGTCAAGGAATGAAATTGGTGTTGCGGTTGTGGCGGTGGTGGTGGAGCGGCGGAACAGAGGTGGTGGTGGTGGTGTCTGAAATTTTTTTTTTTTTTTTTTTTAATGATTTATTAGAGGTGAAAACCTCTCTCCCATGTTCGGTTCCCAAGAGGGATTAAGGAAGAAGATGCAGGCAATTTTCTCTATTTTGTTTTTCTTCTTTTTTCTTTTTTCATTTTTCGTTTTTCTTTTTTCTTTTTTATTTTTTCAAAAACCTTGTGAGTTGGCGAAATTGCCCCTTTATTTGCACGTGTGAGTTGCACGTGTGCATTTCAGGGAACAATTTGGCTAAAAATGGTCAATTTCAACGCCGGTGCTACAATATAATAAGTTCAGGTATGCTCGTGCAACTTTTTTCCGTTCAGGGGGTAAAGTGCAAAAACGCCCAAAGTTTAGGGGATTTTTTGCAGTTAACTCTTTTTTTTATGAACATAACCACCTAAAGAGAATATTAGGGCGAATTTTCTCATTTTACGGCGCACGCACAATGCACATGCTTAATGTAAGGGTTTTTTGTTCATTTCCACTAAAAAAATTTGTGTGCCTTAATTATTTTGACAATTTTATTATCTCTCGTAAACCCTCTTCAATCTTCATCTTCTTCAAGCAGCTGGAGAAGAACTTCCGATCAAGATGAGGTGGTGGATATGGCGTTCTGGAAAAGAGCCCTCAATTCAAGAAACTCCACCAATTTTATCTCCTCTTCAATGGCCGCCGTTGTCAAGCCTTCGTCAAACAACTCCTCTAATTATTCTAAACATTATTCCCACAAGATAACTCCTCCCCTCGAATCAGTATTTTCACCGCCACCTCCTCCACGGCGCTGGTTCCCGTGTACCAAAGCCCTCATTTCCCTTCACCGCCGCACATCAACATCAACATCAACATCTAGAGGGTCGCCGCTAATGGCGGCGTCTTCTGCCGGAGGTAGACTGAATATATCGGATTGTGGCCCAAAAATAATTCCCCCATTTATCGATATCATACTTCGAAATCGAGAACTAGGTTTCAATTCTAAGGAATAACTTTTTGGAAATTTTGTTTCTTCTTCCCTTAACAATTATGACCCAACAATTGTGAAAAGTCTATTTTTTTTTTAATAATAGATGGCTGATAATTCCGAATCGGGAAGATGAAAATTATTAGCATTTGAAGAAGATGAAGATTGAAGAGGGAGTTCTTCTCTAGCAGCTTGAAGAAGATGAAGATTCAAGAGGGTTGGTGAAGATTGAAGAGGGTTGACTGTTGGTATGTTTAAGAGAGATAATAAAATTGAGAAAAAATTAGGGCCCACAATTTTTTGAGTGGAAAAGATTAAAAAATCCTTTCATTAAGCATGTGCATCGCGCGTGCGCCGGAAAATGAGAAGATTCGCCAGAATATTCTTCTTAGGTGGTTATGTCCATCAAAAAACTGAGTTTGGGTGTCCCGTGCAACTTTTTTTAGTTAAGGTGGCAAAGCGCAAAAAGGGCAAAATATAGGTGGCAAAATGCTATTAACCCTAATATTGAATGATACATTTCACTAACAGTTTAAATTTTGGTTCAGATAGTCATTCAACATGAATTAGAGCTAGGCAAAATGAAAAGGTCCTGAGTTCAGATCCCTCAACTACCCATTTTAAATATTTCAAGTGCAAGGCTTCAAATGTAACATTTAACAGTGAGAATGGAGAGAGTGTTTGTCGGAGGGAGAGCGGTGACTCAACTATGTTGTGTATTTCTAGAAACATTGCAGTTCAGTGCCTAAGGGGCCTTTCGGAAAACTGAAGGGACTGAATTGAAATATTGAAAACTTCATTTTGGTACTTATTTTTGACATTCGTAATTAAAAGGGTATTTTGGTATTTGCAAGTCAAAAAACCAACCCACGGTCGCATTTATGGCGAGTGTATCGCGACCAATTCATTGGGACATTGTTGGCTTTGTCTAGCTTTCATAGGGTGTCCGTACTAATTTTTTTAACACATGGACTTTGTGACACATGGGTGGTTAGTGCTAAAAAGTAAAAACCGCTACATAAACTATTATTGTTTCGTTTTTTCTTTTTTGCCAAAAAGATTTTATTATTTCGTTATTGTAAAGAGTTTGGGGCCTCGTTAAAGCATTGTGGGCCTACACAAGGAAAAAGAATGCCCCTACAATGGTAATTAAAAATCAGAAATAAACCTAGCAAGGTTATTAGACAAAAGCCCCAACGATGGGTAGAAAAGCAAATATCTAGAACTAGCTAAACTAGGAAAATGCTGATGCTGAAATTGCTGTTTTTACCCCAGATGGGGGTCAAACTGCAAGAAACAGACTTGGCGCTCCCATACTAAAATAGGCCTGAAGAAGATTCGAAAATTGCAGAGAGGACCCCAGGTATTTTGTGTTGACAAATCCTTAAAGCTCCATTTCAATTGAATAATTTTCAAGAGCAAATTGGATATGACGCTACTTATTTGCAAATTCCTTAAATATCCCACAAAATTCAATTCGCTCCAATTTCATCACTACCCTAATTTAACCATAATTGCACAATGACCACAATTTTCATAAAAAATACATTTTGACCCGTCCAGCCAGCGTAGCCGTCTCTAGCCATCGTCATTCGGTTGGCGGCATTAGAACACAAAGTCATTGAGAAATACAAAGTTCTATGATACTAATAGACTTTTGTGGTTTTGTGTTGTAAATTAAGTATTATATTATCTATATCTACTAACCAGTTGTTGAATGTATAAAGTATACTCAAATATATGTACTTTCGATTGAATTTTTGTGTGATTTGATATAATAAATGGGTTGATATGTTTTTTAATTTACTATGTAGGAGAAGAAATAGAGTTCAAGGTTGTAGAAGGAGAGGAGACAAAACGACGTAAAAACTCGAGAGAACCGGACGAAACCCTTGATGCCTTATGGGATCTTAGTCTTAGAATTGTGAGGGAATATGAGACCCACAGTCCGAGATAATGAGACCGCAGTCCCATAGTTGAACTAAAATCTCAGACCCCAGTCTGAGAAGTTTTTCAAAAGAAAGAGCGTCATGTACACTCGGACGTGGTCCCATGTTTTGTGCTATCTCTCGGACCGTTGTGTTATTTCTCTGACCACGGTCCGAGAAGTTGTTTGTGCGGAAAATTTATGTAAACTTGAAAATTTGGCCAAAACTCTTGGTTAAAAAGAAGATTTTCAAGGCTAACTAGGAGAGATTTAAGGGGTCTTTGCACGAAAATTACGAGAAAAATTGGAGCAAGAAGACCGAGAAACCAACGATGAAGATTTGACGATTGTTCATCATAATTTCTCTCTTATTCTTCTTTTCTGAATTCATGTATCTTTACTACTTTTTTTTTTCTTCGAACAACCTGTGTAGCTTAAATCGTAATCTAGGATTTCGTTAGAACCCTATGTGGGATTTGTTGGACTAAATTTATCTGTAATGCAAGTTTTATGAATTATTTATTTCTTTACCCTGGGCTTAATGTATTCATGAATCTGATCAATAAGTGAATCAAGATAATCGAAAAAAAATTAAATTTTTTTCTTTTAAAAAAATAAAAAGATTATATTTTTTTCGGAAAAAAATAAGATGAAGTAATAACAAAATATAAATAGTAAAAAGAAGAAGAAAAAAAAACTAGGTACAATAAGAAAGCGTAATTAGGTCATCTTTAAGTAGTTGGGTTGATGTTAAGGAAGCCAAACATCAAACACTATTAAATAATAAGAAGATACAAAATTCATAATTTGATAACAAACACCTTATAAAATAACAGGCCTATTATTTTATAGGGAAAATTATCTTATCTTAGCAACCAAACGAGTCCTAATTGTACAATATTTCTAATATTTAAGTATTTTTTCGAGATTCTAATTCAGATCGAGCTTAATTTGAATTATAATGTTACTACGTTTTAATTTTTGGAGTAAGAATTGCACATTACTTTACTATACAAGAATAGGGAAAATTGCAAAAATGCCCTTTTTGCATTTCCCCCTAAGAACAGGAAAATGAGACTGCACCTTAGATATATATAACTAGGTGCACTTTACCCAAAATGTGTATTTTTTGGATAATTGCCGCTGAATTTCAGTAATTGAGAAGGATAATTTCATCTTTTCAGACTATAAATGTCATTTGACCATTTTCCACTACATATTACCGTTTGGTGTCTCTTTGCTCTGTCAAATTGAATACCCAAAAAAACCTACACTTATTGTCTCCCAAAATCAATTGAATCGGCGGGCGACAACCAGGTGTTCCCCATCGATCTTTCGAACGAATCCTTAAAGGTAACAATTGGGTTAGTAGCATTTTGCGATATGTACTTTGCGCGTTTTTGCACTTTGCAACCTTAACAAAAAAATTGCGCGGGCACACCCAAATTCATTATTTTGACTCACTTCACCACCCAGGGCGAATATTTAAGCGAATCTTCACAATTTCCAGCGCACGCGCAAAGCACATGACTAATTACATGGGCTTTTTCATCTTTTCATTTGAAGATATGATATGGGTGAAATCGAAGGTTCTAAGGACTCAATTGAACTAGATTTAACACTTCTCCAATTTTCAACAAAATAAAACTATGGGTCTTCTTATCCCATTGGAGTTTCTTGGTGAACGGGCATATCCGAATATAAAAAAAAAATATAGGTTTCATTTGCTTTCACGTATTCTCGTAATAACGAAGAGGAAAAAAGGCTCATCTTTCCCCTCACAAACAGCCGTTCCAGGAAACATGCTTCTTGTTTTGCACTTTCGATTCCAGATTTATCAAGCATATTGGTTTTATTCGTATATCTCTTTCCCCATTTCAATCAATCTTTCTCTTTACTTATTCTGAATATTTTTGCTACATATCGATTGAGGAATACAAATTTCCTATTTAAGGGTAAATCGGCCATAATTATAAACACCTATAGACTTTAGTAATGGGGGGCCTATAGAGAATTACCCCTTATTGTATTATATCTTTAATATAACAACCCTCATTACAAGAGGGGGAGTTAGATGATACACCTGCATAATAGGTAGATTTCAATCGTATATTAGATTAAATAATCACCCACTAAGCACACATACACATGGGTGTGTATATGATTATATATAGATTAATGGTTTAAATTCACCCAATACAAATAACCAGGTGTAACATTTAATTACCCGTAGAAGAGTTGTAACATAGTTTTGCAGATATGAATCTACTAAAAGATTTAAAATCAACTACAAAAAATACAAATATATGATGGTTGCAGCTATATGCAAGACTAATTCCACTTGTGCAAGACCAAATTAAAATTTTCAATATATAAATACAATAATACCCTTACTTGTTAAAAAAAATTAAAAATTTCAAATGTGCAATACCAAAAACTCAAAAACACAAAAAACCCTATCACAAAACCACAAGACCAACTCTCATCTTCTCCATCTTCCAAAACCCACAAAACATTTCTCCATCCTCCTCCATAAACCCACAAAACCTAAACATTCAAAATCATCAAAACTCAACAAATCTAACAATGGCAAGTATGGAGTTAGAAGACATCAAAATAGAAGATTTTACGGTGGAAGAACCCAAGAAGGTATGCATTTATGTGTTTTTTAGCTAGAATATCGTTTTTCCAAAAAGAATCCCGCGCAGACGCAGTCGACACGTACATGTCGAATTTTATAGGTAAACAACGACATTGAGATGTAGATTTTGGAGTACAAAATTGTCACCTTAGTGTCGAAATTTAACTGTTAGCAAATTAGTCCAATTATACTAAATTTCGACATTAAGGTGTCGAATTTATGGACATATATTCGACACCTTAATGTCGAAATTTAGTTGTTTCATATTTAAAAAAAAAAAAAAAAAAAGTCCCGCGCAGATGCGGTCGACATGTACATGTCGAATTTTATAGGTATAAATCGATATTGAGATGTCAATTTTAGAGTACAAAATCGACACCTTAGTGTCGAAATTTAACTGATAGTAAATTAGTCCAAATATACTAATTTTTGACATTAAGGTGTCGTATTTATGGAACATGGAACCTTCAGAAACAACACCGATGCACAAGATTTAAAAAAATTGCCTTTAAGATTAGGGAAATGCAGGAAAAAAAACCATCGGTATTTTAGAGATAAGTCAAAGGTCTTTGTTTTATTTTTAGGTCCAAGTTTTTATTTACTATAGGACAAAAATGGCTAAAACTCTCTCAAAAATAACAGCTAACAGTCAGCCCGAATATTTTGAATTTTGCTAAAAATCATTAGGACATCTTAGCTGGACAACTTAGACTGAAAATAGACTAAAAATATGAACATATTGTTAAGTGTATATTTATACACTTAATTATACCTTTTAATTGGAGCTTTTGGTATGTTTTAACGATAATTGGTGCTTAAAATGGCTATTAATTGTATTTTAGGTGCAAATTGAAGAATTGGAAACTTATGGGGTGAAAACTGCAAATTCGGAGAAAAAGTGGGCCAAAAGTGAAAAAATCAGATTTCTGAAGATATGAAGACCGCGCGGCCGTGCGGATTTCAGGCATAAATCTCACACGGCCGTCCGGATGGTCGTGATGGCGTAGTGAAGGAATTTTAATTACACAAGGAAACCCGCCCTATTATATTTTTGCACCCTATTTAAAGGCCAAGAGCACACAATTAGGGATTAACTTTTTACCTTTTATCTTTATTTTTAGTTTTTATCTTTCATCTTTCGACACGCAATCAAGGAGCACAAGAACGAAGACGAAGACTTGACGACTCTTCATCATAGTTCTCCTCTTTTATTGTTATTTATAGCTTTTATAATTTTTCGTATTTTTATTATGTTTTTCGTAACGAACATGAGTAGCTAAGTTTTTAGTCTAGGATTTTATTGGAACCCTATGTGGTAATTCGAACCTATTTTTCTACTTTTATGCAAGTTTAATTGTTCGATTATTTCCTCTATCTTGATCTTATTTAGCGCATGAACGTAGCTAATTTATGTTGCTATTTGTTATTGTTAGAATTGATTGACATATCGTTTTAATAATTAGAACAGGGATAGAAGAGCCTTCGAGTAGTTTTTCACCGAATGTGTGTGTTAATTGCATGTATTATCGTAGACATACAGATAATACCTTAGGTAGCCGTTTGCGAGACTTGTTATTTAATGCTTTATTTATACTAGGTTTGCATAGACATATAGTGAATCTTTTATGAATAATAGGTTTATAGCGCAGCGACAACTGGTTATGAATAATTTCGTGTCTTGGGTTAATAATCGGGAATCGTAGCTTGCATGATATGAGATTAATCGGGTGAAGAATTATCGCATAGGGGGAAGATAAAATCCTAGATCCGTTTTATATTGATATTTTCTCGTGTGTAATTGCTTTCTTAATTAGTTTAATTTATTTAGTTAATTAATTTGACAACCCTGCGTAGGCTGGATAAAAATCACAATTGTTAGGATTTGGTACTTAGGATTAAATAATTTGCGTATTCCCTGTGGGATCGACATCCGACTCTCACGAGTCTACTTTACTACTTGTTTGCGATACGTACACTTGCGTGTTGGTATTTAGCACCCAACACATATTAATTGGAGATGTTAGACTAAAGATAGACAACCTAGATTGAAAATGAATAACTTAGTTGAAGAATTATGACTATAAATAAATATCTTAGAATGAAAAGATGACTGAAACCGATGAAAAAACTTTTTCTTGTGACGTGGTTGGTGGAAATTGAGTGTGATATATGTTGATCAACTAATCAGAGTAGAATGAGCTGGAAGATCATGCCACGTAGGAATGCTGAGAGGAGCTTTTTTTAATGCAGGTGAAGGCATGAGAGGTGCATGTGATTGTAGACGCATAAAATTAATTAATTGGTTAATTAAATTAGCCAATTAAATTGTGTCTAAATTAAATTATAATTTATCTTGCAAAATAAGTTATGGAGATAATTATCAATTAATTAGTGGCCAATATGATTATTTCTTCTCTTCCAAGTTATAAGAGATAAATATCAATTTAAAGAGAGCCAATCAAATCGCGCCACGTCATCAAGAAGACTTTAAGTAGGACTCTTATTCTACCACTATAAATAGGGACCATCCCTACACAATTCAAGACACAACTCAAGAAGAAGAAAAACCGTAGGAGAAAATTTTCTCTACAATATTCAAGTCATCTTCATCAAATTCAAGTCGTTCTTCATCAAATTCAAGGCGTTCTTCATCAATCTTCATCAAATTTAAGTCGTTCTTCATCAAATTCAAGGCGTTGTTCATCAAATCGAGGGCGTTCTTCAATAAATCAAAGTTCAGCGTTCGATCCGAGATTTAAGTCGCAAGACCCTCGGAAGACGTTATTCAAATCCAAATCAAATCCGAAGAAGATCAAGTCAACGACCCGACTCCGAAATTCAAAGTCAAACGCATATTGTTCTTGAGAGAAGAATCAGAGGATTAAATTAGAGTTTGTAACCCGCAATATTTATTTTTTATTCAATAAAATTATCTTTGTGCAAGTTTTTCTTGTTTGTCTAAATCGCAGATAATTATTTTGTTGCTACAAATTTTGGCACGCCCGGTGGGAGATCTCTACCTCTCATCTCTTCTCTCTCTCGAAGATCCTCGAAGTGTTGCAGTGACTGCTCTACGTTCACAATGAAGATTGCTACTTCGGATTCATCAAGTGTGGGCTTAGGTACAAAGAGTATGGCTAAGAAGCTGCAAGCATCCTCTGAGACTAACTCGACGCCTCAAACCATTTCAGAAAGGCTTACCACCTCTTGTCAACACAAGCGCATACGTGGAAGGTTCAAAACGAGAGATTTCACAGCCCACGCCTCGTTCAACATCAAGCTACTCAGAGGTGGCATCCGTCATGACAACAAATGCTACAACCATGGATGAGCAAATTGCATGTTTGACAAAGGCCATTGAGGGACTCGCAAAGCATGTTCAAGAGCGAGATTCTCAAATTGCCGAGTTGATCAACAAGATGGACAAAGCCGATGCTAGTCAAGTTGTGGAGAATCAGATAAAGGTTCAAGCCGAAGTCAAGACATCCACAAAGCAACAACCAGTTGAAAACGAGAAGGCTCCAGCTCAAGAACTTCAAGTTTCTCCAGAAGGGATGATTCATGTAGATCAAGTGATGACGCTGATCAGTGGAACCATCAAAGACAAGTTCGAAGGAAGCTCGAACTCTCCATCAACCTATGTCAAGCCATACACACAAAGGATTGATGATCTAAGGATGTCAATGGGCTATATACCTCCAAAGTTTCAACAATTTGACGGCAAAGGCAACCCCAAGCAACATGTGGCACACTTCGTGGAGACTTGCAATGATGCCGGCACGTATGGAGATCACCTCGTCAAGCAATTCGTCCGATCGCTCAAAGACAATGCGATTGATTGGTACATTGATTTGGGTGCAAACTCCATCGATGGTTGGAAGCACTTAGAGGCAACCGCTTTTATAGCACTCGAAGAACAGTCAGCATGATTGAGCTCACCAATTCCCGCCAGTGGATGAAGGAACCTGTCATCGACTACATCAACCGTTGGAGAAATTTGAGTCTTAATTGCAAGGATCGGCTGTCTGAGACATCAGCTATTGAACTGTGCATCCAAGGAATGCAATGGGGACTCCGATATATCCTTCATAGAATTCAACCTAAAAGTTTTGAAGAGTTGGCCACTCGAGCACATGATATGGAATTGAGCATAACTGCAAATGAAGTCGAAGAACCTTCATTCCAAAAGTCGTACCAGCTCAATGAAGAACATGTTGAAGAAGAACAAGAAGATCATGAGGATGGGGGCAAGTGTTTTGAGTAACCAACACCCTATGCAATATGACAAGTCAAATCAAACGAAACACTCCTTGACACGAGTTTAAAAGGTCTACATGTTCAAATCAAATGAAACACTCCTTGACACAAGTTTAAAATGTCTACATGTCCAAATCAAACGAAGTACTCCTTGACACGAGTTTAAAATGTCTACAAGTTCAAATCAAATCAAAGCTCCTTGATACGAGGATAAACTATCTATATGTCCAAGTCAAGTCAATGCTCCTTGATACGAGCATAAACTATCTATATATCCAAATCAAATCAAGGCTCCTTGATACGAGCATAAACTATCTATATATCCAAGTCAAATCAAGGCTCCTTGATACGAGCATAAACTATCTACATATCCAAATCAAGTCAAGGCTCCTTGATACGACCATAAACTATCTACATATCCAAATCAAGTCAAGGCTCCTCGATACGAGCATAAACTATCTATATATCCAAATCAAGTCAAAGCTCCTCGATACGAGCATAAACTATCTATATATTGAAATCGAGGCAAGGCTCCTTGATACGAGCATAAACTATCTACAAATTGAAGTCAAATGCTCCTTCAGCACGAGCTTAAACTGCAAATGTTTCTCCTTTGTCCACATGAGTATAAACTCTGCACAACATCCCTCAAAAGGATATATTTTGAACTACGTTATGACTTGATCCCTCTTATAGGGTACGTAGTCAACTTAGAATCTCTCTAAGTTCAGTCATGATTTCAAAAGATATATGTGCTTTGCTAGATCGAGCTGCAATTGAAGTTGAGCAATTATCGAGACTCATTCACTCCAAAATGCATTGTCCGTGAACAAGTCTCGAGGGGGCATTTGTAGACACATAAAATTAATTAACTGGTTAATTAAATTAGCCAATTAAATTGTGTCTAAATTAAATTATAATTTATCTTGCAAAATAAGTTATGGAGATAATTATCAATTAATTATTGGCCAATATGATTATTTCTTCTCTTCCAAGTTATAAGAGATAAATATCAATTTAAAGCCAATCAAATCGCGCCACGTCATCAAGAAGACTTTAAGTAGGACTCTTATTCTACCACTATAAATAGGGACCATCCCTACACAATTCAAGACACAACTCAAGAAGAAGAAAAACCGTAGGAGAAAATTCTCTCTACAATATTCAAGTCATCTTCATCAAATTCAAGTCGTTCTTCATCAAATTCAAGGCGTTCTTCATCAATCTTCATCAAATTTAAGTCGTTCTTCATCAAATTCAAGGCGTTCTTCATCAAATCGAGGGCGTTCTTCAATAAATCAAAGTTCAGCTTTCGATCCAAGATTTAAGTCGCAAGACCCTCGGAAGACGTTATTCAAATCCAAATCCAATCCGGAGAAGATCAAGTCAACGACCCGACTCCGAAATTCAAAGTCAAACGCATATTGTTCTTGAGAGAAGAATCAGAGGATTAAATTAGAGTTTGTAACCCGCAATATTTATTTTTAATTCAATAAATTATCTTTGTGCAAGTATTTTCTTGTTGTCTAAATCGCAGATAAAGAATTTGTTGCTACAGTGATAACCAACTTCATAACTAACTGATGGTGACGTGGCAACCTGCAATTGAAGCTATTGGATTTGAGGTAGTTACAAGGAGAAGCCCCTAGATGGTTTTTATTAGTGATATATAGAATGTAGAGCTGCTGAGGTTGGTTTGAAGTTACACATACACGTACCTAATACACACAACAGAGTAGAAATAAAGAAAAGTGGGGAAGAAATCTAGGACTGGGCTAGGGAAATTTCTTGAGAGCTTGTGATATTTTAAAATCCCTATAACCGTTCATTTGTATTTATTTTTCACCCATTCATTCTCATGTTTTAGGGTTTATGTGCATGAAACCGTTTCATCAAATTGTGAATGGTTTCGATATGAATTGTTGGTGAGACCTATTGTTTGAATTTGATAATAAGTACAAAAATTGACGGCGTCTATAGTGTAATTGAGTTTTGAATCCATGTGTACATCTAATTTCGATATTGAAAAGTTCTCCTGCAGCAATGATTTTGATTTATGGAGGGTGAAGATCGGGGCTATCCTAGTTCAACAAGAATCGAGTAAGGCATTGAAAGGGATCAAGTCATTGCCTACAACTTTGAGCGAGTCAGAAAAACAATGAAATCATGGAGAAAGCCCATAGCTCCATAGTTTTGAGTCTTGGTAAAAAAGTGTTGATGGAAGTTGCAAGAGAGAAGACAACTTAAGAAGTGCGGCTCAAGTTAGAGAAGTTGTACATGATTAAGAGCGTTGCTAATGGGTTGTATCTCTAAATGATTTTATACTCATTCAAAATTTCAGAAGAAAGATGAATAAATGATCAATTGGATGAGTTCAACAAGATCACTGTTTATCTTGAGAATATTAAAGTCAAGATATATAGAAGATAAAAAGAATGCACTACTTCTCTTGAAAGCCATTCCTAAAAGTTTTGAGAACTGTAAGGATGCCATGGTGTATGGATGAAAGCAATCTATTACCCTTGAAGAAGTGATCTCTGCAATTAGAGCAAAAGAATTGCAATGAAACCTCGATGGACAGTCTTCTGGTACAAGGTGAAGGATTATTCACAAAAGGAAAAACTGGGAAGAAGGACTTCAAAAACAACAAGTTCAATCAGAAGAATAAATTCTAGAAGGAGGAAGGCTACAAAGGTTCAGAATGACAAGGAGTTCCCATAAAAGTGTTAGCAGAGCCACAAGGAGGGCCACTTCATTAAGAACTGCCTTTAAAAAAACAATCAAAAGGGAAAGGGGAAGATAGAAGATCATGTTAGTTTTGCATCTCGAGGTTTTAAGTGTAGTTAACGATTTTGAGAAGAAAGTCTATAGAAAAATTGAGAACTTAAAGAACTCAGAAGAGCTGGTTACTACTGACTCTAAAATCAAGAAAGGCGTTACAAGGCACAAGATGGTGAAGCACACTCCACAGAAAAATAGAGTGGCCGGGAGAATGAATAGAACCCTATTAAAAAGAGTAAGATGGATGCTTATTAATGTTGGCCATTGTAAAGGTTTTCGGAGAGAAGTTGCGGTGACTGCAGCCACTGGCGGAAAGGTGCAGGAAAAAAAATCACCTATTTTCTATTACTTTTTTATTGCATTTTGGTATTTATCTATTAATATATAGACTTTGCCCCCCGCATGCCTCCCAAAATTTAAAATTTGTACACTTTTAGCCCATAAGAAGAAAAAAAAATATTCTCTTTATTCAGCCTCATATTTTGACCCCCCAACTAAAAGCCCCTGAGTCCGCCCCTGAATGCAGCTCATCTTATTAATATGAGCACATCCACAACTATTGATTTGAAAACTCATGGAGAAGTGGAGTGATCATCCTGCAAATTATAAAGGGGTCTTAAGATATAAGTCCTTGGTGACAAATCTTATTAGAACTAAATAACAAGCCTAACTAAAATTTGTTTTACATCCTTTATTAAAATTCATTCCAAAAATGCCCCTTCACTCACAAATTCAAAAATTAAGGGAGATTGTAAATATTCTATGATGTACTATGGTATTATTTAACATTTTTAATTTGCATCTAGAATTTTTGTTATTTTACTTTTATACGTAGAATACGTTTATCTTGTTGTTTTTTTTCTCATTAAGAATCTACTTTTTTTCTCTACATAATATTGAAAATTATGATTTTTTTTTAAATTCCGGTCGTAGTCATTTGCGTCTCACCCATAGAAACCGTAGTAATCCGTAGTCACTCTCAGACATCTTGAAATCCTAAATCCTCCTTTGAAACCATAAATCCTCCTTTGAACCCTAGCCGTTAAACACTCATAGACACTCACAAACATCTATAGACATCTAATTCGAAAAAACT
Source organism: Erythranthe guttata (assembly GCF_056151865.1). Lineage (NCBI taxonomy): Eukaryota > Viridiplantae > Streptophyta > Magnoliopsida > Lamiales > Phrymaceae > Erythranthe > Erythranthe guttata. The sequence goes on from NC_142537.1 coordinate 14,551,177, forward strand.
TAGATTCGCCCCACCAAACCCTAAATCGGCCCCACCAAACCCTAAATCCGCCCCACCAACCCCAGATCTGCCCCAAAACTGCCGTCGTACAGCACCTGCAAACCTCCGCCACACAGCCCCTGCAGTCGCCGCCTCCACCACGACCCCACCCACCGCCGCACAGCCCCGGCTGTCGCGCCTCCACCACCGCTGCTGCTGGCTCCTCTCCCGCCACCGCCGGCGACGGTCTTCGTGCTTCTACTGGAGAAAAATATAGATATATAGAGATAAGAGAAAGGGAGATAGAGAGAGAAAAACGATAGAGAGATAGAGAAGGAGAACGTGAGAGAGAAGATGGAGAGGGAGAGAGGAGATGGAGAGGGAGAGATAACGTGATAGAGAGAAAAAACTAAAAAGAAGAAAAATAAATCTGAATTGAAGAAACGTGAATGTATAAGTTATACGATTTAGGGCATAAGGGCAAGATACGGATAACAAAAAAATTAGGGATGTGGCTCATATATTATTTCAAACTAAAGATTTAATTAAAGGGAGAATGTGAGATAACCCCCTAGTTTTGAAAATATATTAGAGGAGATCCTTGCCTTTTTTTGCTCTTTTGACTAAAACCCAAGTTTTTGATCTTAATTAGCCAGACCCCCCTGGATAATTTGAAGTGAGCCTTTTACCCTTTTAGTTTGCCCTAACCCTCTAAAACTCTTCCATTCACTTCTTCTGAATGAAATTGTTCAACTGTGGATGTTCGATATTTTTTGTATTTGTTTGTGTGAGTTGTTATTCGACTCTAATGATATTTGTTTTGTGTTTGATTGAGTTCCGTGTGTATGCGTGTGTGTGTGTGTTGGTGTTGACTGTTGAGTATTATGTGTTTTAAAATCAAGTGAGTGAGATACGGGAATTGACTTTTTGCAAATGGAACCCATTATTATTGAAAGGGTTTTTTGCAAAAACCACCCCTGTGTAATCTCTAATTGCTGAAAAACCCCTCATGTTAAAACAATTAGCAAATACCCCCCTATGAAAATTAGTCAAAGTCAATAAGGTCCCTGCAAGCTGACCGTGCGTTGCACTCGCCATGAATGCGACTGGGATTTCTTTTCTTGACCAGAAAATACCTTAATACGGCATAATTTATATAAGCACTAAAATGATTTTTTTTAATTTTCAATTGAGTCCTCCATATTTTCAATTAAGCCCTCTTCAACCTCAAGAACATCCACTTCTTTACCATGATTGTTTTCAGCAAAAACCATCAACCAAACCCAGCTCTGAGCATCAAGTTCATTTCTATTCCAAATCAAGTAGAACAAAAGGGAAGAAAAATGGATCCTCAAGCTTTTTCGGCACAATCCAAAAAAATACAAAAACATTCAGAGCATTTTCTTCCAATTTCTGAAACTTAAATCGTATCTGAGAAATAAGAAGAATGTCAAACTCGAAGAATCCTTTCCAGCCACTGCACAGTTACTCCGCCAAGCTCGAAGCCGACTCTCCGGATCCACCACCACTACTGCCGCGCCGCCTTTGAGTGCCACCATCGCTTTTGTAACTTCTGAATCCACAATTTCCGTCCATTGAAATTGTCGTCCTTACACTTTTTTCTTCCAATCTACAAAAAAGAAAAAAACATATCCTCCCACCATTGACAGCCAACCATTCTTCACGGGACTCCTTTTTCTAGTGAGTCAGAGACGTCCCAGTGAAGGGGGAGAGAAGATGCCAAGATGGTTTGGGCACATTTGGGTGATATTATTTATTTATTCAGATTAATTTATTTTTTTTACATTTTATTTGTTTAAAACTGAAATATTATTAAATACTTATTAGGGGTAGTTTCGTCATTTTCATATAAGTCAACCATCAAATTTGAAGTAAGGGGCGGTGTGCTTCGTAAAACACAGTATAGGGGGGACCTTGCTAATATTTTTAACATGAGGACTTTTTCGGCAATTTGAGATTACACAGGGGGTTTTGTGCAATTAACTCTTATTGAAAACATAAAAGTATGTAAGCTTAAACCAATTTGGTATTTTATCCGATTTAGTTTGACACACTCAAGTCTCACCAACTGCTCCTATTTATTTTGTGATTTTTAATCTTAAACTCTTCTACCTCTATTGAAAGACAAGAAGCCTCAACACTTGTATTTGGTAAATACTCCTGTACATGTTTTGGAAACCTTTATGGTTTACAACAATCCAGTTGCTGCTCTTTTTCGAGATTTGGTCTAGATGATACCATATCACACCTAATGGTAGAGATGTAGTAAGATATAGTTGTAGACGCATAAAATTAATTAATTGGTTAATTAAATTAGCCAATTAAATTGTGTCTAAATTAAATTATACCTTGTCTTGCAAGACAAGTCATTGGGATAATTATCAATTAATTATTGGCCAATAGGATTATTTATTCTCTTCCAAGTTATAAGAGATAAATATCAATTTAAAGAGAGCCAATCAAATCGCGCCACGTCATCAAGTAGACTTTAAGTAGGACTCTTATTCTACCACTATAAATAGGGACCCTCCCTACACAATTCAAAACACAACTCAAGAAGAAGAAAAACCGTAGGAGAAAATTCTCTCTACAATATTCAAGTCGTTCTTCATCAAATTCAAGGCGTTCTTCATCAAATCGAGGGCGTTCTTCAACAAATCAAGATCGAAGGAAGATTGAAGGGTCAAATCCATCAAGAACTTCAAGATCTTCAAGTCAAAACCCGTCAAAGTTCAGCATTTCGATCCGAGATTCAAGTCGCAAGACCCTCGGAAGACGTTATTCAAATCCAAATCAAATCCGGAGAAGATCAAGTCAACGACCCGTCTCCGAAATTCAAAGTCAAACATATATTGTTCTTGAGAGAAGAATCAGAGGATTAAATTAGAATTTGTAACCCGCAATATTTTATTTTAATTCAATAAATTATTTTTGTGCAAGTTTTTCTTGTTTGTCTAAATCGCAGATAAGAATTTGTTGTTACAAATTTTGGCACGCCCGGTGGGACATCTCTACCTCTCATCTCTTCTCTCTCTCGAAGATCCTCGAAGTGTTGCAGCTGCAAGCGTCCTCCGAGACTAACTCGACGCCTCAAACCATTCAGAAAGGCTTACCACCTCTTGTCAACACAAGCGCAGACGTGGAAGGTTCAAAACGAAAGATTTCACAGCCCACGCCTCGTTCAACATCAAGCTACTCAGAGGTGGCATCCGTCATGACAACAAACGCTACAACCATGGAGGAGCAAATTGCAAGTTTGACAAAGGCAATTGAGGGACTCACAAAGCATGTTCAACAACGAGATTCTCAAATTGCCGAGTTGATCAACAAGATGGACAAAGCCGATGCTAGTCAAGCTGTGGAGAATCAGATAGAAGTTCAAGACGAAGTCGAGACATCCACAAAGCAACAATCAGTTGAAAACGAGAAGGCTCCAGCTCAAGAACTTCAAGTTTCTCCAGAAGGGATGATTCATGTAGATCAAGTGATAACGCTGATCAGTGGAACCATCAAAGACAAGTTGGAAGGAAGCTCGAAGTCATCATCAACCTATGTCAAGCCATACACGCAAAGGATTGATGATCTAAGGATGCCAATGGGCTATATACCTCCAAAGTTTCAACAATTTGACGGCAAAGGCAACCCCAAGCAACATGTGGCACACTTCGTCGAGACTTGCAATGATGCCGGGACGTACGGAGATCACCTCGTCAAGCAATTCGTCCGATCGCTCAAAGACAATGCGTTTGATTGGTACATTGATTTGGGGGCAAACTCCATCGATAGTTGGAAGCACTTAGAGGAAGAATTTCTCAACCGCTTTTACAGCACTCGAAGAACAGTCAGCATGATTGAGCTCACCAATTCCCGCCAATGGAAGAAGGAACCTGTCATCCACTACATCAACCGTTGGAGAAATTTGAGTCTTAATTGCAAGGACCGACTGCCCGAGACATCAGCTATTGAACTGTGCATCCAAGGAATGCAATGGGGACTCCAATATATCCTTCAAGGAATTCAACCTAAAAGTTTTGAAGAGTTGGCCACTCGAGCACATGATATGGAATTGAGTATAACTGCAAATGAAGTCAAAGAACCTTCATTCCAAAAGTCGTACCAGCTCAATGAAGAACATGTCGAAGAAGAACAAGAAGATCACGAGGATGGGGGCAAAACAACACCCTATGCAATATGACAAGTCAAATCAAATCAAGCACTCCTTGACACGAGTTTAAAAGGTCTACATGTCCAAATCAAATGAAGTTCTCCTTGACACGAGTTTAAAAGGTCTACATATCCAAATCAAATGAAGCACTCCTTGACACAAGTTTAAAAGGTCTACATGTCCAAATCAAATGAAGTACTCCTTGACACGAGTTTAAAAGGTCTACATGTCCATATCAAATGAAACACTCCTTGACACGAGTTTAAAAGGTCTACATGTTCAAATCAAATAAAACACTCCTTGACACGAGTTTAAAAGGTCTACATGTTCAAATCAAATAAAACACTCCTTGACACGAGTTTAAAAGGTCTATATGTCCAAATCAAATGAAGCACTCCTTGACACGAGTTTAAAAGGTCTACATGTTCAAATCAAATAAAGTACTCATTGACACGACTTTAAAAGGTCTACATGTCCATATCAAATGAAACAATCCTTGACACGAGTTTAAAAGGTCTACATGTCCAAATCAAATGAAATACTCCTTGACACGAGTTTAAAATGTCTACAAGTCCAAATCAACTGAAGTACTCCCTGATACGAGCATAAACTATCTATATATCCAAATCAAAGTCAAGGCTCCTTGATATGAGCATAAACTATCTATATAATCAAATCAAGACAAGGCTCCTTGATACGAGCATAAACTATCTATATATCCAAATCAAGTCAAGGCTCCTCGATACGAGCATAAACTATGCATATATCCAAATCAAGTCAAGGCTCCTTGATACGAGCATAAACTATCTACATATCCAAATCAAGTCAAGGCTCCTCGATACGAGCATAAACTATCTATATATCCAAATCAAGTCAAGGCTCCTCGATACGAGCATAAACTATCTATATATCGAAATCAATTCAAGACTCCTTGATACGAGAACAAACTATCTACAAATTCAAGTCAAATGCTCCTTCAGCACGAGCTTAAACTGCAAATGTTTCTCCTTGTCCACATGAGTATAAACTGTGCATGACATCCCTCAAAAGGATATATTTTGAACTACATTATGACTTGATCCCTTTATAGGGTACGTAGGCAACTTAGAATCTCTCTAACTTCAGTCATGATTTCAAAAGATATGTGCTTTGCTAGATCAAGCTGCAATTGAAGTTGGGCAATTATCGAGACTCATCCACTCCAAGATGCATTGTCCGTGGACAAGTCTCGAGGGGGCATTTGTAGACGCATAAAATTAATTAATTGGTTAATTAAATTAGCCAATTAAATTGTGTCTAAATTAAATTATACCTTGTCTTGCAAGACAAGTCATTGGGATAATTATCAATTAATTATTGGCCAATAGGATTATTTATTCTCTTCCAAGTTATAAGAGATAAATATCAATTTAAAGAGAGCCAATCAAATCGCGCCACGTCATCAAGTAGACTTTAAGTAGGACTCTTATTCTACCACTATAAATAGGGACCCTCCCTACACAATTCAAAACACAACTCAAGAAGAAGAAAAACCGTAGAAGAAAATTATCTCTACAATATTCAAGTCGTTCTTCATCAAATTCAAGGCGTTCTTCATCAAATCGAGGGCGTTCTTCAACAAATCAAGATCGAAGGAAGATTGAAGGGTCAAATCCATCAAGAACTTCAAGATCTTCAAGTCAAAACCCGTCAAAGTTCAGCATTTCGATCCGAGATTCAAGTCGCAAGACCCTCGGAAGACGTTATTCAAATCCAAATCAAATCCGGAGAAGATCAAGTCAACGACCCGTCTCCGAAATTCAAAGTCAAACATATATTGTTCTTGAGAGAAGAATCAGAGGATTAAATTAGAATTTGTAACCCGCAATATTTTATTTTAATTCAATAAATTATTTTTGTGCAAGTTTTTCTTGTTTGTCTAAATCGCAGATAAGAATTTGTTGTTACAATAGTAATAACATATAGTGACATGTAGTAACATATAGTAACATATGCACGTGATTGAGTATTTCCTCAATATTTGTTGGTTATGAGTTAATTTATAATGTAAATATTTAAATTGAACTCGATTTTGTGTTACAGGTTTTGGTGTTTGAACAACTTATATGCTCTAAGTTTTTGCCGAGAGGACATGGTGTTCGTCAATTCAAAACAGCTCTTTTGCAACCGATAGATCGGAGTTGTTGTCGGCTTACAATATGAGATTTGAAGCTATAAATCCAAATTACATTATATAGGACTATATTCATATTCACTCAAAAAAAAAAAAAAGACTATACTCATATATAGTTAGTCACATGTAGTTGTATATAGTCACATATGACCATATACATGTAGTCATATATAGTCACATATATAGTCACATACACTGAAATATAGTAATATATAGTTATATATAGTCACATATGACCATATACATGTAGTCATATATAGTCACATACAGTGAAATATAGTAATATATAGTTATATCAAAGCTATGCGTTTTTTCTGTATATAGTTATGTTGATGATTGTGTTTTTATATTTTTTTGTTGAGCACTAATTGATTTATAATATCCAGATTCAAATTATGATTTTATTTGTTGGTACATAATTGGCCATAAATTTGGGAAAAAAATACAGTATATGACTACATATAACTATACATGACTGTGGTATACTATAGTCATGTATAGTCACATTCAGTACAGTAAATTTACCAATCATTTGAAAAAAAATTAAAATTAAAAAAACAAAAATTTAAAAAAAAATTAATTTTTTTTTAAATTAAAAAAATAATAATAAAAAAATTAAAAATTAAAAAAATTAAAATTTAAAAAAAAATTTAAAAAAATAATAAAAAAATAAAAATTACAAAAGAGTGTATATAAGAAAAATAATAATAAAATAAACATTTATATTTTTTTATTAAAAATTATAAATGCAGTCCAAAATACTAAATGCAGTTGGCCATAATGCTGAACGCAGTTAGTGAAAATACTGAATGCAGTTGGGCAAAAATTGCACATAAAGGCACAATAATACTTTTGCCTCTCCAGAGGGCTATCTCAAAGAAAGAATTTTAGGAGTGGACCTATCCCCATATATTTTCTATATTAGGGGTGTATATCAAATGGACCCATAATTAAAAGATTGGATTTGAACTTGTCATTTAGTTCAAATTAAGTTTACTTTGAGGGGTTCCTGGCATATTACCCCAATTATAAAGCCTTGAGGGCGGTGGCAGATCTATATAGGTTCTAGGGTGTGTACTTGCACACGCTTGAATTTTTTTTTTTGTTGGGGGGGGGGGGGGGGGGGGGGGGGGGTTGGGGGTTATATGTGTTACATAGTTTAAGAATTTAATATATTGTTTTTCGAGAATATTGTTTTTTAATATTTCAAATTATATGGATGTCAATCTAATTTTATTAAAAATTCAGAAAATGTCTTCCCAAGATTTTGTAATCCCAATCCGAATCTAATAAAACATATTATTAGGTATGTTAGGATTGATTTTAAAAAAAAAAAATATGATCAATGTAAATAAACTTGATAGAATTTAGTTACAATAAATTTTTGGATAAAATAAACTTTGCACTTTTGTACTATTGAAAAGGTCGGATTCACCTCTGTAGTATCAAAAACTACAAAAACCACTCTGCAGTTAGTTATTTTGTCGATCAAAGCTGGCAATTATTTCAAATTTCAATTAATGATTTAGAAACTTATTATAACATATTCTAAATATCATGTGTATTACAATTGGCAAAATAATTATAAAAAAAAAATGAAAATATATTGCAGTATAAAAGTAATATAAAATTATAAGAAAAATAAAGTAAGCTCTGCCTTTGCATAAACCTGGATAAAAATCCGAAAAAAATAAAAAATACATAAATATTGGTGACAAACAAATCCTCCCCAAACTGTGAAAATGGGTGCTCTATAAAACTAAAATGATTATGTCGGATTGCTTTCCCGGGATTTGCACGGTCAAGAATAAATCCTCATCAAGCTCACTTGGAATATAGCAGGAACCGAAAAACCAAGCAGAAACACCTGATCGTATTAATCCGACCCAAAACCATCTTAGGATGAGTACATTTCGATTAGATACCTGCTTCGCCGGAGCCCATTTCCACTGGATGAGACCTAACCGTCCAAAGAATGGTAAATGTGAGGGTAGAAAAGTAAATGCACCATAATTTTTAACGGTGTCAATTTTTTGACCAACGACTATTAAAATTAGGGGGGGGGGGGGGTGGGGTTTGCAATTTTTCATACTACAGATGGTGAATGCGATACACATGTGCAAAGTGTATTTTACCCAAAAAAACAAATTTTGGCCAAAATTATAATTTTATTTCAATAAGGCGGGGGGGGGGGGGGGGGTGGTTGCGCTCGTTAAAAATTGTGTCGGCCTAGAACAAGGACAATATAACATGTGCCTGATATTGCTAGGAAGTCACCCGACGAATTCCGGTAATCAGATAGCCTACTTGTTACAATAATATTGTACTTGTATTAAATGGTATTTTTGTGGGATAGTGAATAATGTCTTACGAAAAAATGTGACCGCATCAAAGGATATTCTAAATTTATTTTAATATTCTAATATTTTTTCTACATATTTTATTTTGAACACCCTTAACTCAAATCCTATTTTAATTGGTCAAAAGTTGAGGAGACGAAAAAAAAAAGCAGCATACAATTGCTGGTTTTTTATTTCTTATGAATCCTCTTACAAGAAAATCAGATTGACTAGCTTACCAGAAAATAACAGTCAAGCAGAAAGAGAAAATATACTGATTTTTGAGAAGTCAAAACCTAAATACATATTATAATTAACAGGCATTTGCATGACAAAAGTAATATATTATTGAAAAATGCCAATCAACCAAAAACTAAAACAATGTCTAGTTTCTGACATATATATAATTCTTTCAAAAAAAAAAAAACAATGTCTAGCTTCTGACATATATATAATTCTCTCAAAAAAAAATGTCTGGTTCTTGACATATAATTCTATCAAAAAAAAATGAATAGAATAAAAAAATAAATCTGACATATAATATCTTGCCTAAATGAATAAATACTATCCAAGAAAAAGCTCAGGTAAATCTCAACCTGGACTGCCGAGCTTTAATTTTCTTCGTCCCCACGCCAGTTGGGAAATACAGACTATTCCGATACGGAACCAATTTACGGCGATCCCCGTAAATATGTACAAACTCTTTCTTAACACTCTTATCAGTACTAGTGCTATAGTAGACAAATATGTTTTCCTCTACTTGAATCACAACTTTATTTTCGACGAGACATATTGGTCTAGACAACTTATACGGAGCCTCAAAATTATGAAAGGTTATAAACTCCTTCCATTTATCGATTCCCTTTTCCTTCATCCAGATTTGAGCAATTCTCTCTTTTTTGTTGTAGAAGTACAAACATAGCCTTCCTCTCAAAGAAGCGATGTTCATTAACTGAAATTTGTCATCATCACTTTGTCGTTGTTCGGGCTTTTGCATCCTCTTGATCTCGTCGGTTCTTGGATCGAAATACACTAAGTGTTTACTAATCGTGTCGTTGCTCAAAATCCAGTAAGTAGCTCCATCTACGAATATACCTAAACCTGAACCTGTACCACCAATAGTAGGGTAACTTGTTCCTAAATTCTTTTTCGTCAAAGAATTGTTGTTACACGAATAAATAGCATATTTCGTTTCGAAAATAAAGACAACCTTAAAATCGCCTGTTCTTTGGTCATAACAAATTCCATAATCCACTATATAAACTTCCTTAAACTCATATTCGTATATGAGAAACATCTCACAACGAATTGATGGATTCCACAGAGCGTATTTAACGTGGTTGCCCAAGAGTAGAACACCGTTACATTCGCATAATATAGAGTTATAGCCATTGGGAATATTCTCCCCGGATATTTTTCCGGCGTTGGATTTCCTAACTTCGAAATCATCCAAAGGAAACCCTCTACTATCCGAACCACGTGTATACGAACTTATGAAGCGATTATTATTCTGAGAGTTGTTCGAGGAATGGAGATGATTTTGAATGAATAAGGGATCGGAGATTATCGTATTCCATGACTTTGATACTGCTTTGAATCGAAGAAGAGATTTAACTGATGATAATTTTGACAGTATAATTTCGATGATCTCCGGCGGAATATTTGATGATGATGATGATTTCTTCACAGATTCTGTTGCCATGTTTTTTTTTCTTTTTTCTTTTTTTCTTTCGTTTACTATGCAGAGCGGATGAGTGATATATGTGGTGGCTAGGGTTTTGTTCTGTAAAAGTCTTTCAACTTTTATGTTTTTAAGGCAATTTTTTCGGTATTCGAAGTTGGAACATCTCTGATTTTCTATATGTACGTTGAGGGGTTATTTATACTTAATTATACTTAATTAATAGAAGTCTCCTAATTAGAGCAGTAATTTAGTTTCTTTTCGACGAAGACTCTAATTTTAATAACTAATATTCAATGATAATATTGTCCAATAGTTATTGTTTTATATGGTAATTTTTTTTAACTATTATAATTTTAAGGTCAATTTCCTTTTAAATTACTATATGTTATGAATAAATATATTCAAAATTTCAAATATCTTAATATTGAAATAAATGTATAAATATAGTTTTCTTGTCAACAATATAATTTTACTATATGTCTTTCTTGGGTTTCATCTTCGATTACGATATTATTACATTTATAATTATAATATTAACAAGAAAATATATATAAGTTCATTCCTTGGTAATTATAACATTATTCTATGATCAATTTTTTTTATATTATTAAGAAATACATTTTATTTTATTTTATAATTTGTTTATTAAAATTAATTTATTATTTTTTTAGATAATTAATGATAGGTCTGTTTCATATTAAACTTATAAGCTTATAAGCTCCTAAAAACATCTTATAAGATGTTTAGGAGCTTATAAGTTGTTAAAAGGTGTTTGGTAAAAAAATTGCAAAAGATCTTATTTTTTCAAAAAATAAGCTGTTAGGGAGCTTATAAGATGTTTTTAAAAAAGTACCTCTACCCCACATTTTTTCTTTAAGATCTTATTTGCTTCTTTACTAAAACACTTAAAATACAAAATTACCCTCAAATACTTTATTATAGTACATGAGTACTAATAATATTTATATTTTATCAAAACATCGTATTCTTGTAATCAAGATTAATAATTAATTAAATATAATTATCGTAATTATCATAATAATTGTAAATAAAGTTATTCTCTATTTATATTTTACATGTATATAAACATACGCGAATATTCTTATAATCTCCATAATAAATTATGTTTCTTTCATCTATAAAAAAAAAATTATATTTCTTTTACAACTTTTATTTTATATAATTATTATTATTTGAAAAAATAATTGTAAATATTATAATAATATTTTAGGAACAAAAATATTTGAGTCAAATAAGTTTAACAATTATACTGGCGTCATGTACTTTTTTGTCATTATAGCAATAAACAGACCTTTTATTCCCAAACACCTGAACAACTTATAAAAACAAAAAGTAACTTATAAGCTACATATCCAAACACCTTAAAAGATAATTTTTAAAATAAGATATAACATCTTATCAGCTCCTAAAACATCTTATCAGATGTAGGAGCTTATAAGATGTTTTAAATAAGCTTAGCCAAACAGGGTTGGGTCAAATCTTCAGTTGTACCAAATTTTATTGAAATAAGTATATGTATTCATTCATTGATGGTGGGGAATGACCAATACGACGGGGATGAGAAGGAATGGGTATTTCCATATTATTGGGAATACGGATTCCCATGGGAATCGCTAATTCCAACACTCAAAATATTTCTATTTTTCTATGATTTAAAATTTTAATTCTAAAAATTAATCATCCATAATAGGATGTCTATATCTTTACCCACGCTATAATAAATTGTAGTAAACCTCGTATAAGTTCAATATGGTATCAATATCGTATAAAATGAAATGATAACTAAATACTAACTTAACTTATGTTCTTCAATTTATTAGTACAATCATGAGAAATTTATATTTTAATTAGTATATAATTAAAAAAATTAAATCAATCATAAAATTTATTATCATCGGATTCGGGGAAGAAAAGAGAAAAGTTAAAACAATAACATGAAATTCATGTAGTTCAACAAATTTAAATTAACAAAAAGATGAAAAGTAAAATACGAATAGGACAAGTATTTCTATTTAAAAAAAATAGTTTGAATAGGAATTATAGTGCAATTCTTAAATCTTTTGTACATGTGTCATTCAATTAATGGACTCCGTGTATCTCTTATTAACGGAGAGTCCGTTTGTAATTTAATCTCCGTTTGAAGTGGCAATTGCATGTCGAGCCCTAGCCCTATATATATAACGAAAAGCTCCGTAAAAAGAAACAAAAAAACAGAACGAAAAAGAAAAAAAAACAGACATGGCTACAGAATCAGAGAAAACAACACCATCAAATATTCCGCCAGAGATTATCGAAATTATACTGTCAAAATTATCATCTGTTAAATCTCTTCTTCGATTCAAAACAGTTTCAAAGTTATGGAATTCTATAATCTCCGATCCTTTATTTATTCAGAATCATCTCCAATCCTCGAATAACTCTCCGAATAATAATATCTTCATAAGCTCGAATGCAGATGGTACTGATAGAGGGTTTCCTTTGGTTGATTTCGATGTTAGAAAATCCGACGCCGGAAAAATATCCGAGGAGAATATTCCCAATGGCTACAACTCTATATTATGTGAATGTAACGGCGTTCTGCTCTTGGGCAGCCGCGTTGAATACGCTCTGTGGAATCCATCAATTCGTTGTGAGATGTTTCTCATATACAAATATGAGTTTCATGAAGATTATATAGTGGATTATGGAATTTGTTATGACCAAAGAACAGGCGATTTTAAGGTTGTCTTCATTTTCTCAACGAAATATGCAATTTATTCGTGTAACAACAATTCTTTGACGAAAAAGAATTTAGGAACAAATTACCATACTATTGATGGTACAGGTTCAGGTTTAGGTATATTCGTAGATGGAGCTACCTACTGGATTTTGAGCGACGACACGATTAGTACACACTTGGTGTATTTCGATCCAAGAACCGACGAGATCAAGAGGATGCAAAAGCCCGAACAACGACAAAGTGATGATGACAAATTTCAGTTAATGAACATCGCTTCTTTGAGAGGAAGGCTATGTTTGTACTTCTACAACAAAAAAGAGAGAATTGCTCAAATCTGGATGAAGGAAAAGGGAATCGATAAATGGAAGGAGTTTATAACCTTTCACAATTTTGAGGCTCCGTATAAGTTGTCTAGACCAATATGTTTGGTCGAAAATAAAGTTGTGATTCAAGTAGAGGAAAACTTATTTGTCTACTATAGCACTAGTACTGATAAGAGTACTGTTAAAAATAAAGAGTTTGTACATATGTACAATTTCTGGGGTCGCCGTAAATTGGTTCCATATCGGAATAGTCTTTATTTCCCAACTGGCGTGAGGACGAAGAAAATTAAAGCTCAGCAGTCCTGGTTGAGATTTACCTGAGCTTTTTCTTGGATAGTATTTATTCATTTAGCCAAGATATTATATATCAGGTTTTTTTTTTTTTTTGTTTTTTTTTTGGGAGAATTATATGTCAGAACGAGACAATGTTTTAGTTTTTGGTTGATTGGCATTTTTCAATAATATATTACTTTTGGTTTTTTGTTTTTGCTCTAATTATTATATGTATTTAGGTTTTGAATTCTCAAAAATCAGTATATTTTCTTTCTGCTTGACTATATGATTCATATATATGCTTTACCGATTAAAATAGGATTCGAGTCAAGGGTGTTCAAAATAAAATATGTACAAAACAAATTAAACCCCTTTTATGTACAAAAAATTAAATTTAGAATATCCTTCCATGTGGTCACATTTTTAGGTAAGATATTATTCAATATCCCCCAAAAATACCATTTAATACAAGTACAATTTTACTGTAACAAGTACACTATCTGATTATCGGAATTTGTCGGGCAATTTCAACAATCTTGGAAATTCGAACATATCAATCGTAAAGGAAATCTTCCAGCTGATGGTTTAGCCAATTAGTACTCAGTTGATCTTCCTAGCAATATTAGGCACATGTTATATTTAGATCGCATAGATCTTTGTAACTATTGTAAACATTGGGGGTACTATTTTCCTTGTTCTAGGCCGACGCGGTTTTTAATGAGACCCCCCGTGCCTTCATGAAATAAAATTTTAATTTTGGCCATTTTTTTTTGGGTAAAATACACTTTTGCACCCTTGTACTATTGAAAAGATCGCATTCACCCCCTATAGTATGAAAAACTACAAACACCCCCCTATTTTTAACAGTCAATGGTCAAAAAATTGACACCGTTAAAAATTATGGTGCATTTACTTTTCTACCCTCACATTTACCATTTTTGTGGTTAGGTCTCATCCAGTGGAAGTAGGCTCTGGTGGAGCAGGTATCTGATCGAAATGTACTCATCCTGAGATGGTTTTGTGTTGGATTAATCCGATCAGGTGTTTATGCTTGGTTTTTCGGTTCTTGCTATATTCCAAGTGAGCTTGATGAGGATTTATTCTTGACCGTGCAGATCCCGGAAAGCAATCCGACATCCCGGAATGCAATCCGACATAATCATTTTAGTTTTATAGATCACCCATTTTCAGAGCTTGGGGAGGACTTGTTTGTCACCAATATTTACGTATTTTTTTTTTTTTTTTTCGGATTCTTAGCCATATTTATGCAAAGGGAAAGTTTACTTTATTTTTCTTAGGGTAAATAGCATTAAACCACCTAAACTTTTTACGTTTTTGCGGATCACCACCTGAACAATTTTTTTTTGCAAGAGTTTACCTGTACTCAGTTAATTGTGCCACTTTGCCATTTTTTACCTGTTTTCAGGTCAAAATGACCGGCTCTCAGCCCATGTGCGTTGCACATGACAAATCCAAGGCTATTGACGTCTTTTCCATTTTTAAAATGAAATAAATGTTAATTCTTTTTATTTTTTTATTTTTTATTTTTATTTGGCTTTATTGTCGTTTTTTCCATTGTTTTATTGCTGCTACTTTAATTTTCTTAATCATCATCATTCTCATCAGATCAACAACAAAAACGCAGTCACTCGTCGGCAATTAGCCCAAATTTCACACAGCTCCTCTACATAAACCCATCAAGGCCAGCGGCGTAGGCGGCGGCAGATCATATCCAACCACCCACCCTACACACCCCACTCAAAACTTTCATCAACCATTTCTCTCATGTTGCAGCCGTTCTGCCGCTCACCACCAGGAACCAACTCTCCCTCTTACCCAACCACCAAGTTCATCACCACCACCACATCTTCTTCAGATCCGCCGCCCTCAACCCCAAGCGAGACATTTCGACAATGGACACAATATATTCTAAAGTTTGTATTTTGAACACATTTAATCACAGCTTATTTTGATTGACTGAAATTGAACCTAAAATTAGGTAAATAAAATGTTCATTTAATTTCCTCCTTTCCCCAATTCAGGTTATATGAACATTATTTTCTCTCGATTTCTTTTTCCGAATCGACTAAATCTTCTTCCAACAAATGGAGGATTAGATGATCTTCTCACAATTGAGGCCGCCCCATGCCGCGGCAGAGGTGTGCGGTGCTGGGCGGTGAGATAGGATGTGCGGCGGTGAGCGGTGTGTGGTGAAATTGGTGCGACGGGAGTGGTCATCTTTGGAATTGCAGAGGCAAGAAAAAAGTACAATGGCTTCTCAAAACCCAGGGGCTGGGAAAAAGATGAAGTTTTTCTTTTTCTTTTTCTTATTATTCTATTAAAGAAAATTCCACTTCAAAAAAGAAAAAGAAAAAGAAAAACATTTATTCCATTTTAAAAATGGAAAAGACGTCAATAGCCTTGGATTTGTCATGTGCAACGCACATGGGCTGAGAGTCGGTCATTTTGACCTGAAAACGGGCAAAAAATGGCGAAGTGGCACAATTAATTGAGTACAGGTAAACTCTTGCAAAAAAAAATTGTTCAGGTGGTGATCCGCAAAAACGTAAAAAGTTTAGGTGGTTTAATGCTATTTACCCTTTTTCTTATAATTTTATATTACTTTTATATTGCAATATATTTTCACTTTTTTTATAATTATTTTGCCAATTGTAATACATGATATTTAGAAGATGTTATAATAATTTTCTAAATCATTAATTGAAATTTGAAATAATTGCCAGCTTTGACCGACATAATAACTAACCGCAGAGGGCTTTTTGTAGTTTTTGATACTACATGGTTGAATGCGACATTTTCAATAGTACAATAGTACAAAGTTTATTTTAAAAAAATTATTGTAACTAAATTCTACCAAGTTTATTTATATTGCTCATATTTATTTTTGGGTAAATAGCACTTTACCCCCTTGTGGTTTGGACATTTTGCACATGACCCCCTTATGGTATGAATTTAGGCACATAACCCCCTTGTGGTTTTGACATTTTGCACATGACCCCCTTATGGTATGAAATTAGGCACATAACCCCCTTGTGGTTTTGAAATTTTGCACATGACCCCCTTATGGTATGAAATTACCATATAACCCCCTTGAATAGAAAACTGGAAAAAGACCAAATTACCCCTATCAAGTAAAAAAAATCTTGTTTTAATTTAAAAATAATTATTCTATAAAATGAAAAGCTTAATGTATTTTTTTGTATAATGAGAGATATAATATATTATTGTCTTTTTTTTTTTACAGCACAAAACGTATATAATACTAGTTATTATACGATTGACAATTTATTCGATTTTAAAAATCAATTTGAAAATCTTTAACATTATCATTAATTATGATCATTATATTGCTATTTTCTATATAATATATTATATTATACTTGTTATCGAACTTTAATTTTTTTAAGAAAAAAAATCTTTATTTTTTTATTCTTTTGGAAAAATCTAAAAAACACATTTCTCTAAAGTTGAAATGATAATTAAATTTAAAAAAATATATGTGCTGTAAAATAGAAAAAACACAATAATATATTATTATATTTTTCATTTTACAAAAAAGTACATTAAGATTTTCATTTTATAGAATAATTATTTTTTAAATTAAAACAAGAACTTTTGACTTGATTGGGGTTATTTAGACTTTTCCAGTTTTCTATTCAAGGGGCTTATGTGTTAATTTCAAACCATAAGGGGGTCATGTGCAAAATTTCAAACCCACAAGGGGGTTATGTGTCTAATTTCATACCATAAGGGAGTCATGTGCAAAATGTCAAAACCACAAGGGAGTTATGTGCCTAAATTCATACCATAAGGGGGTCATGTGCAAAATGTCAAAACCACAAGGGGGTTAAGTGCTATTTACCCTTTATTTTTTTAAATCACTTCTAACATACCTAATAATATGTTTTTTAGATTCGGATTGAAATTATAAAATCTTGGGGAAGACATTTTCTGAATTTTTAATAAAGTTAGATTGACATCCATATAATTTGAAATATTAAAAAACAATCTTCTCGAAAAACAATATATTAAAAAGAATTCTTAAACCATGTAACACATATATGCAAATATAAATATGGGTTTTTGTGCACGTGTCCCTAACCATATGCATCTTTATTATTCTAGGTTTATGGATTATATCTCTTTCATTAATAAGCCCATCTCTTTAATATTTATTATAAATAGGGGCTATTAGTGAGAACCCCCTATAGCATTTGCTTATTGAGGGTGGGTGCAACTCCTTTTCTCTTATTACTGATAGGTCCAATTTTTTCTTTATTCCAAATTTACCCTTCCTATTCTTTACTACTCACTACTTTAATGATTTTTTTTTCATTTTTTATTTTTTTTTTAATTACAATTTTGTTTTTTTTCAGAATAAAATTTTTGAATTTTTATTTTTTTTAAATAGTATTTTTGAATTTTTTTTCAACAATATTATTTTGAAAAAATTGTCTTTTTTTTCAATTTTTTTTCTTTTTAGTTTTTGGTTTTCAAAATAAACTAACCTTTTTTTTTCAAAAACATCGATAACATTTCCGAAATCAACTACAAATTTTCCAAAAACAACTATGAAAACTACTGAAAACAACTATTTTTTTTTCGTTTTTTTCCTGAATCAACTATGAAAAAACTGTAACACAATTATAAAAAATAGTGGTTTAGTTTACAGTCAACTACAAATTCACGAATCAACTATAAAAAAATCGAAATCCACTATAAAATTATCAAAATCAACTACAAGAATCGAAAACAACTACATATTTTCATAATCAACTACAAAATAAACAACTTCAATTTTAGAGAAAACTTCTATAAATTCATTTCTTCTACTCTGCCATGGCTGAGATAGGAGTTTTCTTCCAGAGATAGGACCAAGGTACAACTCCGATCATATGAGTTTTTTTCCACAGGTCTTCGTAGATTTCGAATGTGCTATGCATAAAATAATTCGATGTCCGCAACTATTTCATACATAAAGACAAACACAAAACAATTCAATAAAAATTCAAATCACAACACACAATAATATCCAAAATATGTAATAACATCAATAAATTGATGACTCTCTATTTAAACAAACGCAAGACTCAAATCACAAAATAAATCAACAAATAAGACATGATAGAAATCGAATCCTACTGTTATTTGACAATTGAATCAGGACAACAATGTCATAACAATTAATCTAAAAAATCAATCAATTGTAAAATAAAAAAAAAAATGATTAAATAATGAAGGAATTTGATAGACAAACCCAAATAATCTCGTTTGCTTCGATCCGGATCTCATCGTCACCGGTGTTACGCCGTCATGAAGGCTAAGAGGTCGTTGACGTCGGATCGGAGTCAGCTGATGTTGGAAGTTGTTGCCAACAAAAAGCTGGAGAAATGGATTGGAAAAGAAGCTTCGTCATCTTCTTCACAATTGCCCTTGACTGCACATAAAAAGGCTGTTGGAAGAGAAGAAAAGGGATGAGGAAAAATAAAGAAGATCGTGAGGCGGAGGTCGGGGAGAGGTGGCAGGGAGAGGCGGCGTGGCGGAGGTGCAGAGCTGTGGCGAGGGAGAGAAAAAGAGAGAGATGCGGCTGGTGAAGAGAAGTGAGGGGGAAATAGGGTTTAATGATAATTCAGGGCAATATAGAGATATCCCCTAAAATTCGGATTTATGGTAAATTGAAATATATAATGAGGGGGTTTTCACTAATATGCAAAATGATGTTATATCCATCATAATATAACTAAATGTGTTGGGGGTTTCACTAATAATCCCTTATAAATAAGGGAAACATTCATGTATATGATAATATTACCCCCAACCCTTTATACACAATTCTTAATTGTAACCCCAATTTAATCAATTTCGTCCACAAAAATCAAAATTTGACCACAAAAATCCAATTTTGACTTTTATTTTTCAAAAAAAAAAAAATTCCGCCGGATTCCGGCTGTCAACGCCGGTCTCCGGCGTTGACTTTTCGATTTTTTTCTGGTATGTTTTTTCCGCCGCCGGATTCCGGCGTTGATTTTTTTTAGTGTTTTTTTGTTTTTTATTTTATTATTTTTTCCGCCGCTAAACGTTGACCGTAATTGTGCTGTCACTGACAATAAATTAACGTAATTACACTGTCAATAACAGTACCTTAACGTAATTATACTGCCGTTGACAATACATTTATGTAATTGTTCTGCCGTTGACAGTAAATTAACGTAATATTATTATTATTATTATTATTATTTTTAATTTTGTTTGATTTGTTGACAAGTCAACGTAATTATATTACTGTCGTTAACAGTAAAATAACTTTAAATCCAATAATATTACTGTCAACCACATCAATATTATTATTTTTTTGGGTTTTTTGTTTTGTTTGAATATTCACGGAGTAACGTAATAATATTACTGTCGATTATTGTAATATTACTGTAAACACAATAATATTACTGTGGTTGACGGTAATATTACTGATATTGCTGTCAACCACATCAATAATATTATTTCGTTTGAGTTTTTTTGTTTGTTTGAGTTATTCACGGAGTAACGTGATAATATTACTGTCTATTATTGTAATATTACTGCGGTTGACGGTAATATTACTGTTGTTATAGTAATATTACTGTCATGACTCAGAGTAATATTAATTCTTTTGGGTTTTTATTATGTTTACATTTGTTGAACGGTCAACATAGTAATATTACTCTATTACACAATAATAATGAGTTTTGTTGTGTTAATATTACTGTGCTAGAGATTAATATAACAATATTATTATGTTAAACTGTAGTATAGTTAATTTTACCAATGTTAGAAGAACCGGACCGGACCGGCCGGTCGGGCCGGTCCAACCGCGACCCGCCACAAAAGTGGTCCGGTCTAACAACGAAAACCGGGATATTCAAGAACCCGGGTCAAATGTCAAAAAACCCGGTTCGACCGGCAAACCCGGCGAACCCGGAAACCGGTCAATGACCCGGGTTTTTATCTAAAACACTTCGCCAGTGACTATTAGCGGCCGGATCTGCGCGAAATTCACCGGAGGTTGCCGGATATGGGTGGAGTAGGCCGTGGGTGGCCGGAATTGAATAGATCTGGCCGTGGATGGCGCAATCCGACAAGTTTGGGCCGTGGGTGACTAGAACATATCGTGTTGCTGGACATGGAGTTATAAAAGAAGAGAATAACAAAAAAAAAAAGAAAAAAAAAAAAGAGAAAAAAAAAAGGAGAGAGACGGGAGTTACGTGGGTAGGTGATAAAGAGAGAAGAGAGAGAGGATAGAAAAGAAAAAAATATATAATAAAAAATTGGGTGTGGTAAATAATAAAGGGAATAGTTTATATATTTAAAAAGTTAATAATAAAGGGGACAATAATGTGGAAAAAATAAACATATATAGAAAATATAAATTTAAAATATTAAAATTGATAAAATATTTTAAAATTAAAAACCCGGGTCGAACCCGGTTGAACCGGTTCAACCGTGACCCGAATGCCTATCTGGTTTTGTGTCCGGTTCGGTTCTGATAACATTGAATTTTACTGTGTTTAACCGTAATATAGTTAATATTACTATCAATAACAACAATATTGTTGTTTAAACGAAAAAAAGATGTTACAGCAAAAAAAATTCGAAAAAGTCAACGTCGGGAACCGGCGAAAAAATCAGGGAAAAAAAAGTCAACGCCAGAAACCGGCGAAAAAATCCGGAACAAAAAAAAAAGTCAACGCCGGTGACCGGCGGTCAACGGCGGTGACGGACGAATTTGTCCATAAAAATGTGTTTTGGGTCAAAATTGAATAATTTGTGAAATTTGGGGTCAAATTGAGGTTAAATTAAATTAAATGATGAAATTGGAGCATATTAAAGTATGATGGGCTATTTTAATCTTTTACAAAAATATGGACCATGTGTGGACTTATTTGTAAAGGAATTTATTGTCTGGATCTATTTATGAATAAGTACCCATTGATGGGCTTATTTTTTAAGATCCCATATAAATAATATATATTCACCCCAAAAATTCAAGCGTGTGAAGCACACACCCTAAAAATCTGCCACCGCCCTCAAGGCTTTATAATTTGCAGGATGATCACTCCACTTCTCCACGAGTCTTCAAATCAACAGTTGTGGATGTGCTCATATTAATAAGATGATGAGCTCCATTCCGGGGCGGACCCAGGGGCTTTTAGTTGGGGGTCAAAATATGGGGGTGAACAAAGAGAAGATTTTTTTTTATGGGCTAAAAATGTACATTTTTTAAATCTTGGGAGGCGGGCAGGGGGCAAAGTCTATAAATTAATAGATAAATGCCAAAAGGCAATAAAAAAAAAGTAATAGAAAATAGGTGATTTTTTTTTTTTTCTGCACGTTTCCGCCCCTGGCTGCAGTCACCGCACCTTCACTCCGAAAACCTTTACAATGGCCAACATTACCAAGCATGCATCTATTTTTCTGTGGAGTGTGCTTCACCATCTTGTGCCAGCTCTTCTGAGTTCTTTAAGTTCTCAATTTTTCTATAGACTTCCTTCCCAAAATCATTAACATGATCTCCTTCTATCTTCCCCTTTCCCATTTGATTGCTCTTTTAAAGGCAGTTCTTAATGAAGTTTTTCCTTTTGTGAATAATCCTTCACCTTGTACCAAAAGACTGTCCATCGAGGTTTCATTGCAATTCTTTTGCTCTAATTGCAGAGATCGATCACTTCTTCAAGGGTAATATATTGATTTCATCCATACACCATGGCATCCTTACAGTTCTCAAAACTTTTAGGAATGGCATTCAGGAGAAGCTGTGCATTGTTTTCATCTGGGATAATTACACTTTTTGTCCCTATACTTAGCACCTAAAATGATTTCCGTCCTCAAACTTTCGCCACCACGAATTTAGTCCTCAAACTTGCCATTTTTTGTCACTTTTGGTTCGTCCGTCAACTCACCCAGTTAACTTGGACGGAAATGTCATGTGCGTCGCACGTGAGGTCCATGTGGCAGTCCAAATCAAGTTGGAAGATGAGTTGTACGACATCTCATTGTCTCTCTCTATCTCTCTTACAAATCCCTAATCCATTTCCGACAAAAAACCCCAATTTCTTATCTTCAAATTCCCAAAACCTAATCACAGATTCTAGTAGCTAATCACTGCACATATATTAGTTTAAATTTTCTAGTTTTTTGTACAATTTCAATTTTTTATGGTCAAGAAAAAATGCATGCCTGCCCACACTATAAATCAAACAATTTATTTAAGGTTTGAATAAATAAATACTGGCAGTCCTCTCGATACTCGAAAAATCAAACGCAATCTTCGAAGATGAGGAATTTGGGTAGGGTTCTGGGAATTTGAAGATGAGGAATTGGGTAGGGTTTGGGGAATTTGGAAATGAGTAATTGGGGGTTTGTGTGGAAAAGGAATTGTGAATTTGTTGTAGGGAGATATGAGAGAAATGGAGAGATATGATGAGGTGTCGTCCAACTCATCTTCCAACTTGATTTGTACTGCCACATGGACTTCACGTGCCCCACACATGACATTTCCGTCAAAGTTAACTGGGTAAATTGACGGCCGAGCCGAAAGTGTTAAAAAATGACAAATTTGAGGACTAAATTCGTGAAGGGAAAAGTTTGAGGACTAAAATCGTTTTAGGTGACAAGTATAGGGACGAAAAGTGTAATTATCCCTTTTCATCTTCTATCTTGACTTCAATTTTCTCAAGATCAATAGTGATCTTGTTGAACTCATCCAATTGATCATTTATTCATCTTTCTTCTGCCATTTTGAATGAGTATAAAATCTATTTGAGATACAACCTATTAGCAAGGCTCTTAATTAATCATGTACAACTTCTCTAATTTGAGCCACACTTCCTAAGTTGTTTTCTCTCTTGCAACTTCCATCAACACTTTTTCACCAAGACTCAAAATTATGGAGCTAAGGGATTTCTCCATGATTTCATTTTTTTTCTGACTCGCTCAAAGTTGTAGGTAATGACTTGATCCCTTTCAATGCCTCAACCAAATCCTTGTTGAACCGGGATAGCCCTGATCTTCACCCTCCATAAATCAAAATCATTGTTGCAGGAGAACTTCTCGATATCAAAATTAGATGTACACATGGATTGAAAACTCAATTCCACCATAGATTAATACCACAAATTTTTCTTTTGTTATTAGCAAAGTACTAAAATATCCCTCATCAAATAAAATACAATTTATACAAATAATTGTTTTCCCTCATTTCAATACCAATGATAAAAAAAAACGTAAAAAAGAAACTCTCTTCTTCTCCTCCAAACTCGAACTCATTAAACTCTGTGTTCTTCTTCATCTTCTTACAAACCCTCCAAAAAATCTCAAAATTCAAAAAAATCAAAACCTCACAAAACTTATAAAATGGAGTCACAAAACAACACAATGGTAGTTTACATGGAAGGAAAACCCATAAAAGTATGTATCTATGTCTTTTTTGAGCTTGGAAGTCGATTTTGATTTTTTTTTTTTTAAATCCGCCGACAATTTTCGACACATACATTACGAATTTTGTTTTGTTTAAATAGAATTTTCAACAAGTTGGTGTCGAAAATTGACCAAAATTTCGACCTGTATGTATCGAAAACTGTAGGCGATTTAAACAAAATCAAAACCGACTTCGAAGCTTAAAAAAGACATGGATACATGCGTTAATAATAAGTTCTCTTTGGTCGTAAACTACCATTTTGTTGTCATTTGACTCTATTTTGCAAGTTGTGGTAGGTTTTGATTTCTTTACTTTTGAGTTTTTTAGGAGAGATTGTTTTGAGGAAAAAGAAGGTGGTTCAGTGGGTGTAAAGGAGATGGGTTTTAGGGATTTTATGTGTTTGTCATTACCTATTTATTATCTAATTTTTATTTTGGTGGTATGAAGTGAAAAAAATTTGGTATTATTTTTAGCTGCAATCCTACTTTTTTTTAAAGGGTGTTCCCCTCTAACCCCCAAAAATTAAGCCAGTGTTATAACAATATCCAAAAAAATTAAGCTAGTCTTGGGTATCATAAAATTTCTTTACGAAACGTAAGAAAACTCAAAAGAAATATTATTATGCATAATAAAATCCTAGCTCAAGATGGCTATTTAAAGATAATAATACCCTCCTACAATCCTAATCTAACAAGGAAATACAATCACCTATAGGGGTGAGCAAAAAAATAGAGAAACAAAAAAATCGAACCGAAAACCGAAAAAATCGAGCCGATATGCACCGTCCCGATTTAAAACCGCATATACTGTAAAAACAAATTTGTAATTTTATTATTGATATATATACATACATACACATACTGAAATGCTATTCATAGACCAAGTTTTACCGGCTTGCAGTGCGACTTTATTTCTTTTTGTAATTTTCAAAGAAAAGAACCACAATTCTCTTCAACCCTTTTCCAACCATGTTCCGTGCATGACCATTTCGTATTCCCTAACACGAAATGGAAAGAAGCATTTCGTGCAAGAAGCACGAAATAGTGTTTTTTTACTTTTTTTTCAATGCACGAAACCATGGTTCGTTTCGTGTAAATTTTATGTATTTCACGTAAGTATACACGAAATTCAAGCTTGGTTTCGTGTAAATTTACACGAAATACAAGCTTGAATTTCGTGCAAATTTACACGAAACCACTATTTTTTTAATGTTTTAATTACTTCATTTTTAACACTCGAATAAATACAAGTGAATAACAAACTTAAAATAAAATTTAAATACTAAGTAGATTGAAAGTAAAATGTAAATACAAATTAAAATAAACATATATTTCGTAAACTACGGACCATGCTTTAATCGTGAGATTCTTGTTCTTGTTCCTGCATAAAAAAATCGTATTAAATAACTTAACTTTTTTAAGGGATTTCACGTTATTTAATACGAATTTTTTTATGCAAGAACAAGTACAAGAATCTCAAAATTTGAGTCATACGATTTATGATTCGATTTGCTATAAAAACATATATTTTAAGAATAAAACTAAAATTATGCTAATATCATAGGTTTTGATTACAAATACTAGTTCAATACGATCATTCTTCATAATAACATAATACATTCACATTTTATCATGAGTACTTTCCTATTCTTTTAATATAATTCAACCATAACTGTATTAAAAAAATAGAATTCAATTAGTTTTTTAATTATAATAATAATAATAATAATAATAATAATAATAATTATAATAATAATAATAATAATAATAATAATAATAATAATAATAATAATAATAATAATAATAATAATAATAATAATAATAATAATAATAATAATAATAATAATAATAATAATAATAATAATAATAATAATAATAATAATAATAATAATAATAATAATAATAACAATAATAATAACAATAATAATAATAATAATAATAATAATAATAATAATAATAATAATAATAATAATAATAATAATAATAATAATAATAATAATAATAATAATAATAATAATAAATAATAATAATAATAATAATAATAATAATAATAATAATAATAATAATAATAATAATAATAATAATAATAATAGTAATAATAATAATAATAATAATAATAATAATAATAATAATAATAATAATAATAATAATAATAATAATAATAATAATAATAATAATAATAATAATAATAATAATAATAATAATAATAATAATAATAATAATAATAATAATAATAATAATAATAATAATAATAATAATAATAATAATAATAATAATAATAATAATAATAATAATAATAATAATAATAATAATAATAATAATAATAATAATAATAATAATAATAATAATAATAATAATAATAATAATAATAATAATAATAATAATAATAATAATAATAATAATAATAATAATAATAATAATAATAATAATAATAATAATAATAATAATAATAATAGTTACATTGATGAATATTACAAATTAAATGACCATAAATCATACTCTTTTAATACATAACTTTTTTCTTTATTGTTTTAAAAAAATTGGTCATCTACTATTAATATTTTTTTAATTTAGCATGTAAACCATATAATTTTTGTAGTTTGGTTGTAGATTTTGCAATATTTTTTGTTGTGAATACTATGCAATATGTCTTATGGATTTGTGTAAATCGTTATTATATTAAAGTGTGGTATGTAGTTTATGAAATATAGGTTTATTTTAATTCGTATTTACATTTGAATTTCAATTTGCTTAGTATTTGAATTTAATTTTAAGTTTGTTGTTATTCTCTTGTATTTATTTGAGTGTTAAAAATGAAGTAATTAAAAAAAAAAAGAGTTTAGTGATTTCACGTAAATTCACACGAAATGCAAGCTTGCATTTCACGTAAATTTACACGAAATGCAAGCTTGTATTTCACGTAAATTAACACGAAATACAAGCTTGTATTTCACGTAAATTTACACAAAATAAAACAAAATTATGTAAAAAACGCATTTCGTGTTGTATTGCACGAAATGAAGTGTTTCATTTCGTGCAACACAACACGAAATTCATAAAATTGTCGAAAATCGACAAAAACACATTTTTTTATCTCAAAATCGTAGTAAGTTTCATCCTGCTTGGTAATTATTGTATTTTAAATGATATTATCGGACAAATTTGACGATTTGGAAAGTTTTAAAATTCGGAGGTTGAGAGAATTTGGAAAAATGTTAAAGGGTTTCTTGACAAATGAATTATTTTGCACTGTAACCGGAAAAAATTGCACTATGAATAGTAAGACGATACACCTAAACGGGCCACATTGGACCATTCAGATTATGGAACCACGTGGATCGAAGTACTAGGGCCCAAAGTCAAACTCATTCTCCTAGTTGGGCCCATATAGGCCCAATACTTATGCTCGTATTAATAAAACACTTAATTAGAGTCTTAATCGAAAATAAACTAGATTACTACTCTAATTAGGAGTCTTCTATTAATTAAGTATAAATAACCATATAGGTGTTCCAACAGAATACCCAAAAAATTGCCTTACAAAAATAAAAGTTGAAATACTTTTACAGAACAAAACCCTAGCCACATATATCACTATCCGCTCTGCATAGTAAACGAAAGAAAAAAGAAAAAAAAAACATGACAACAGAATCTGTGAAGAAATCATCATCATCATCAAATATTCCGCCGGAGATCATCGAAATTATACTGTCAAAATTATCATCAGTTAAATCTCTTCTTCGATTCAAAGCAGTTTCAAAGTCATGGAATACTTTAATCTCCGATCCTTTATTCATTCAGAATCATCTCCAATCCTCGAATAACTCTCCGAATAATAATCTCTTCATAAGTTCGTACACACGTGGTTCGGATAGTAGAGGGTTTCCTTTGGCAGATTTCGAAGTTAGAAAATCCGACGCCGGAAAAATATCCGAGGAGAATATTCCCAATGGCTACAACTCTATATTATGCGAATGTAAGGGCGTTCTACTCTTGAGCAACCGTGTTAAATACGCTCTGTGGAATCCATCAATTCGTTGTGAGATGTTTCTCATATACAAATACGAGTTTAAGGAAGATTATATAGTGGATTATGGGATTTGTTATGACCAAATAACAGGCGATTTTAAG
The DNA here is from genome assembly GCF_056151865.1 of Erythranthe guttata. Classification (NCBI taxonomy): domain Eukaryota; kingdom Viridiplantae; phylum Streptophyta; class Magnoliopsida; order Lamiales; family Phrymaceae; genus Erythranthe; species Erythranthe guttata. The sequence continues at coordinate 14,579,475 of NC_142537.1, forward strand.
GTTGTCTTCATTTTCCCAACGAAATATGCTATTTATTCGTGTAACAACAATTCTTTGACGAAAAAGAATTTAGGAACAAGTTACGATACTATTGGTGGTACGGGTTCAGGTTTAGGTATATTCGTAGATGGAGCTACCTACTGGATTTTGAGCGACAACACGATTAGTATACACTTAGTGTATTTCGATCCAAGAACCGACGAGATCAAGAGGATGCAAAAGCCCGATCAACGACAAAGTGATGACGACAAATTTCGTTTAATGAACATAGCTTCTTTGAGAGGAAGGCTATGTTTGTACTTCTACAACAAAGAAGAGAGAATTGCTCAAATCTGGATGAAGGAAAAGGGAATCGATAAATGGAAGGAGTTTATAACATTTCATAATTTTGAGGCTCCGTATAAGTTGTCTAGACCAATATGTCTCGTCGAAAATAAAGTTGTCATTCAAGTAGAGGAAAACATATTTGTCTACTATAGCACTAGTACCGATAAGAGTGTTAATAAAGAGTTTGTACATATTTACGCGGATCGCCGTAAATTGGTTCCTTATCGGAATAGTCTGTATTTCCCAACTGGCGTGGGGACGAAGAAAATTAAAACTCGGCAGTCCAGGTTGAGATTTACCTGAGCTTTTTCTTGGATAGTATTTATTCATTTAGGCAAGATATTATATGTCAGATTTTCTTTTTTATTTTATTCATTTTTTTTTGATAGAATTATATGTCAAGAACCAGACATTGTTTTTTTTTTGAGAGAATTATATATATGTCAGAAACTAGACATTGTTTTTTTTTTTTTTTTTTGAAAGAATTATATATATGTCAGAAACTAGACACTGTTTTAGTTTTTGGTTGATTGGCATTTTTCAATAATATATTACTTTTGTCATGCAAATGCCTGTTAAATATGTATTTAGGTTTTCTCAAAAAAAAAAAAAATGTATTTAGGTTTTGACTTCTCAAAAATCAGTATATTTTCTTTCTGCTTGACTGTCATTTTCTGTGTAAGAGGATTCTTAAGAAAAAAAAAAAAAAAAAACAGCAATTGTTTCTCCAATGTGGAATGATGTGGTCACATTATTTCGTAAGACATTATTCACTATCCCACAAAAAAACCATTTACCGTATTATTGTAACAAGCTAAGTACACTATCTGATTATTGGAATTTGTCGGGCGACTTCTTCAACAATCTTGGAAATTGGAACATATCTATCGTAAACGAAATCTTCCAGCTGATGGTTTAGCCAATTTGCTTACAGGCACAAGGAGCAGAGACAGTAGTACTAGGACTCAGTTGATCTTCCTAGCAATATTAAGCACATGTTATATTTAGATCGCATTGGTCTTTGTAAACATTGTAAATAGGGTGTACTATTTTCTTTGTTCTAGGTCACACGGTTTTTAACGAGACCCTCCTGTGCCTTCATCAAATAAAATTTTAATTTTGGCCAATTTTTTTTTTTTTTCTGATAAAATACACTTTGCTCACATGTACTATTGAAAAACTCGCATTCACCCCCTGTAGTATGAAAAACTGCAAAAGCACCCTTAATTTTAACAGTCAATGGTAAAAAAATTGACACGGTTAAAAATTATGCTGCATTTACTTTTCTACCCTCACATTTACCTTTTCTTGAATAAGATCCAATTTTTTTTTCTCCAACAAAATTACACATTTGCTTTAGTTATCCCCACCATCGCCACCACTCTTCCACCACCATGATCTTGAAACCCAATTTAATTCCATACATGAACCCTAAACTTGCGATGGTTTGATTTTTGGGATTTTCTTCGTAATCTCTGAGTTATTTGATTTAGCCAACCGGAAGAATGAATTTGGATCTGATATGCAGGATATGCGGGATGAACTTGGCTTTTGATCCGGTTAGGTCTCGTTCAGTGTAAGTGCGCTCTGGCGAAGCAGGTATATAATCGAAATGTTCTCATCTGGAGATGGTTTCGGGTCGGATTAATCCTATCAGGTGTTTCCGCTTGGTTTTTTCGGTTCTTGCTATATTCCAAGTGAGCTTGATGAGGATTTGTTCTTGACCCTGCAAATCCCGGCAAAGCAATCCGATGCAATCATTTTAGTTTTATAACTACATTCAGGGGATTTTTGTAGTTTTTGATACTACAGGGGACTTTTGTAGTTTTTGATACTACAGGGGATTTTTGCTAGTTTTTTATACAACATGGGATTTTTGCCGCCGCCCCTTTCTTCCACCACCCGCCTCCTCTGCTCTTCTCGTCCCCTCCACTGCCAACTTCTCCTTGCCGGTTGTTGGAACCACGGCTGCAATTTGACGATTGATCACGAAACTTTGTAGATGAGGCTTAGACTCCATTTGTTCTCTAATTTTATAGGTAACAAGTTGCTGCAATAAAAAACCACGATAATATGGAGATAGGCAAGGTGAGGCGCGGACTAGGTCGCTCTCTTAAGACGATTTCACGACCCCTTCTCTAATGTGGTGCAACAAGGTTCCGATCGTGTCGCCTATGCGATACAACAGCCCAGCCTATCTCTCCGCTGTAACTTCACCGAAATTGCACGTTCGAGTGAAGTAGAAGCTTACACCCGACACACAACAAAAGCTCAAAGTAGTATAGATGAAAGGTGTTTCTTTTTCTCTTCACACTCACACCTTTTTACAAGCCACAATGCCCCATTTATATAGTATATAATATGACCCCCATAAAACCTCGATTTAATATATAATTATGGTGTTTTATGTAGGAGAATAATGACTTTGAAGGTTTCAAAATAGTGGTCTAATGACCCTCATAAAAGTGGTCAAAGTCATTATTATATTTTTATAATAAAATATATTATTTTTATTAAAAACCCCAACAATCCCCCACTATTTTAATAAAAATAAGAATATTACTAATACTTGAGCTCTTGCGGAATATTATGCATAATGAAAGTGGACAATGCCTTCAAACCTTCACTTAGTACAATATTTTTCCCGTACTAGAATCAAAGTGGACTTAGCCTTCAAACAGTGACCCTTGGGGCACGTAGAATCATATTGCACACATAATACTCAAAGTGTCCCGATCGAAGCTTCTAAAGCCAGCACATTAACGGCCATGTGCTTTACCCCATTTCTCGTGAGAGCTCTAGAGAACAGCCTTAATTCTCATAGGAAGCGGCCCCACTTCCACACTCACAAGGTGAATTCTATCAAGGATGTTTACGTAACTCCAACACCCCACCCATCCGGGCTATAGAACTCATTAAGAGATCAAAGTCTCAACCTCACAATTCGTTACGAGCTTTATTAGTGCACACGCACCATAGAGATGAATAATAAAAGTGTGCACTTTTATCACTATCAAGTTGCTTTCAGATTCGTTTTTCTTCGCCTAGTTCGTAGGATCTCTAGCCCCTAGGCGGTAGTATCCTCATCAACAACTTTACAAAATATATTAGGCTTTAATCCAATCCCCCTCGATGCATTTCAGATAAATAATGTGAAATATAATTTCACAAATTTAGTCTCATAGACTTTATGGTTTATTAACCATTTCTCATATAATTTCACTTAAATTTTCACGTGATTTTTCACATAGCTTCACAGTACTGTATTTTCTTTTAATGGTTCCGGATTCCATTAAAAGATTCTCGCAATATGCCAACTGCAGTTTTTCAATCACATCTATCAACGCACAAATCATTGATTTTTCACAATCTCATTAATCAAAGCACAAAGCATATGATTTATCACACGTTAGGATTTTATATATCACATTCGGTATCAACCGGCCTCTTCACAGGCTAATGTCAAAATAATCAATCCAAATTGATATGAATTTTCAATTTTAAATTATCGGCATATACCTCATTCACACAAGGTGAAAAATTGGAATATAATTCCTCTCTTTTAGATTATCAAAATTCAACAACATTGAAAACATTGAAAAATATTTCACTTCACAAATCACAAATATATTTGCTAATATATTTTCAGCAAATTTAATAATCACAATTAGGCGTTTGTGAATCACATCAATGTCACATATATGCAAATTTAGGCCTATGATAGTTACTTGTATAATCAAGATTTCAAATAAAGCATAATTTATCACATTATCAATATACAAATTTGCAATCATAAAGTGAGCAATTTAAACAAAGATCACGTTAAAATCAATTATAACATGCTCATATAGGTAGACACTAAAACCCCCACTATTTCTCAATATTTAAACAATATATACATAAAATATTTAATCATATGATCATGCTCTCTAAGACCCCCACCATTTCACATCAAATATTTCAACACACCATGATGAATAAGATTCAAGATATAATATATCATGCTCATTTTCACAACTAGAAAAACTATAACACCCCCACTAATTCTCCATTTAAATAAATTATTTATTTTTATAAACAATTGCTCTAATAATTCACCATAATTGATAATCATCGATCAACACCATTACCTCATGTAAATATACTGCCGTTCATAGATAATACGTAAGCCATGCAGTGAACACACAAAAATAATATAATAGAGCATTCAAAACTCTTCATGTATCACATAAACATTTAAGTAACTTAATCAGATAACCAACGAAAACTAAAAAGGACCATGCTTCTTTATCACTCTTAAAAAAAATGATACGTGTAATATCAAAATGACATTTTGACATGCGTGTTATTTAACAAATTTATTTCTAAAAGAAATGGTAAGAAAATCAAAAAAACATCAGGAGGTCATAATATGCAGTTAATTACACCTTAATCAACACATTACTAATTCTTTACTCGTGTATTAATTACTTAAAAGACAAACGGCACAAAGTAATTTTTTTTGTTTTTAGAAAATGAAGGTTGAACAAGTAGTACTAATTTCACAAATCAGTAGATTATTTTTGAAAAAACGACAATTTAATCATATCCCCCAAATTTGGTCAAACTATTTTTTTTATGATAAGTTAATCCGTACTCATTATACTTCTTAAAACAAATTATGAAACAGTCAGAAACATGTAGGAATTAAAATATGCAAAAGTGTTCCAGCATAAGAAATTATACAACCACCAAATAATTCACGCAAATGGTTGTACTTCAAACCTTTGCATATTCTACTTTTAATATGACACACGAATCATCAACACTATTAACATGCAATAATATAATCGTGAGTACTATTCTTATCATGCAATTATTCTTCACACAACTATCACAAACTTATTATTGTATTGCAAGATATCATAATTAATTTGGAAATGAAGAACGTACCAGATTTGATGAATTTCTATTACGAATTCTTTCGATACCTCAAAACGCGCACAATTTGGCAGCTGCAGAAGTGCTCAATATTTGGAGCATATCTCTCTCGTTTGATGTCTGATTTCAGTGATTCAAGATGTTTCGGACAGCCAACAGAAATTCCTACAACTTTGTGTTTTACGCATTCTCAAATTATGACGGTATAAGGTCGGGAATTTGACTCAAAGTCTGCACTCGTGAATTGTACGAAAATTCACCTACACCAAAAATAAGATCGTTAAATTTTCGTCAAATTAAAATAACAATAAAATAAAATTTATCATCTCCCTTTTTATCATCAAGAGCCTATTTTGGATCATCGTCAAAGCTCATCTTCATGGGATTGAGTTCGTCTTAAATTGTTGGAACCACGACTACAATTTGACGATTGATCACGAAACTTTGTAGATGAGGCTTGGACTCCATTTGTTCTCTAATTTTATAGGTAATAAGTTGCTGCAATAAAAAACCACGATAATATGGAGATAGGCAAGGTGAGGCGCGGACTAGGTCGCTCTCTTAAGACGAATTTCACGACCCCTTCTCTAATGAGGTGCAAAAAGGTTCCGATTGTGTCGCCTATGGGATACAACAGCCCAGCCTATCTCTCCGCTGTAACTTCACCGAAATTGCACGTTCGAGTGAAGTAGAAGCTTACACCCGACACACAACAAGAGCTCAAAGTAGTATAGAATGTTGATTTACCACATAGCCAAATCTTATCTGATCAATCCCAAGATTACTTAGAAACCTGGTACAATTCATTCTTGCCGACAACTTTAGCTTCCGAAACCGATCAAACACCACGAATGGTCTATTCCTACCGCAGTGTCTTCTCCGGTTTCGCAGCCAAATTAAGACCCGAGGAAGCGAGAGCAATGCATAATAAAAACGGGTTCATATCCGCAAGGCCACAAGAAATATTTCCATTACACACGACACACACACCTAATTTCCTCGGGCTACACCAAAATACAGGATTTTGGAACGATTCCAACTACGGCAGAGGTGTCATTATCGGCGTTTTGGACACTGGAATATTCCCCGACCATCCTTCGTTCGGCGACGAGGGGGTCCCGCCCCCTCCTGCGAAATGGAAAGGGGTGTGTCAATTCAACTTCACCGGCGCCTGCAACAACAAGCTCATTGGAGCAAGGCATTTCCGGAACGGCGACGGGACCCCCCTTGATTCCAACGGCCACGGGACCCACACCGCCGGCACCGCTGCCGGCAACTTTGTTGAAGGCGCCAATATTTTCGGCATGGCCAACGGCACTGCTGCCGGCATAGCCCCCCTGGCCCACATAGCCGCCTACAAAGTCTGCTCCTCCTCCGGCTGCTCGGAGAGTGACATACTGGCGGCGATGGACATTGCCATCGAGGACGGTGTGGACGTGCTCTCCGTCTCGCTAGGCGGGCCGTCCAGGCCGTTCCACAACGACAACATCGCCGTCGGCGCGTTCGCCGCGACTGAGCGCGGCATCTTGGTGAGCATCTCCGCAGGGAACAACGGCCCCGCCAACGCCACACTGTCGAACGAGGCCCCGTGGATGCTCACCGTCGGCGCCAGCACGACCGACCGGAAACTAACGGCCACAGCCGTGCTGGGAAATGCACTAGAGCTCGCCGGGGAATCGGCTTTCCAGCCGAAGCATTTTCCGGTGACGCAGCTTCCTCTAGTTTTCCCTGGATCGAATACGAGTGACTTCGACTCACGCCATTGCGGTGAGAGCTCATTGATTAACACGGGTGTGAAAGGAAAAATCGTAATATGTGAAGTGGGCGGGGGGACTACTTCCCGCCGGAAAGGACAGGCGGTAAAAGACGCCGGTGGGGCCGGCATGATTATTGTCAACACGAGGCGATATGGCTACAACACATTAGTAGATGCTCATGTTCTGCCCGCCACAAATATCAACTATGAGGATGGAATCAAATTATTGGCTTACTTAAACTCGTCTTCTTCTCCAACGGCGTCGATTGTGTTCAAAGGAACAATAATTGGGGACAATACATCTCCGATGGTGGCTTGGTTTTCGTCCAGAGGCCCCAGCACATCAAGCCCCGGAATTCTCAAGCCCGACATCTTAGGCCCCGGTGTCAACATTCTAGCTGCCTGGCATAATTCCGTCGAAAACAACACAAACACGAAAAGCAACTTCAACGTGATTTCGGGTACGTCAATGTCGTGCCCGCATCTCAGTGGGGTTGCAGCACTGCTCAAAAGCGCGCATCCTGATTGGTCGCCAGCAGCAATAAAGTCTGCAATCATGACCACAGCCGACCAGACGAATCTCGGAAACCAACCGATTCTCGATCAGAGTCTTCTCGCGGCCGATGTATACTCGACCGGTGCGGGACATGTGAATCCTGCCAGAGCGAACGATCCAGGGCTCGTGTACGATATCGAACCTCAAGATTACGTGCATTACCTGTGCGGTTTAAATTACACGCATCGAGAAATTTTCATCATTCTACAGCGTAAGGTGAATTGCTCGACCGAATCGAGAATCTCGGAGGGGCAACTTAACTACCCCTCCTTTTCGGTTAGGTCTAATGAATCAGCTGATCAGACGTACACGAGGACGGTGACTAATGTTGGGGAGGCTAATTCGAGTTACATTGTTGAGGTTGTCGCACCGCAAGGCATCGACATGATTGTCGAGCCCCGGACACTTCATTTCTCTAAATTGAACCAGAAATTGACGTACAAAATTACGTTTAGAAGATCAGCAAATAATGGCAACACCTCTGTTTCTCATAGATATGTTTTATGGAAATCGGCTAAGAATTCGGTTAGGAGTCCAATTGCTGTTTCTTAGTCGGATATTTAAGGTAATATTGGGGCTGAAATAGTAATGATTGTAATAATCGCATATCTTGGATTTTATACTTGTGTTTGTAGGGAGAGTTTGGAGTTAAAGATTTGGAATTCATATTATCAAATTCTACAATATATTTCAAATCTTAATTCTTACTTTGATAAGTCGTTTAGTTATTGGCAAATTACAAATAAGCCCATCATATGATACTTATTCATAATGGTTAATGGTAAAAAAATTCATGACAAGAGCACTTAATTAAAAAAAAAAATATATTCAACTTTTTTGTGTTCCAAATATTTTCCAGTCCATTCAAAATTATTTGTAAATAAGGAAAACCCTTTTATATATACCAAAATTACCCTCAATTCTTTGAAACTCAACTCAACTCCAATTTCATGATTTACACCCTTATTTTTGAGAGAGTTTTATCCATTTTTTTACTCCAATTTCACTAATTAACCAATTTTAACCCCGATTTTGACCCGCCACCACCGGAGACAGTTATTTAACTGTTAATTGAGCTTTATTTTTTTTCTTAAAAAGAAAATTATTTTAATTAATATTACTGTCTTGGTTGCTAAATCACTGTATTTCACAGTAATTTAATTATTAATTGACTTTTTTTTTAATTTTGTTTTTTCTTAAAAAATGGATAATTAGTGAAAACCCCCAACTCATTTACTTATACTAAGGTGAATATAACCTCCTTTTCATTATTAGTGAGAACCCCCACCTTATATTAAATATTTTTTTTAATTAATATTGTTTTTGCCATGACTAATATACCTAATTTGCCCTTCTATGTTATATCTAAAATAACCAAACCTATTTCTTTTATTCTCCTCTCTCTTTTCTCCCTACATACCGCCGCCTCCAACCCTCTTCCATCCCTGCGCCGCCGTCGTTACTCTCTTCTCCCAACGGCGTTCTCCCTCCACCGCCGCGAAAAGAAGGCGGTCTTCACCCCTAGAATTCTCTCGTCAAGGACGGCGGTTAGGGTTTTCGTTAGGGAGAATGACGAGACTATGCAGCGGCGCAAAGGTTGATATTGCGTCTGAGATTTCAATAGAGACCACCGCCAACATTGTTTCATTATTGTTGTTGTTCTTCTTTTCTGATTTCTTTTTGGAACCCAATTCTCGAATTCAATTTTCTTAATTGGAGTTTTTGGTTGAATTCTTATATTGAAGGCTAATTTTGTATTCAGCAATAGTATAATGGATGTTTGTTTTTATTGAAATTGTGTTGGTGTTATTTACAGATATATAGATGTTTTCGTACAACAATATAGTTGTTTTTATTACTTTTTAGTTGATTGTAATAAATAGTTGATTTAACAAATAGTTAATTTTGATAAATGAGAGTTGTTGGAGATATATAATTGCTTTAACTTTTAACCATAATTGTTTTAATAACAGTTGTTTTAATAATAGTTATTTTATTAAAATATAGTTGTTTTAACTGAAAACAAAAAAGTATAGTAAAAAATTATTTTTAAAAAATATAATAAAAAGTAAAAAGAAAATACTTTTTTGATATTTTTTTAAATAAGTAATCAATAAAAAAACGAAAATTAAAATTAAAATTTAAAAAATAAAAACTGCATCTAAGTAGTGTAGTAGTGAATAGAGGAAGGGTAAATTTGAGAATAAAAAATGATGAGTCTCTCACTAATAAAGGAAAATGAGTTCGACCTATCCTCGTTAAAATAATGCTAGAGGGGATTCTCACTAATAGTCCCTACAAAAAATATTTTAACTAATATTAATGTCTTGGCTGCTAAAAGACTGTAACAGTAATTTAAGTAATTTAATTGTATGAGACAGTAATATTACTCTCCGAGACAGTAATTTTACTATATTAATTAATTTTATCGTCTTGGCCTGCCATTTTGTTGTCTTCGACGGTAATATTACTGTCTCATGCAATGATATTACTGTTTGGGACAGTAATATTTGTAATATTATTGTTCGGAAAAATAATATTCATAATATTACTGTCCTAAACAATAATACAGTCTGAGACAATAATATAGCAGCCAAGACATTAATATTAATAAAATATTTTTTTCTAAAAAAAAATAAAAAAAAAATCAACGGCGGTTCACTGGCCGGAAAAAAATTTCAGAAAGGAAAAAAAAATTCAAAAACAAAAAAGAAATACAATTCGGAGAACCGCCCGATCAACGGCAAAATATGGCTGGAAAAAAAAAAGTCAATGCCGGAGACCAGCGGTCAACGCCGGCGACCGGCGGTCTCCGGTGGTGGCGGGTCAAAATTGGGGTCAAAATTGAAATTAGGGTTAAAATTGGTTAATTGATGAAATTGAGCTAATTGAGGTGTAAATAATGAAGTTGGAGTTAAATTGGGTTATAATGAATTGGGGGTAATTTTGGTATATATAAAAGGATTTTCCTTATTTGCAAATAAGTTTTAATGGGCTGGATTTATTTGAAAGACAAAAAAATTGGATGTCCCTCTTTTAATTAAGTGCCTTTGTCATGGGCCATATTAATATTAGGGCTAAATACAGTTTGCACCCCTGTACTATTACCACTGTCGCATTTACCCCCCTGTACTATGAAATGCGACAAAACGCCCCCTCACCTTAACGGTCAACTCTCACATATCTAACGGTGTTAGTTTCTGCTGTGTAATTATATTTTTACCCTTTCTTTTATTTGATAGAATTAGCCATTTTTATACTTTGTAATTTGGGACAAAAATATCAAACACTTTCAGCAAAAATATCCGACACGGATTATTGACAGTCCAAGATGTTCGAACTGCGACGCTCCGATTGCATCGACAAGTGGTTTCTGAAAAATATGACTTGTAGTGTTTGGACCTAAAACACGAATTTGAGAATTTGAACTGCCGGAAGACATTTTTAAACTGATTAATTATGAATTTAAAAAAAAATAAAAAATTCTAGAATATAATTTTTTTTCAGAAATTTGGGGTAAAAAAAAAAGGGCAAAATACAGTTTGCACCCCTGTACTATCACCACTGTCGCATTTACCCCCTGTACTATGAAATGCGACAAAACACCCCCTGCCGTCCATCTCCGTTACAAAATCCGTCCCTTTCAAATGTTGACTGGCTATTGAACTAGCCGTTGGAAAAATTCTGAGCAATACACCCCTCTAATTGTGTATAAAAGGGGTGCATCATTCTTCACTCATTTGTACTCAATTCTTTTCCAATTTCTTCCTAATTTTCATTTCCAGCCCCTTTTTTTCACCCCAAATTTCTGAAAAAAATTTATATTCAAGAAATTATTTTTAATTTTTTTTAAATTCATAATTAATCGGTTTAAAAATGTCTTCCGAAAGTTCAAATTCTCAAAATTCGTGTTTTAGGTCCAAATCATCAACAGTGTCAAAACTAGCAAAAGTACCAATTTCTAATGCCAAATCATCCCAAATCAAAAGTATGAATTTTGAGCATTTGAACTTCCGGGAGACATTTTTAAACCGATTAATTATGAATTTTAAAAAAAATTAAAAATAATTTCTTGAATATAATTTTTTTCAGAAATTTGGGGTAAAAAAAGGGGTTGTAAATGAAAATTAGGAAAAAAAATGGAAAGGAATTGAGTACAAATGAGTGAAGAATGATGCACCCCTTTTATACACAATTAGAGGGGTGTATTGGTCATAATTTTTCCAAGGGCTAGTTCAATAGCCAATCAACATTTGAAAGGGACGGATTTTGTAACGGAGATGGACTGCAGGGGGTGTTTTGTCGCATTTCATAGTACATGGGGGTAAATGCGACAGTGGTGATAGTACAGGGGTGCAAACTGTATTTTGCCCAAAAAAAAAGGGCTTAAAATGAAAATTAGGAAGAAATGGGAAAGGAATTGAGTACAAATGAGTGAAGAATGATGCACCCCTTTGGTAGACAATTAGAGGGGTGTTTTGGTCAGAATTTTTCCAACGACTACTTCAACAGTCAGTCAACATTTGAAAGGGACGGCTTTTGTAACGGATATGGACGGCAGGGGGCGTTTTGTCGCATTTCATAGTACAGGGGGGTAAATGCGACAGTGGTGATAGTACAGGGGTGCAAACTGTATTTAGCCCTTAATATTATAAAAACATTTTTGCGAAAGGGGTTTTTGAAATATTTTCAATAACTAAAATTGTAAGAAAATTTGAATTTCTTGGTACTATTATACTTCTACTTCCAGTCCAAAAATATTCAGAAACAAATTTAAAATCTGACATCAAAATAAATAATTACTATAAAATTAAAAAAATTCAGATTATGAACGAATACAAAAATCACATTCGAATATGAGATATCCACCCTACCATTAATCTTGCAAGATAGCCTTTTTTCAGCATTTTAGATTAATAATCTCACAACTATATATATACACACACCACAATCAGTCGTTCATAAGATATCCTAGTTTCTTCTTATCATAACTAACAAACATGAATTACATAGTCCCATTTCTTAGTTTGTTCTTTGTCTTCATTATCCAGTTATCTTCAGCAACTGCAAATGGTTTCTGCTTACAAACTTACATTGTTCATGTTGATTTACCAGATAGCCAAATGTTATCTGATCAATTAGAAACATGGTACAGTTTGTTCTTGCCGACAACTTTAGCTTCCGAAACCGATCAAACACCACGAATTGTATATTCCTACCGCAATGTTTTCTCCGGTTTCGCAGCCAAATTTACACCCGACGAAGCGAAAGCAATGGAAAAGAAGGCAGGATTCATATCGGCGAAGCCAGAACGAATATTGCCATTGCACACCACTCACAGTCCTAATTTCCTCGGACTACACGAAAACACGGGACTTTGGAAAGACACCAACTACGGCAGAGGCGTAATTATCGGAGTTCTAGACACCGGAATATTCCCCGACCATCCTTCCTTCAGCGATGAGGGGGTCCCGCCCCCTCCCCCGAAATGGAAAGGGGCGTGCGAGTTCAACTCCACCAGGGGCGCGTGCAACAACAAGCTTATCGGAGCAAGGCATTTTAGAGCGGCCGGCGGTGGGACCCCACTCGATCACCAGGGCCACGGGACCCACACGGCCGGTACCGCCGCCGGAAACTTTGTCGGCGGTGCCAGTGTGTTAGGCAACGCCAACGGCACAGCCGCCGGCATGGCGCCTCTGGCTCACTTGGCCATTTACAAAGTCTGCTCCTCCTCCTCAGATGGCTGCTCCGAGAGCGACATACTGGCGGCGATGGATGCGGTGATTGACGATGGCGTGGACGTAATTTCGATCTCTTCCGGCGGACGTTCCACGCGCTTTTACGAGGATAACCTCGCGCTCGGCGCGTTCAGCGCGGTGCAGAGGGGTATTTCGGTCATTTGCTCTGCCGGGAACGACGGCCCTGCTCATACCACTTTAGTGAACGGAGCCCCGTGGATTCTAACAGTCGGCGCCAGCACAACAGACAGGAGCCTGAGGGGAACAGCTGTGTTAGGGAACAATGTAGAATTTAACGGCGAATCGGTGTTTCCGCTCGATTCTCCGCCTCTGCCGCCACAACTACCTCTGCTTTACCCCGGAATGAACGGCGTTTTGGCTGCTAGTCTCTGCGATGCAGAGTCGCTAAACGACACGAGTATTGTCAAAGGAAAGATTGTTTTGTGTCGTATCGAGTCGACAAGAAGTAGACGAACTGAACAGGGTCAACGGGTGAAAGATGCCGGTGGGACCGCCATGATTCTGATGAACATGGACTATCAGGGATTCACCACATCCACGGACGTTTACGCCATTCCGGCAACAAATGTGAACTACGAAGATGGATTAACGATCTTGTCGTATTTGAATTCGACATCTACTCCAACAGCAACAATCGAGTTCAAAGGAACAATAACCGGCGATAGAAAATCTCCGACGGTGGCTGACTTTTCTGCCAGGGGACCGAATTACGAAAGCCAGGGAATCCTAAAGCCGGATGTCGTAGGCCCGGGAGTTAACATTCTTGCAGCTTGGCCGAATCTTGTCGCAAATAATAACACGAGAAGTAACTATTTCGAAATGATCTCGGGTACTTCGGTGTCGTGCCCTCACCTGAGCGGCGTGGCGGCATTGACCAAGAGCGCACATCCCGATTGGTCGGCCGCCGCCATCAAATCGGCGATCATGACTTCTGCTGACGTCATGGATCGCGAGAACCACCCGATAATGGACGAAGAGCATCTCCCGGCCGATGTTTTCGCTGTCGGTGCGGGGCATGTCAACCCTGCACGGGCGAGCGATCCGGGGCTTAATTACGATATCGCCCCTGACGACTATATCCCTTACTTGTGCGGCTTGAATTACACGAGTAGGGAGGTGAGCAGGATCTTGCTACGTAGAGCTCATTGCTCGGCGGTGCCGATAATTCACGAAGGGCAGCTGAATTATCCTTCGTTTGCAATTCGGTTAGGTTCGCCTAATCAGACGTTTACGAGGACGGTTACTAATGTTGGAGTGGCTGTTTCGAGTTACAACGTTGAGGTTGTTGCGCCACATGGCATTAGCGTGGTTGTGACGCCCGAGACACTTAATTTCACTCGGCTGAACGAGAAATCGACATACGAAGTTAGTTTTCGGGGATCGGAATATGTCGGCGACACGTTTGATTCTCGTCAGGGGTATATTCTCTGGAAATCGGCTAAGCATTCGGTTCGGATCCCAATTGCTGCTTTCCATCTTTGAGGGAGAGAGGTATTTGAGAAGTATTGATAATACTATTTGTTGGATGATATTTCAAGTCAAGGCATCTTGGAATAAAATCTGATTATATAGATAGTTAGACCAAAGTATTAACTTTCTGTTTTATTAAAGGGTCAATTTGATATCCTCAGTTCCTCAATGTCTAATAAACTAGGAATAAACTCAAATATAAATCATCCTTGTGGATACCTTCTGAAGAAACGAAAGTAATATACTGTTCTTAAATGCAATTTTTGTCAAAACTGCATTTAGTATTTCTGGTCATGCGTTTAGTATTTATGATCATGTATTTAACATTTTCGCTGATTTGTTTATTTATTTTTAAATTATTTTTAATTCGATATGTTTCATGTACTAAAAATGAGAATAACTATATGTAGCTGTAGTAAACTATAGTCATTCGTAGTGATGTTATTTCTTTTGACCCCAAATTTTTAATCGACCAATTATGTATACACAAGAATGTTGGATTATACAAAAGATATTGATAAACACCAACAACAAAAATTCACAATTTCAATATTTATATTATAAATCAACTCATATCCAATAAATACAAATCGAGATACACAAATACATGCATATGTTAGTACATGTTACTATATGTAATTGGTAATTCATAGTAATGTGTAGATGTATATAATCTGTAGAACATTGTAACTTGAAGCAAATCTAACTTCAACCAAAATTTTTGACACATTCAAAAAGAGGATGGCTTCCATTAAGTTGCAATTGCAAAATCAAAACACAAAAAAATATTTTAGTGCAAATTAACGAAATTGAAGAAACATCAAAACACTACAAAAACGACAAACACAAAGAGAGAGAGAGAGAGAGAGAGAGAGAGAGAGAGAGAGAGAGAGAGAGAGAGGTCATAGCTGCGAAATGCTATGAATTTAGACCAAACCGCCCAAGACTCCTCATCCTAAGTGTCTCCTATCAAAATCCTAGCCGCCGCTAACCACCCAAGGTTCCACGCTTACAATGAAAAAAAATATAGAAATAATTATGTCAATAAACAAATATGAACGAAATCGCCATCAAAATATAGATCTTTGACGAGAGGAATCCAACGGTGGGTAGTGTTAAATTAATTCCGACTGTCGAAACACAAATTACACCTCCAGCAAGACCCACCGTCGTCGAAATACGTGTCAGCTGTAAAACGATTGCAGAAACAGATCCAAATATCCAAACTGTACGTAATCACCACCAAAAGAAAGATCTCGACGAGGTAAATCCAACGGTAGTTAATCCAACGACTCAGACCACCAGAGAGTGAATCATGACTCCGGGAAGCAACATCGCCTGTTGGAAACCTATGAAGGCGAAAAATTTGATTTGAGAGTGAGAGAGGAAGAGAGAGACGGTTGTAAGTTGACTCGGATTTAAAACATATTTTAAAAGGACATTTTAGGTACTTCAAAGGGGCGAGGGGTATCTCAAATTAATATCAAAATGGAGGAGGTATGCACCAGGATGTAATATCCTTTGTTGTTAGTTCAAATTTTTTTTTCCATATGAGGGGGTCTAGGAGTGATAAACGAGCCTAGTCGACTCGTGAGCTCGATGAGCTGGCTCGAAAAAAGCTCGAACTTGGACTCGAGTTTTTCGAGCTCGAGCCAGTTTTTAGTTGTTCGTGAGCTCAGGAACCGGCTTGCGAGCCTTATTTAATATTTTTATTTTCATTTTTATTTTTATTTTTTATATTTTAATTTTATTTAAATAACGTATAATAATATAAAATATTATAGAAATAAATATAAATATTAAAAGATATATATAATTACAATATATTGTTTATTTTGTTATTTTTTAAAATAATTTTTAATAATAATAATAATAATTAAATAATTATAAAAATATTTATAAAAAAAAAACAACAAAATGAGCTTGGGATCGAGTTCGAGCTCGAGCTCGACAAAATGGCACGAGCTCGAGCTCGAGCCAAAAAAGATCGAACTCGACGAGCTCGAGCTCAGCAAAATAGACTCGAGCTCGGCTCAAGTTTGAACCTGCCAAAAGAGGAGAGCTCGACTCGTTCACACCCCTAAAGAGGTCAATCAAATAATCCATTTATTATGTTATCGAATTCCTCACTAGAGTAATGGACCATAAAATCGGTACCGATTCTATTTTGAACTCTTTAATATATCAAGCTGTTTATATTTATAAATGACTAGTTTATTTTGATGTCGTTATCGTGATTTGAATATTTCGCTAAAATATTTCTACACTGTGATTTTTATTTCGAAACTATAATAACAAATGTTTTATGCTAGTGTAGCATCTAGAATAATTCCTACTTTAAAAAAGTTATTTCAAAATATAAAAAAAATGTTCGACTAAAATTCTTCAAGTAAATTTTCAAAAATTAAAAGTGTTCTAAATATTCAAGTATAGTTTTGAATCGCAAAGTTTTAATTCATTAAGTTTCAAAGAGATCCTTTACAAAATGCTTCCGCTAAATTAAATGAAATTACAATAAACCTGTTTGATTTATTGCAAATTTAAGAGAGGGTGCTACGTAAAATGTTTGAGGATAAATAAATAAATAAATATGTATTGAAAACAGTTATGTTAAAACACCTTTTTATGCCTAGTAACATTTTTTTAAGTGGAAATGAAGTGTACTTGTAATTATGATATAAAGTGAAGAGCACTTTAGACATTTCAGGACGGTTAGAAAGCTAATTGTAATTGAAAGTTAAAAGATGGATTGCAGTGTCCAAAGTATACTACAGGGAATTGAACCGTATATGAAACTAGGCAAAGAAGATTTTCGAGTAAAAATCTCTTAAACTTATGATTATCATACGATCGTTTCAATTTCAAGTATATTCTAAGAATATTAGTCATGTTTCAATTGCATTTTATTTTACATAAAAGAAAATTAATTATATAAATATTATTTATATTAATTTCATTCATAAACACTAACTTAATCAATATTGCACATTGACCCTCAATTTTAATGAATGTCTCACATTAACCGCGTTTTCACATTTTTCTTGATTTTTTTATAAACATTATGTTTTTATTTTTGTCTCAAACGTTGACCATTGGTCTCTAGCATTGAAATTTTTTAAAATTTTCTTGATTTTTTTTCTTTGAATATTTTTCATGCCAGTCTTCAGTAGTTGACTTTTTGTTTATTTTTTTTCTAAATGTTCTTTTATAACTTTTTTTTCGCGGTTATATAACTTGTGTTCACGCCTTCACTGTAATTTTATTGTGTTGACAATATTAACGCTTTGAGTTAATAAAATATTATTGCTTAAGACAGTAATATTCCATTCTAACACAATAATATCAACTACGTGGATCCGTAATCGGCTATGTTATAGTAGTAGTTTAATGTTAATCAACTACGTCTTAGTAGTTAATTAAGGTTTATCGACGATATTTTTAATTCATTATTGGATTTTTGTTTATTGGTTCCTTATTAGGCACATGTAGTTGAACATGAGGACACAATGGTGATACTTTTTTTTCTTATGACATTATCAATCCATCATCCAATTTGTATAAATCGATTACAATATTTGTAATTTTTTTGAAAGAAATAGTGGTTTTCACTATTTTTGCAGTTGTTTTTGTTATTTTTTGCAGTTGATTGTTATTGTTTAGATTCTTCTGCGTAATCATATTTTATTTCATTGACGGGGTTACGCTTGTTTTTGTTATTTCTAGTAGTCCAATTTCATTGCTCAACAACGATTTTTTTAGTCGTTTCCTTAATCGGCCACGCTTAATATCGTAGTCGATTAATATAAATGACAGATAAAAAATATAAAAAAAGTTGACAAAATGAAAAAATTGAAAAAAATAATATTTTCTTAATAAAAATTAAAGTAGTAATAATAATAATAATAATAATAATAATAATAATAATAATAATAATAATAATAATAATAATATTTATTATTATTATTATTATTATTATTATTATTATTATTATTATTATTATTATTATTATTATTATTAAAAAATAATAATAAAAAAATACAAAAAAACCATAATTAATTTTAGAAAAGCAAAAAAAAAAAACGAAATGGGGATAGGAATAGTGGGACGAAGATAGTATAACAGGATAACATGAATTTATCTCAAAATGTGAAAATATGAATGGATTTCGAGTAATATGACCGTGCAAAGAAACAAAGTTTAAATTCAATGAGAGTTGGTTCCTTGTCGGCACCTGGTCCAAATCCGCTTCTCTAACGGGCTGTTAAGTCACCGTGAATTTACATTCTGTTGGAAATCTGCTATGAACGAAAATTTTGCCGAGGCGAGTTGTCTCTGTCCTTAAGACGAAATTTTCCCGCAACGGTGCTAACGGATTAAATGGAAATCGTCTCCCAAGATACAACGGCAAAACTTGGAATAGGAGCACTCCAAATCCCAAGTACGACGAACTGTACTTTGTGTAGAACTTTTCGAGAGAATCTGTAAAGGGAAAGCTTAATATGCAGTAGGCTTGTATTTGGATTGAAGTGAGGAATTCTGAGAATGTAAGTACCTTTTGTTTGAATGGTTGCACCATTTCGATTTGAGCCAATTGGGAGTAGTTGCACCATTTCGAGTTGAGCCTGAATGGTTTGCATTGGTTCGGCCGCACCAATTCAGACCAATCGATATGGGCTTCGAGTAATAAGGGCCGAATGGGTTAAAGCCCATGATCTAATGTTTTTGGCCCAAAAAATTAATGTAGTGATTTGGGCCCGAGCCCAAATCCAAATCCAAATCCGATCCGTCCGAACGAGCGAGCCGAGCCGGCGGGCGGCGGCGGCGCGCGGGCACGATTTGAAACGCATAACATATAGGCCTTTCTCCCAAACAAAGTTGAATGCCCAAAGGGCGTGACCCTTTGTCCCAATATTTTGATATAAATACAGCTCAGTACTTCTCTACTTTTCCAATGTGGGATAACTTAAAATCCCACTTTCCTTATAGTTGGACTAGTAATTTTTCATTCACCACAAAATTGGTTCTAATCCAAAATTCATTTATATACTCAATTAGACCGTATAATAACATTGATAAAAAATTGTTAATGACTCAACTTTTAACCAATTTTCCCAACAATCCCCCACATGAATGAAAACGAGGGCGTCGATTCTCTCTAGAGTTCCCACGAATAGTATTGCATCGGGATAGGTAGCATATAGCTTTGAACCTTCCGTAGTGGAGTTACATCGGATTTACTAGGCTGAGTAGTGAACTCGATGTCTTGAACTGTCAGCCGTTCGTGTAAACCAAGACAATGCAACCCACACAATACTATTCTCACATTTCCTTAGTTCTCATGATTGTGTCCGTTTTGGCCATGGACACACATCTTGGATTCATAAGTGTTTGTCAAGTTTTGAAGCGGCCCTCACTTCATACACTTACATAGGTGATCTCCTATTAAAGGTATCCTGCCAATACCTCACCTTTTGTTATAAGGTTTTGGAATCATTAAAAGCGTTAGCTTATCCTTTACCCTTTCTGCACCCTTTCTGCAGGTAGCACTATTATCTTTCGCGGGAATGAGTTAGGAATGAGTTCCTTAGTGCTCAACTGAACTTTCTTAGCTTAGTTGTCCCTTTTGAACCAGTTCTTGGGATCTCCAGTCAGCATGGTTGGGTTACCACCAAGATTGTCCTTAATTTATGGGTTTTAATCCCATTCCCCTAGATAGGCATTGTAGTTGATCTCTTGGTAAACCTTTAGTCAACGCATCCGCTAAGTTATCCTTAGACTTTACATAGTCTATAGAAATTATTCCATTTGAGATCAATTGCCTTATGGTATTATGTCGGCGACGAATGTGTCTAGACTTACCATTATACATGCTGCTTTGTGCCCTTCCAATTGCTGATTGACTATCATAATGAATCAATATTGCCGGCACTGGTTTATTCCAACACGGAATATCTTCTAGGAAATTACGAAGCCATTCCGCTTCTTCTCCAGTTTTATCTAAAGCTATGAACTCCGATTCTATTGTGGATCGAGCTATACATGTTTGCTTTGTAGATTTCCATGACACAGCAGCTCCACCTATAGTGAAAACATATCCACTTGTGGATTTAGAACCTTTGGTATCGGATATCCAATTCGCATCACTGTATCCTTCTAGTACAGATGGATATCTTGTAAAATGCAAACCAAAATCTAGAGTATGTTTCAAATATCTAAGTACTCTAGTTAATGCATTTCAATGGTCATTTCCGGGATTGCTTGTAAATCTACTTAATTTACTAACCGAATGAGCAATATCCGAACGAGTGCAGTTCATGACGTACATTAGACTGCCTATGATTTGAGAATATTTCAATTGATCCACTGGTTCTCCACGATTTTTGGCTAAGTGAATTTTCAAATCGATTGGGGTCGTAGCAGGTGGACTATCAAACATTTTAAATTTTCGTAGTATTTTCTCAATATAATGCGATTGAGTAAGAACCAGTCCATTGTCATTTTTGATGATTTTTACTCCAAAAATTACATCGGCTAAATCCATATCTTTCATGTCAAAATGTGTTGATAACATTTTCTTAGTTTTCACGATTATCTCGTGATTACTACCCATAATTAACATGTCATCCATGTAGAGACATATAATCACAAATTCATTTGGTGTGTTTTTAATGTATACACATTTATCACACTCGTTTATTTTAAACCCATTTGATAGTATTGTTCAATCAAATTTTTCATGCCATTGCTTGGGAGCTTGTTTTAGTCCATAAAGAGACTTCACAAGTTTACATACTTTGGACTCTTGTCCATGAGCAACAAACCCTTCGGGTTGTTCCATGTATATTTCTTCTTCTAATTCACCATTTAAAAATGCTGTCTTTACGTCCATTTGGTGAACTTCTAGATTGTGCAAAGCAGCAATTGCTAGAAGTACTCTAATTGAAGTGATTCTCGTTACGGGCGAATAAGTATCAAAGAAATCTAGACCTTCCTTTTGTCTAAATCATTTGACTACTAATCTTGCCTTGTATTTATCAATCGAGCCATCGGCTTTATACTTTCTTTTGAGAATCCATTTACAGCCCAACGGTTTATTTCCTGGGGGTAAATCAACCAATACCCACGTATGATTTTGCATAATCGAATCAATTTCACTATTGATTGATTCTTTCCAAAGCGGCGCTTCGGGAGTGGATAAGGCCTCTTTTATGGTCCTTAGATCATTTTCCAAAGTATATGTTAGGAATTCCGGTCCAAAGGACTTAGCGATTTTTGCCCTAGTACTTCGTCTAGGTTCTTCATCACTTTGAAACCCATCATTAGCAGTTTCATATGTTCTTTTGTGAGAACCCGTTGCTGATTTTTCTTTATAGGGAAATCTATCCTCAAAAAATTCAACATTTCTTGATTCAATGATAGTGCCTTCATTCATATCATGAACATCAGACTTGTGTATTAAACATCGATATGCACTACTGTTGTTTGCGTAGCCAATAAAAATGCAATCAACAGTTTTAGGCCCAATTTTTATTTGTTTTGGTTTGGGTACTTGTACTTTGACCAAACACCCCCACACTTTTAAATATTTGTAGGACGGCTTGTGACCTTTCCATAATTCATAAGGAGTTTCTTTCTTTTCTCGGTGCGGAATCTTATTAAGAATATGATTTGCCGAGAGGAGTGCTCCCCCCCACAAATTCTGAGGTGAACCCGAATTTATCAACATTGCATTCATCATTTCTTTAAGAGTCCGATTTTTGCGTTCAGCAACACCATTTGATTGGGAAGAGTAAGGTGCCGTAGTTTGATGAATAATGCCGGTTTGAGAACAAAAATCATCAAATGGAGCACCATATTCTCCACCTCTATCACTTCGAATCATTTTGATTTTCCTTCCAAGTTGATTTTCCACTTCAACTTTATAGCTTTTAAAAGCTTCCAAGGCCTCGTCTTTGCTCCTTAGCAAAAACACATAACAATATTTAGTGCAATCGTCAATAAACGTAATAAAGTATTTCTCCATCAAATACTTGTCGGGCAATAGCAAGGGAACCCTGGAAGCGAGAGATTTCACCCTTTAGTGCAAAGTTATCTCAAATCACAATTCTTAACTTCATTTTTTTTTAAACGTGAACCATATGTATATTTAATGATTAATCAGAGTGCACACAGAATATTTCATTAAGAAACCAAAACCGTTCTTATTTCAGTCTCAATAAATAATTGTATTTGTTTCCGTGAATTTTTTTAAATAAACTTAGCCAAAGGGCTCCTCATATAAAAGAGCAAATATTCTGCTTTAAAATAGAAATTGATATAGCAAGAAAAAGAAAAAAACTGCAACATAATATGTTAATTGGAATTGATATTAGATCGTTATTAATATTCATACGTTTGACCAAAGTATATATTCTACTTGCCTTCATATATTGAAAGAAAATCATGAATGGAAATAAAATTATGGATATGTATAATATAATTACATATTAGGAAAATAAAATTTCAAGTTTGACCCTAGAAATTTTATTTCCTTCTAAGGCCGTCCAATTTAATTTGAAAACATTGCCAATTGGGGCCTATATATAAACTAATCTCACTTCCCCATCTCCATTTTTTCTTCACAACAATCAAATATTTCTTCAATTTTCATTTTAATGGGTTACACTTCATTTCTATTTATCATTTGCATTCTCAATTTTTATCAATTTGTGAAAGCAGAAAATCTTGATGTATACATAGTCCATGTCGATCATGCACAATCCGACGATCTCGAAACGTTTTACGATTCATTCTTGCCGACGAATACTAATTTAGCAGCTGCCTCGACCAATAGGACTACTGACCATCCAAGAATATTGTACCGATACCGACATGTTATTTCCGGTTTCGCCGCCAAATTATCGGAAGCTGACGTGGAAGCAATGCGGCAGATGAAGGGTTTCGTCTCAGCCCGGCCGGAAAGGATGATGCCTCTACACACCACTCATTCTCCGAATTTCTTGGGGTTGAACCAAAACACGGGCCTATGGAAAAACTCGAACTATGGCAAGGGAGTTATCATCGGTTTGGTGGACATCGGAGTTGAGCCGAGCCACCCCTCGTTCGCCGACGCAGGGATGCCGCCTCCGCCTGCGAAATGGAAGGGCGAATGCAAATTCCGCGCCGGAAAGGGGGCATGCAACAAGAAGCTCATCGGAGCTAGATTCCTCATCGATGAACTTTCGCCACTGACCGACGGCCACGGCACGCACACCGCCAGCACCGCCGCCGGAAACTTCGTCGGTGGCGCCGGATTCTTCGGCAATGCCAACGGCACTGCAGCCGGAGTCGCACCGCTCGCTCATGTGGCAGTGTATCAAGCGTGCAACGCCTACGGCTGCGGGGAGAGCTCCATCGCCGCCGCCATTGATGCCGCCATTGACGACGGCGTCGATATACTCTCGATGTCATTGGGAGATCGATTCTACCGCTATTTCTCCGACGGTGTTCTCGCGATCGGCGCTTACAGGGCCATGCAGAGGGGTATTATCATCAGCTGCTCCGCCGGAAATGGCGGCAAGCGCGGTTTGGCAAACGGGGCCCCATGGATTATGACCGTCGGAGCCAGCACCATTGACCGGAAAATAACGGCCACCGTAGTGCTCGGGAACGGCGAAGAAATCGAGGGCGAAACCGGCAAGGGTTTCCCCTCGACCGGAAAGTTAGAGCTCGTTTACCCCTGGCCATTTTTTCCCGGAGATACCTCCATTAGAGGAAAGATGGTTGTGCGCGAAAATCAAAAGGGAAAATCGGACAGCGGACAAGTGGTAAAGGATGCTGGTGGAGCGGCTATGATTCTAATTAACACATATGATCAAGGAGACACCACTTTCGATGATCCACACGTTCTCCCGGCGTTGCAAATCGGTTACGCCGATGGATTGAAAATAATCGCATACTTAAACTCGACTTCGAATCCCACAGCCACAATGTCATTTAAAGGAACTGTTATCGGTGGCGGTCGAGCTCCGGTAGTTGCTGCATTTTCCTCCAGGGGTCCTAATAAAGCGAGCCCTGGAATTCTGAAGCCCGATATTATTGGTCCTGGAGTTAACATTCTTGCCGCTTGGCCCTTTTCTGTCGAAAATAAAACCGACACAAAGTCAACATTCAACATAATCTCGGGTACATCAATGTCGTGCCCGCATCTCAGTGGGGTTGCAGCACTGCTTAAAAGCGCGCATCCTGATTGGTCGCCAGCAGCAATAAAGTCCGCTATTATGACCACGGCATATCAAGAGAACCTCAAAGGCAATCCTATCGAGGATGAATCATTGCAGCCCGCCAATGTATTTGCTATTGGTTCGGGCCATGTTAATCCTTCACGGGCAAATGATCCGGGATTGGTTTATGATATATTGCCTGATGATTATCTTCAATATTTGTGTGGCTTGAATTACCCAAACCAAGAAGTCAGCATCCTCGTTGGACGCAAGGTGGATTGCTCGAAAGAGAAGAGCATTCCTGAGGCTCAATTGAATTATCCATCATTTTCGATAGTATTTGGATCAACTCCTCAAACTTATACTAGAACGTTGACGAATGTTGGCAAGGCTAATTCATCGTATGATGTCGAGATTGTTTCGCCCGATGGTGTTAATGTGAAAGTGGAACCTAAGAAACTCGTGTTTCCGAAGTTGGGCGATAAATCGAGCTATAGCGTGACGTTCACAAGAACAACCAAAGGGGCGATAAATAGTACTACTCAAGGATTTATTAGGTGGTATAGTGCCGATTACTCTGTTAGAAGTCCCATAGCAGTTGTATTTAAAGATTGAATTATTTTCCATAGTGTTGAAATCTTCGGTTCGAAATTTTCCATGGATAATCTACGATCGACGGACATGGGATTTTCGTAATAAAAATC
The DNA here is from genome assembly GCF_056151865.1 of Erythranthe guttata. Taxonomy (NCBI): domain Eukaryota; kingdom Viridiplantae; phylum Streptophyta; class Magnoliopsida; order Lamiales; family Phrymaceae; genus Erythranthe; species Erythranthe guttata. The sequence continues at coordinate 14,605,169 of NC_142537.1, forward strand.
AAGAGGGTTGAAATTTCTTTCTTGTATTTAGTTTAACTAGTTTTCATTAACTTTGTAGCGACACTTGAATTGTGTTCAAATTTCTTATTCGATCTTCTATTTTAGTTTTCTATTACATCTTTTATATATATACTTAACTAGTTCAAAGATTAAATTTAAATAATTTAATAAAACCATTTCATAATATTTAAGATCCATCTCAAAATTTTATTTTTGTGTCCCAAAGTCGACCCGTAAATAATTACTTTATAAAAAATAAAAATAATAAAATAATGTTTCATCCAAAAAGTATATCTATATGTACATTTCAACTCTCAAATATTTTGTAACTCAAATATTTTTATAAGTCATATAATAATTTATTAATTTGCTTTTTTTTTTTTTTTTTTTTTTTTTTTTTTTTCTCTTCATTTTTCAACCGTAGAAGGCAAGCTAATTTCATTACTTCAATATAACTTGGTTTCATCTTTTCCCGCGGTCACGTGTTCATCATCTTGAGCTCTCCCATGATCGGATCATGTGCCGATACTTTTTGAAGGATGTTGTTCATCCCATCCCTTTAATCGAAGAACGAGACGACCTTTTCGTTTCGAGACTATGTGGATAAGGAGGGATGACTGCGAAGAGGTTATCCGTCAACAGTGGGAGAGCATTTCAAACTCAGACCCGGTTGAGGACTTGCGGCTGAAAAACGAGGGTTGCCAGGTCGCCTTACAATTGTGGAGTAAGTCGACGTTTATTCTGCCCCAACATCATATTGAGAAAATTCAGAAAGAGATGCACGTGCTCAGATGTGGAGTACAAACGGAGAACAGCGAATCCGAATTTCAGAACCTCAAAAAGGAATTGGAGGGAGTGTATGAGGAACAAGATCTTTATTGGCGTCAGCGTAGCAAGATTCAGTGGATTCGAGAGGGAGATCGTAATACAAAGTTTTTCCACGCTCAGGCTACGGTGAGGAAAAGAGCAACGGAGTTAACCGGATTAGAGACAACTCCGGGGATTGGGTGGCAACTGGCAGTGGAATTGAGGACGTTACCTCGAGCTACTTTAGTCACATTTTACATCAACCAAGCCATTGGACGAGGAAAAAGATGATGTGCTGGGTGATATTGAGAGGAGAGTTTCGGACGAAGCTTATCAGCAACTTTCTAGACCTTTCACCGAGGAGGAGGTAACTCGAGCCATCTCTCAGATGGCTCCCCTTAAATCTCCAGGGCCTGATGGTCTGCTAGTTCTCTTTTATACGAAATACTGGCACATTATCGGATCCGACGTTATTTCTTGTGTTCTTGATTTCTTAAATAACCACAATCTTCTCCCTTTGTTGAATAATATCTTTCTTGTTTTAATCCATAAAGTTAGACAACTTGAAAAAATTACTGACTATTTCCCCCTATCTATTTATCTGCTGCGCCGAGATTCTCATTTCTATGACAAACATTCATGGCCTTTTCTTGATAGTTTACTTTAGACTTATACGAGTTTTCATACATTCATCATTCTGTCCAATCACGTGTTCAGTGTGATGATTCTTCACAACTCTGCTTGAGGGCTTATTTTCTTCTAAAACATATTCAGTGTCTGACTCAACGCCTTTTGTTTTGACAATATGGGTGACGGAGTTGGCTCTTCCTTGATTTTATCATTTGTTAAAGCACCATCATCATTTGTGCATGCAATCAGACCGTCATCATTAAAATGTATATTTATAGATTCCATGACACTCATTGTATTTTCATTGTACATTCGATATGCTCTATTGTGTAAGGAATATCCAAGAAATGTACATGTGTCTCCACTTGTAGAGAATATCCCAAGAGGTTCCTTTTAGTAAAAGAAAAAATTTGAAGGTATTAAAATTTATATTACAAATTAAATAGTGCTTGAGGGGTAAGTGTTACAAATAATACTCTGAGGGGTAAGTGTCACATAGCGTATACTCTAGGGGTGTAAAGTGTATTTAACCCAATTATCAAAATATAACCCCGTTTTTTATATAGTTTTTAAATTTGGGGAGTCAATGGGAGGTTAAAGGATTTGATACCTCATTGGAATTATTCTAATTTCTAACGGCAAAACATTACAATGGATCATCAAATATTAGTTTGATTTTGGTTTTATTATTTTGATACTCATTTACTTCACCACAATCACTAATAAATAGATTATTAACTTTTAAATATACAGACAATATATTTAAAAGTGACACATGTCAATTCATAATAGGTTATTTGAATAATTACTTTTCTGATACATCTTTTCATAGAATACATGTTTGCATCTACGGAAGTTGAATATCAAAATAACTACCAGTATAATTTCTCCGTTGCAGATGAAAATTGCATTTAGAGCATCAAAATAGAAGTTTTACTATCTGATTCCCCATTTACTTGTGAAAGGCAATCCCATGTACAATACTCATTAGTAATCTGTAAAGTAAATTCGATTACCTTTATTATTTTTCTTTATGGTAAAATTGAATTTGATATTAAAAAAGAATCATATTATTGATTCATATTCATACGTTTGACTAAAGTATATATACAGAGAAGGAATGAATGTACTCGCTACTAATGATACATTAATGCTGCCCAACTCCGTGGACGAAATGAGTAGGTCTGATATTAAGAGTACCACTATCGGGAGATAAAAAATTGGATTGGTCACCGCTAAGTGGAAAAATCAGGTGCTCTAATACCATATAAGAAGAATAAAATTAGAGAAGTAGAAAAATGATAATATGCAATAGAAAATCCCATATGTTATGGGTTGATTTACATGAAATATATATAAAGAAAGGGTAAATGGCAAATAGGCCCATGACAAGGGCACTTAATTAAAAAAGGGTCATTCAATTTTTTTGTTTTTCAAATAAATACTGTCCATTCAAACTTATTTGCAAATAAGGAAAATTCTTTTATATATACCAAAATTACCTTCAATTCATTGAAACCCAATTCAACTCTAATTTCATGATTTACACCCCAATTTAGTCCAATTTCATCAATTAACCAATGTTAACCATAATTTCAATTTTGACCCCAATTTTGACCGGCCACCACAGGAGACCGCCGGTCTCCGGCGTTGACTTTTTTTTTTTTTTTTTTTTGAAAAACTTTTTTTTTTCCTTGAAATTTTTTTCTGGCCGGTCAACTGCACTGCCAGGTCTCCAACATTGATTTTTTTTTTTATATAATTTTGTTTTTTCTTAAAAAAATATTTTAATCAATATTACTGTATTGGCTGCTAAATTACTGTCTCCGGCAGTTATTTAACTGCAGGACACATTAATTTAACTGTTAATTGACCTTTTTTTTTTCAAAAATATTTTAATTAATATTTCTGCATTCGTTTCTAAATTATTGTCTCCAGCAGTTATTTAACTATCGGAGACAGTAATTTAACTGTTAATTGACTTTTTTATTGTTAAAAAAATATTTTTAATTAATATTACTGTATTCGTTGCTAAATTACTATCTCCAGCAGTTATTTAACTGTCGGAGACAGTAATTTAATTGTTAATTGACTTTTTTATTCTTAAAAAAATATTTTTAATTAATATTACTGTATTCGTTGCTAAATTACTGTCTCCAGCAGTTATTTAACTGTCGGAGACAGTAATTTAACTGTTAATTGACTTTTTTTTTTAATTTTTTTTCTTAAAAAAATTATTTTAATTAATATTATCGCTGTAATTTAACTGTCTTAGACAATAATATTAATAATATTACTGTTCGGGAAAATAATATTCATAATATTATTGCCCCAAACAGTAATATTACTGTTTGAGACAGTAATTTAGTAGTCAAGACAATAATATTAATCAAAATATTTTTTTTCTTAGAAAAGAAAAATTCAAAAGAAAAAAAAAAGTCAACGCCGGAGGCTGGCGGTCAACGGTGGTTAACCGACCGGAAAAAAATTTCAGGAAAAAAAAAGGTTTTCAAAAAAAAAAAATCAACGCCGGAATCTGGCCAGAAAAAAAAATTCATAAAAAAAACTATTTTATGAAAAAGGAAATTGGGGGGTTAATGTGATATATTTGTTTAAATCCGAAGTCAATGTATAATATTAAGAAAGTTAGAGCATAATAGATGGAATTGAGAAGAATTATATTATGGAGGGTATTTTAGAGTAAAGACATGTGATGAGTTTAATTGAGGGATTGTTTTTTTAGGACCAAAATACATTTAAGTTCCATATGATAAACCTTTTTGCCATATTACAAGAATTGACTAGAATTTGACTAGATAATAGAGTTTGACTAGATAACTAAATTCTAACTAATATAGATAATCAAATTATAAAAGAGTACTCATATTACAAGGATTGTATAATATCAAATAATATAATAATACTCAAATAGGTAACAAAACATTATTTTACGTTGACTCACAAACTTTTTTTGTGTATAAAATAACACCCGCCATCTCCCATTTCCCCTCACCATCAAAATACATATATATGATCTTCAATATGGGGTTCACTTCATTTCTATTTATCATTTGCATTCTCAATTTTAATCAATTTCTCAAAGCAGAAAATCTTGGTGTATACATAGTCCATGTTGAACCGACACAATCCGACGATCTCGAAACGTTTTACGATTCATTCTTGCCGACGACTTCTAACGTAACCTCAAACAGTGAGGATCAGCCGAGAATATTGTACCGATACCGCCACGTGTTCTCGGGCTTCGCCGCCAAATTATCGGCCGCACATGTCGATGAAATGCGGAAGAAGAAGGGTTTCATCTCAGCCCAGCCCGAAAGGATGTTGCAACTGCACACCACTCATTCTCCGAATTTCTTGGGGTTGAACCAAAACACGGGCCTATGGAAAAAATCCAACTACGGCAAAGGAGTCATAATCGGAATGGTGGACAGCGCAGTTGCGGCCAGCCACCCGTCCTTCTCCGACGCAGGGATGCCGCCGCCGCCTGCGAAATGGAAGGGCGTATGCGACTCCTTCGGCACACCGCCATGCAACAACAAGCTCATCGGAGTTAGATTCTCCCTACCTCAACTTCCTTCTTCAGAGAATGAAAATGGCCATGGCACCCACACCATGAGCACCGCCGCCGGAAACTTTGTCGCGGGCGCCGGATTCTTCGGCAACGCCAACGGCACTGCCGCCGGAGTCGCGCCGCTCGCTCACTTGGCCATATATGAATCATGTGGTTCCATTAGCTGCCCGAACACCGCAGTGGCCGACGCCATTGATACCGCCATCGGCGACGGCGTCGATATAATCTCAATCTCCCTCGGAGGGGGATCTCACCGAGGTTTCTTTGACGATGTTATCGCGGTCGGCGCTTACAGGGCCATGCAGAGGGGTATCGTCGTCAGCTGCTCCGCCGGAAACGACGACAGGGCCCGTTTGTCGAACGGGGCCCCATGGATTATGACCGTCGGAGCCAGCACCATGGACCGGAAAATAACGGCCACCGTAGTGCTCGGGAACGGCGAAGAAATCGAGGGCGAAACCGGCAAGGGTTTCCCCTCGACCGAAAAGTTAGAGCTCGTTTACCCTCGACAATTTCCTCCCAAAGATGACTCCGTCAGAGGAAAGATAGTTGTGTGCGAAAATGCTGTGGGACTCGAGAGAATCAACATAGGAGAGGACGTAAAATATGCTGGTGGAGCCGCTATGATTCTACTGAACACACAGGATCTAGGAGACACCACTTTTGATGATCCACACGTTCTCCCGGCGTTGCAAATCGGTTACGCCGAGGGATTGAAAATAATAGCATACCTAAACTCGACTTCGAATCCCACAGCCAAATTGTCGTTTAAAGGAACTGTTATCGGTGGCGGTCGAGATCCGGTAGTTGCTGCATTTTCCTCCAGGGGTCCTAGTAAACAGAGCCCGGGAATTTTGAAGCCCGATATTATCGGTCCTGGAGTTAACATTCTTGCAGCTTGGCCCGTTTCTCTCGAAAATAGAACCGACACAAAGCCAGCATTCAACATAATCTCGGGTACATCAATGTCGTGCCCGCATCTCAGTGGGGTCGCAGCACTGCTTAAAAGCGCGCATCCTGATTGGTCGCCAGCTGTCATAAAGTCCGCCATTATGACAACCGCATATCAAGTGAACCTCAAAGGCAATCCGATCGAGGATGAACAATTGCAGCCCGCTACTGTCTTTGATATTGGTTCGGGCCATGTTAATCCGTCACGTGCAGATGATCCCGGGTTGGTTTACGATATATTGCCTGATGATTATATTCCTTATGTGTGTGGATTGAATTACACGAACCAACAAGTCGGTATCATCGTTGGACGCAATGTGGATTGCTCGAAAGAGAAGAGCATTCCCGAGGCTCAACTGAATTATCCCTCGTTTTCGATAATATTTGGATCGACGACTCAAACTTATACGAGAACATTGACCAACGTTGGCAAGCCTGATTCATCGTATGATGTCGAGATTGTTTCGCCGGACAATGTTATTGTAAAAGTGGAACCTAAGAAACTTGTGTTTCCGAAGTTGGGCGATAAATCGAGCTATAATGTGACGTTCACCAGAACAGCAAAAGAGGTGATGGATAGTACTACACAAGGATTTATTAGGTGGTACACTAACGATTACTCTGTTAGAAGTCCCATAGCAGTTGTATTTAAAGATTGAATAATTTTCAATAGTGATATATCTCTTGACCTGGGATTTTCATAATAAAAATCAAGAGGGTTGTAATTTCCTTTCTTGTATTAAAATTAGTTAAAGTGAAAACTAAATAGTTTTGACTTTTGAGTAGCAAGACTTGACTTGCATTAAGATTTCATATTGGGATGCTTATAATCTGCAGGATTTTGGAAATTTCGAAAATTACATTAATTTATAATCTCTTGTTTCAAAATTCAGATATAATAAAAAATTTCACAATATATATATTTATTTTAATTTTTGCAGGATAATGCAAGGAAATACAAAAGAGAGTTTGACAAAATGCAATAAATAAAAGGGAAAATTATCAAGACACCCCCATCTAGCAAAAATATATACACAAGAAAAATCCCCCTCAAAAAAATAATTAAAGAAAAACCATTTAGCTCATATTCCACCAAAAATGTTATTTTTGTATTTCCAATAATACCTTTATTTGATTACAATAACTTAATTCTTAACCCTAATCATTCTCAGGTCTCTTTTTTCCTCCCCATCCGAATCTCACCACATCCTCCATCCACTACGCCACCACAGCCCAAATCCAAGCGCCTTTGAAGTCCGCGTTGGAGACTATGATAACGACGCAGCGAAGAAGATTATGCCACGACGGATTTCTCGCAGGCATATCCGAGTGAGGCGAGCGAAAGCGGCGATGGAGAACGGTGGAGTGGCGTACGGTGGAGGATAAATCAAGGCGTTGTTGTAGTACCGAGGGGAGAATGACTAACAAAGGACAGATTATGGTTTTTTTAATTTAATTTTGCTGTCTCTATTTGGATATAGCGGTGCTCGTGAAGAAAATTGAGTTTGGGTGACTTTGTTTGGGTGTTTTTAGTGGTGGTGGTTCTATTTGGGTTGGTGGTGTGGGTTGGAATCTACTTTATTTGTAATAAAAAAAATGGTTAGAATATGGAAGTGGGGTGGTGATAGTGTGGTGTGGCAGCGGCGTGGCGAGGATCACTACTAGAAAACTGTCATTTAGCAACGGACATATCCGTAGCTAAATACCATTAATCTGTTGCTAATTAGGATTTAACAACAGAAATGCTCCGTTGCTATGTCCGTAGATAAAAGCCGCGTCGCTAAATTTTAGTTACGAACCATGTTTAATCCGTCACTAATATAGCTACGGAACAATTCGTCACTAGTGATAACGAAGACGTCGCTAACCCTGGTCAACAAAATGAAGCTGCTTTGACTTTCAGCGATAGATTAAAATCCGTCGCTACATTTTTGTTGCTCTATTGAATATATTTGTCACTAGTTCCATTTCTAAATTCGTAACTAATTGAGACCGTGTATATATATATATATATATATATTTTTCAAATGTGCTTGCTACCATATTTAAATGCATGATTGAATATACTGTATACCAACAAAAATGTTCAAAAACTCAATATATATTCAATAAGCTAGAAATATTATAGAACGCATTCTGATGATCATTCAAAAGTTTGCTACATAGTCAAAATAAAACAAATTCAGTCATATCCTATAAACTCTTTGACGAGCTTTGCTCGTATTCAGTCATATTCTGTAAATTCATTGTCCGCTCTACATCTTCAGCACTCAGCATCTTCAGCAGATCCTACTCGTTGACTTTGATGCATTGCTTGAATGACAATCTGAAAAGAATTAAAGATAATACTACAATCAGAAATGAGCATAATTTAAGATATGAAGAATTACAAATAATTCATCTATATTCTAGCTAGAAAGATAAACATGTAGTACAAAGACACGTATTAACAATTTAAATATCTCAATGTTGAATGTGTAAATCACTTTCTTTACAACAAAACCAACGAAAATAGGTATTCACTTACTTGGCCATAAAATAACTACGGTGAATCATCAAATCTTGATCATTCTCACAAACCATGTTTACAATTTATTCAAGCAAGTCAAGCTAAACTGTGCATCTGCAAGTGGAAAGCAATATCGCATTCAGACTTCATATAATAATAAAAGATTTAAGTCACAATGAAACAATTCAGTCTACACTATTTTTGAGTAGTTGAATACTTTGAATTAACCAGATTTTTTGCATCAGCAATTGGTTTCTTTCTTTCTGCGAACAATTTAAAACATAAATAAATATTTTTACATAAACGTTTAATGCAAAATGTTGTTATGCATGTATCAAAGTTATACAATAGAATAGTGAGTCAAACAAAACATATGGTGATTTACCTCAACTTCATTCATATGGTGATGTACCTCAACTTTACCCATGTTGACACCATTTTCCTGTAAAAAATGTTTAAATCCATCATAGTAGGTATTAAGATTAAACACTTAGAAAAAATGTTAACACAATCAATCAACTATATCTAATAGATTCAGACATGCTCGTGGAACTACCCAACTTAGTATTCTAAATATACTCCTAGAAATATAAATCATGGATATAAAATTTTACCAAAAGTTTAGATAGTAAACATAGTGATCTAAAAGATATAAAATTCCAAACCACCAATCCCTTGTGTAGATGACATACTATTTGTTTTTATGTTTTACTATATTTTACACCAATTGATTTCTTTATCAATTTATAAACCTAAAAATTGAAACGTATAATACAAAATGATAAGAATTACTTTTTTCCCTTTCTCTACACTAATTGCACGGAAAATGTTTAAGAACCACAATACATGTATCCCCATTCTGAATGAGTTCTTATGATTACAGTGCTTCCAAAGAATCTAGTATTTTACCATAATATCTGTTTACAAAAAATTGCAGAGGAAAGAAAGTTTTCAAGATGTTATCTGTAGTCAATATAGTACAATATTAAAATGTGCGTACTACACATCACTCAAACCAGGAAAAAAAACATATACAAAAGCTCAATAAAATAGACTGGCAAACAAAATAAAGTTTGGGTAGGTAAGCACGTACCATATTTTTCTCAATCAAAATGGATCGATCTAGAAAATCACTCGACCCTAAGTCTCTGTTGAACATTCAACTTTTCAGTCCCAAAATACAATTCAAGAACTCTTACATACAATTTTATGAAATAAAGTTATATAAATCTATGTTTTAAATGTCAAACTAAAACCCAATTTAGGGCCTATAAGCAAAAACCCTAACTTCCAATTGAAGAGTGGGATAGCGAGAGAGAGAGAGGGGGAAAAGCAAACCTGGCCTATGGAGAGACTATTGTGGCGGAGGTGATAACAAAAGGCCACCCACGGTGGTTACAGCGAGAGCAAGGCGAGACATAGAGGCGTCGTCTTCTGTTAACCGCATAAGAGAGAAGGAAACTTAAAGAATAAATGGGGATAAAGAAGACGGCGGTATGGGAGAACGATATATGTGTTGAAATATATTATTTCCAACAATTATATATTTTCATACTTATTATGATATATATTTTAGATTTAATACTAGTTGAAATTATTACATTAATTTTATTTTGATTGATTATTGATTTCAATTAACTAATATAAAAAAATATAATTTTACTATTGCGAGAATCTACTGTTTAAAAATTATTTTAGAATATTATATTTATCTGTAGCTATATTCATTACTATATATTTTATTTTAGAAACGAAATTGTTATCCGTTACTAGATTTTGTCCCCAAATATCTACGTCTGTGACCGATTGGATGTCTGTCGCTAAATCTATTTCTAAATAATTATTTTAGAAACGGATTTATTAGCCGTCACTAACTACTGTCGCTATAACTGAAATTTAATAAGTAAAGAGACGATCTTTTTATTCGTTGCCAAATATGTTGCTAAATACTATTTTAGAAACATATATGTTGTCTGTTGCTAATTTCCGTCGCTATATCACAATTTTCTAGTAGTGGATGATGAGCAAATGTAGGATTTTTTGGTAAATTGGTGGAAGACGACATACACAGAGGAAATTCGCGTAGGTTAATCGACTAAGTTTTGGTAGTCGATTAAAGTGTTAGTCAAATATGTTTTAATTCATTTTTTTATTTTTTGTGTATTGATTCCGATTTATATAAATCAATAACAATTTACGTATATTATTAGTTTTGTAAAAAATGTTGCTTTCGTTTTTATGTAGTTGTGTTTTGTTATTTTTAGTAGTCAATTTCTCAATCGACTATGAAACAAAGTCGGTTAATATACATATAGGAAAAAGAAGATAAAAGACGAACAAAAAATAGTCGCCATGGGCACTATGGTAGCCGTAGTGCTGCATGGGGTGACGGTTAATGCTGCGACCTCAGCGACGGTTGGATCGACCAACCCCGCGCTGATAACGCGAAGAACTACCTCCGCGGGAACTGTTGCAGGAACCGTTGCAACTGTTGGATGAGCAGTTCGCGTTGGAGGCGTAGAAAACAGCAGCGGTCTGCTCCGGTCCAGCAATTCTTGTTTCTTCCATCTGAAGAAGAGATCGAGTCTGTAGAAAAGTGGGAAGGGGATTCTGAAAGGAGATTAGGTTGGCGATGGTCCCGTAATGTTTCGGAAGGCCGTGTAGGGTTTGTAGGACGAGTTGTTTGTCGGAGATTGGATTTCCGACATCGGCCAAGTTGTCCGCCGTTGTTTTGATTATTTGGCAATAATCGTGAATGGAGAGAGCGCCTTTCTTGAGGGACTTGAATTTTTCTTCAAGTTGAATGGCTCGATAATCTTTGTTATCGGTGAAGAGAGAAGAGATGGCGGTCCATAGGTCACTGGCGGTGGAGGTTTTTGAGAGAACCATGCTGGACAGATCGTCGGAGATGGTGCCGTAGAACCAAGATTGGAGGAGATAGTCGGCGCGCTGCCATTCGTCGGCGGAAATCGAATCCGGTCGGGGTTTTCCATGTAGAAGGTCGGAGAGGCAGAAACGACCGACGGTAATCGTGAAAAAGTGGCTCCACTTTTGTTAATTAGAATTTTTTAGATCTAGAGTAACGGGGATGAGAGATTTAATATTAGAGATGGCATGAGCAAGGTGAAAAAGATTGAGAAGGGCGGTGGAGGGAGAAGAAGCTTCGCCGACCATGGAGAAGAAGGGGGCGACGGCTATGAGGAAGAAGAGAAGAAGAGAAGAGGTGGTGACGGCTAGGTTAACCTAGTGTCTGATACCATATAGGAGAATTAGGTTTTGGAGAAAAGAGAGAATGATATCTCTTACGTATATTAATCATATATATAGGTACATGTGGAAAACCCTAACCTATTACACAAGGTAACTAGAATAAATAATAATAATAATAATAATAATAATAATAATAATAATAATAATAATAATAATAATAATAATAATAATAATAATAATAATAATAATAATAATAATAATAATAATAATAATAATAATAATAATAATAATAATAATAATAATAATAATAATAATAATAATAATAATAATAATAATAATAATAATAATAATAATAATAATAATAATAATAAATATGTATAATATATATATACGCACGCTAATACACAATGTTGATTGTATTTTTTTTCTGACATTATCAATCCATCATTCCATTTGTATAAATCAATTACAATTTTTTTGTTATTTTTGCAGTTGATTGTTATAGTTCGGATTCTTCTGTTGAATCATATTGTGTTTCATTGACAACATTACGCTTGTTTTTGTTATTTTTAGTAGTCAATTTCATTGCTCAACAATGATTTTTGTAGTCGTTTCCTTAATCGACCATGCTTTATCGTAGTCGATTAATATAAATGACAGATAAAAGATATAAAAAAGATTTTTGTAGTCGTTCTACTTGCCTTAATATATTGGAAGAAATTCATGAATGGAAATAAAATTATGGATATATATAATATAATTACATATTAGGAAAATAAAATTTCAAGTTTGACCCTAGAAATTTATTTCCTTCTAAGGCCATCCAATTTAATTTAAAAACATTGCCAATGGAGAACTATATAAACTAATCTCCATTTTTCTTCACAACAATCAAAATATTTCTTCAATTTTCATTAATGGGGTTCACTTCATTTCTATGTATCATTTGCATTCTCAATTTTTATCAATTTGTGAAAGCAGAAAATCTTGATGTATATATAGTCCATGTTGATCATGCACAAATATCCGACGATCTCGAAACGTTTTACGATTCGTTCTTGCCGACGAGTACTAATTTAGCAGCTGCCTTGACCAATAGTACTATTGACAAGCCAAGAATATTGTACCGATACCGACATGTTATTTCCGGTTTTGCCGCCAAATTATCAGAAGCTGACTTGGAAGCAATGCGGCAGATGAAGGGTTTTGTCTCGGCCCGGCCCGAAAGGATGTTGCCTTTGCACACCACACATTCTCCCAATTTCTTGGGGTTGAACCAAAACACGGGCCTATGGAAAAACTCGAACTACGGCAAGGGAGTTATCATCGGTTTGGCGGACATCGGAGTTGAGCCGAGCCACCCCTCGTTCGCCGACGCAGGGATGCCGCCGCCGCCTGCGAAATGGAAGGGCGAATGCAAATTCCGCGCCGGAAAGGGGGCATGCAACAAGAAGCTCATCGGAGCTAGATTCCTCATCGATGAACTATCGCCACTGACCGACGGCCACGGCACGCACACCGCCAGCACCGCCGCCGGAAACTTCGTCGGTGGCGCCGGATTCTTCGGCAACGCCAACGGCACTGCAGCCGGAATCGCACCGCTCGCTCATGTGGCAGTGTATCAAGCGTGCAACGCCTACGGCTGCGGGGAGAGCGCCATCGCCACCGCCATTGACGACGGCGTCGATATACTCTCGATGTCATTGGGAGATGGAATCCACTGCTATTTCTCTGATAGTGTTCTCGCGCTCGGCGCTTACAGGGCCATGCAGAGGGGTATTATCGTCAGCTGCTCCGCCGGAAATGGCGGCAAGCGCGGTTTGGCAAACGGGGCCCCATGGATTATGACCATCGGAGCCAGCACCATTGACCGGAAAATAACGGCCACAGTAGTGCTCGGAAACGGCGAAGAAATCGAGGGCGAAACCGGCAAGGGTTTCCCCTCGACCGGAAAGTTAGAGCTCGTTTACCCCTGGCCATTTATTCCCGGAGATACCTCCGTTAGAGGAAAGATGGTTGTGCGCGAATATCAAAAGGGACACTCGGATAGCGGACAAGTGGTGAAGGATGCTGGTGGAGCCGCTATGATTCTAATTAACACAGATGATCAAGGAGACACCACTTTCGATGATCTACACGTTCTCCCCGCGTTGCAAATCGGTTACGCCGAGGGATTGAAAATAATAGCATACCTAAACTCGACTTCGAATCCCACAGCCACATTGTCGTTTAAAGGAACTGTTATCGGCGGCGGTCGAGCTCCAGCTGTTGCTGTATTTTCCTCCAGGGGTCCTAATAGAGCGAGCCCAGGAATTCTGAAGCCCGATATTATCGGTCCTGGAGTTAACATTCTTGCCGCTTGGCCTTTTTCTGTTGAAAATAAAACCGACACAAAGTCAACATTCAACATAATCTCGGGTACATCAATGTCGTGCCCGCATCTCAGTGGGGTCGCAACACTGCTTAAAAGCGCGCATCCTGATTGGTCGCCAGCTGTCATAAAGTCCGCTATTATGACCACGGCATATCAACTGAACCTCAAAGGCAATCCAATCGAGGATGAATCATTGCAACCCGCCAGTGTATTTGCTATTGGTTCGGGCCATGTTAATCCTTCACGGGCAAATGATCCGGGATTGGTTTATGATATATTGCCCGATGATTATATTCCTTATCTGTGTGGATTGAATTACCCAAACCAACAAGTCGGCATCCTCGTTGGACGCAAGGTGGATTGCTCGAAAGAGAAGAGCATTCCCGAGGCCCAATTGAATTATCCATCATTTTCGATAGTATTTGGATCAACTCCTCAAACTTATACGAGAACGTTGACGAATGTTGGCAAGGCTAATTCATCGTATGATGTCGAAATTGTTTCGCCCGATGGTGTTAATGTGAAAGTGGAACCTAAGAAACTCGTGTTTCCGAAGTTGGGCGATAAATCGAGCTATAGTGTGACGTTCACGAGAACAACCAAATGGGCGATAAATAGTACTACTCAAGGATTTATTAGGTGGTATACTGCCGATTACTCTGTTAGAAGTCCCATAGCTGTTGTATTTCAAAATTGAATTATTTTCCATAGTGTTGAAATCTTCGGTTCGAAATTTTCCATGGATAATCTTCGATCGACGGACTTGGGATTTTCGTAATAAAAATCAAGAGGGTTGAATATATTGATATATTGCAGAACAAAGCTAGAATGAAAAACTTAAATTGGTGAAGTGCATGTGAAGTTTCAGGATGGTCCGGAGAATAATTGGTTATGTTATTGATTTGAACACTACATGGAATGATGCAAAATTACTTAACTAGTTCAAAGATTAAATTTAAATAATTTAATAAACCATTTCATAATATTTAAGATCCATCTCAAAATTTTATTTTTGTGTCCCAAAGTCGACTCGTAAAATAACTACTTTATAAAAAATAAAAATAATAAAATAATGTTTCATCCAAAAAAGTATATCTATATGTACATTTCAACTTTCAAATATTTAAAAAATCAAATATTTTTATAAGTCATATAATAATTTATTAATTTGCTGTTTTTTTTCCTCTTCATTTTTCAACCGTAGAAGCTGCAAGCCAATTTCATTACTTCAATATAACATGGTTTCATCTTTTCCCGCAGTCACGTGTTCATCATCTTGAGCTCTCCCAGGATCGGATCATGTGCCGATACCTTTTGAAGGATGTTGATCATCCATCCCGTTAATCGACGAACGAGACGACCTTTTCGTTTTGAGGCTATGTGGATAAGGAGGGATGACTGCGAAGAGGTTATCTATCAACAGTGGGAGAGCTTTTCAAACTCATACCCGGTTGAGGACTTGCGGCTGAAAAACGAGGGTTGCCAGATCCAGGGGCGGAACCAGGATTAGAAAGTAGGGGATTCATGGCATAGTCTCATATTATTTTTTAGAGACATTGATATAAAAAAATCAAAGATCGATAAGTAAATATTCATAAATTTTATTTAAAACAGTACAAGTTTTAACCATTTGATTTTATATTTTTATATTGAATATGATATATATCTATAATTTATATAAAATTATGGAAAATAAACAAAAAAATTAAGGGTTAAGACACATATTTACAAAACATTTGGAGGGACCAAAAGTAATATTCAAAAATTATAATGTCAAAATAGCTAAATTTTTTTTTTCTTGGGGGGTCAACTGCACCCCCTGCCCCTTAGTGGTACCGCCACTGGCCAGGTCGCCTTACAATTGTGGAGTAAGTCGGCGTTTATTCCGCCCCAACTTCGTATTGAGAAAATTCAGAAAGAGATGCACGTGCTCAGATGTGGACTACAAACGAAGAACAGCGAATCAAAATTACAGAACCTCAAAAAGGAATTGAAGGGAGTGTATGAAGAACAAGATCTTTATTGGCGTCAGCGTGGCAAGATTCAATGGATTCGAGAGGGAGATCGTAATACAAAGTTTTTCCACGCTCAGGCTACGGTGCGGAATAAGAGCAACTGAGTTTACTTGATTAGAGTAACATAGTTAGCCGGATTAGAGACAACTCCGGATCGGAGATTGGGTGGCAACAAACAGTGGAATTGAGGACGTTATCTCGCCCTACTTTTGTCACATTCTTACATCAACCAAGCCACTGGACGAGGAAATAGATGATGTGCTGGGTCATATTGAGAGGAGAGTTTCGCACGAAGTTGTCAGCAACTTTCTAGACCTTTCACCGAGGAGGAGGTAACTCGAGCCATCTCTCAGATGGCTCCCCTTAAATCTCCAGGGCCTGATGGTCTGCTAGTTCTCTTTTATACGAAATACTGGCACATTATCGGTGTTATTTCTTGTGTTCTTGATTTCTTAAGTAACCACAATCTCCCCTTTGTTGAATAATACCTTCCTTGTTTTAATCCCTAAAGTTAGACAACTTGAAAAAATTACTGACTATTTCCCCCTATCTATTTATCTGCTGCGCCGAGATTCTCATTTCTATGATAAACATTCATGGAATTTTCTTGATAGTTTACTTTAGACTTATTACGAGTTTTCATACATTCATCAATCTGCCCAATCACATGTTCAGTGTGATGATTCTTCACAACTCTGCTTGAAGGCTTATTTTCTTCTAAAACATATTCAGTGTCTGACTCAACGCCTTTTGATTTGACAATATGGGTGACGGAGTTGGATCTTCCTTGGTTTTATCATTTGTTATCAGTAGATGCATCATCATCATTTGTGCATGCAATCAGACCATCATCATTAAAATGTATATTTATAGATTCCATGACACTCATTGTATTTTCATTGTACATTCGATATGCTCTATTGTTTAAGAAATATCCAAGAAATGTACATGTGTCTCCACTTGTAGAGAATATCCCAAGAGGTTACTTTTAGTGGGAAAATTACAGTTTATGTCCCTAAACTTTACCACTAAAACGATTTATGTCCTCAAACATTTCAATCCACGAAATATATCCTCAAACTTGCCACTTTTGATCACTTTATGTTCTGCCGTTAACGTTGGCAGCTAACTTCGACGGAAATAGCACGCGTGGCTCACGTGACGTCTATGTGGCCGTTAAATGTGATGTGGAATAATATGTTGAATATTAAATGTTGAGGTGGCACAAAAATATACTAATTTCCTCTAACTCACTCTCTCAAATCCCAAATCCCAAATCATGTTTCATTCCCATAAACCTTAATTTTCCCACACTTCACAATTTCAATCACCTCAATCCATTCCCAAATTTTCAATTAAATATGCATTCTTGCTCGAACCCATACTAAAATCGAAGTCATAAACCCATAAAAATTCCAAACGTTCTCACATTTGAAGAGTTTTTCCCTTCTCAAAGAACAGCAGATTCACGTGCAAATACATGCCTGCAATCGAGAGGAAGAAGGTAAACGTGTGATTCTTCGTCTGCTGATGCTTGTGCCCCTTGTGGTCTCGATGAAGCGAGCACAAGGATGGTCAAGATGGCACAAATTCTACCCAACTCAGCAGTTTCAGAAGCTGCCCAAAAGGTGTTCGACAAAATGTCTGAACCAATTCCCGAAAAAAAAACATGCACCTGTCAAAGCTGCATATAATTATTTTTTGCCAAGAATAGAGTGCCCAAGAACGGATTTCAGCTCCACGACTTCCCCAACGAAGTGGAAGAAGACATGAAATTTCAGCCCCATGATGAAAGTGAAATCGAGGAAACATTCGGCATTTGTTTATTGGGTTATTTTGCTGTTAAAACACCAGGAAAAATAGCCATGGATTCACATACGATTTCGCTATTTTCGAATTTCACCTCAATTGAAGGATTCGAAATCGGGTTTTAGGGATTGGATTTACGGGTTCATTGGGAATATGGAGAATTAGGGATTTTAGAATAGAAATAGGGGAGGACAATGACGTGTCGCTCCACATCACGTTTCGTCGGCCAAGTAGGCACTGGGTGTTGTACAACTCGACATTTAACGGCCACATAGATGTCACGTGAGCCACGCGTGCTATTTCCGTCGAAGTTAGTTGCCGACGTTAACGTCATAACATAAAGTGATCAAAAGTGGCAAGTTTGAGGACATATTTCGTGGATTGAAATGTTTGAGGACACAAATCGTTTTAGTGGTAAAGTTTAGGGACATAAACTGTAGTTTTCCCCCTTTTAGTAAAAGAAAAAATTTGAAGGTATTAAAATTTATATTACAAATTAAATAGTGCTTGAGGGGTAGGTGTTACAAATGATACTCTAAGGGGGTAAGTGTCACATAGCGTATAGTCTAGGGGTGTAAAGTGTATTTAACCCTATTATCAAAATACAACCCCGTTTTTTATATAGTTCTTAAATTTGGGGAGTCAATAGGAGGTTAAAGGATTTGATACCTCATTGGAATTATTCTAATTTCTAACGGCAAAACATTACAATGGATCATCAAATATTAGTTTGATTTTTGTTTTATTATTTTGATACTCATTTACTTCAGCCACAATCACTAAATAGGTTATTAACTTTTAAATATACGGACAATATATTTAAAATTGACACATGTCAATTCATAATAGGTTATTTGAATAATAACTTTTTCGATACATCTTTTCATAGGATGCATGTTTGCATCTACAGAAGTTGAATATCAAAATAAATACAAGTATAATTTCTCCGTTGTAGATGAAAATTGCATTTTAGAGCATCAAAATAGAAATTTCCCATTTACATGTGAAAGGCTATCCCATGTGCAATATTCATTAGTAATCTGTAAAGTAAATTCGATTTAATTTATTATTTTTCTTTATGGTAAAATTGAATTTGATATTAAAAGAGAGGGATTATTAGGAAAGATCCCCTCATATGCATTGTCTCATTAAACTAGATTCTTTTTTTTTCCTATCTATTTTTAAGATAAATCCAATTGCATTTTATTTAGTAGATTATATTATTAATAACCTATTTTACCATTTCTCAAATTTTTAACCTAATTAAATCCTGCTAACCCGTAGCGTCTCTCTCTTTTCTCCTCTCTCTTTCTTTTCTCCACAACCCACTCCCACATCTACACCCTCGCAGCCCCATAGGGCGACCACACCCACACCCTCGCGGCCCCACCACACGACCACACCCACATCCTCGCGGCCCCACCGGACGACCACACCCTTTCATCTGAGACCACACCCTCATCGACCTCCTCATCCTCGGATATGGGGATCTGTGCTCTTTTATATTTTATATTATGTATTATATATATGAAAGAGTTTCTTATGGCCGATATTGAATTCTTGTTGCTCTGTAGGAATTGTCTTGTATGAGATGCTTTATGGATATACGCCATTCAGGGGGAAAACGAGGCAGAAGACCTTTGCAAACATTCTACACAAGGATTTGAAGTTTCCAAGAAGTAAAGATGTGTGCTTTTTGATAGCTATTTTAGATTTTTTTTAGGGGAAAGTACAGTTTGCACCCCTGAACTATTAGCCTTGTCCTAAATACCTCCCTGAACTATAAAACGTAACAAAAATGCCCCTCCGTTTTCTATCCGTTTGTTGGCAATGACGTGGCAGGTTGACTTTTTTCTATTTTTAATCATTTTCTCTATTGCAATTTTTTTTGACATGTTTACCCTCAATTTACTAACTATTTTATTATATATATATATATATATATATATATATATATATATATATATATATATATATATATATATATATATATATATTATTACTTACCAAAAAGAAAATATATACATTCTGAATTAAGTTGATTAGAAAAATATATTTATTATTAACCCATCACCCAGAAATGCACTAAATTAAGTCAAAAGCTCTAAAAAAAACGTAAATAGAAAATATATATATATATAACAATAATAAAAGAAAAAAAAATAAAGCTTTTCATCTTTCACCAAGCAAAACCCCAACAATGAGAATTACCACAGACCAAATCCAAGTAACAGTAACAGATATGCGGCGGCAGCCGAAAACCCCAGCCGCCGCTTCCAACTGTCCATCATTCGCTAAATTGCCGATCTCCGCCTACCTGAGGTGGTGCAGCAGTAATTGGCCGGTCATTCCTCTGCCAACACCTACCACCGTCAACGAACCACCACCAGAAGCGGCGGCGGAACCAAGAAAAAATTAAGCTAAGGAAAATGGGAACAACCATTTTACCCACAAGTCTCTCCCACCGCCCACCACCATCGACAAACCACCACCGGAAGCGGCGGTGGAACCAAGGACTACGGAGGAGGTAGAATCCCACTTCATGACATCACTCAACCATTATTACCGGTCGAAGAAAAAATCGAGAGCCCATTTGACTCCATCACTGACTGCATTGAAGAAATCCCCGTAATTAAACCCCATAAAAATTATGCTCCCCTCCGATGAAATTCATCAACTCCGGCCCCTCATCATCTTCATCTTCCTCCGTTTATTAATCTGGTGCGGCGCGTGCTCTTCAAACGCGACCAGATTTTGTAATTTTTTTGAGGATTATTAACCCTAAGGGGACGATGATTTCATGAGCAATACATACTTGCGGTTTGAAGGTAAGGTTCGAGAAGAAGGAGAAGAGAGAGTGGAGATCGATGAGAGGGGTGAGAGATGAGAGATCCTCTGTTGAAGAAAATGGCGACAAGATGAAGAAGAGAGAGGAGAGAGAGATAAAGAATGGAGAAGACCAAAATTGGGGGCAAAGAAGTAAATGCACATTTTAACTGACGGTGTTAGTATTATTAACGTTGACCTCAAATGACAGGGGTTATTTTGGTACGTTTGATAGTCCAGGGGGTATTTAGTACAACCCCTATAGTTCAGGGGGTGCAAACTGTACTTTCCTTTTTTTTTATTCAGCAAGAATAATTTGATTATGAATAGGAGATTCTGAAATAGTAGCAATATAACGGAGTTTTAATAAACTATGGGTTGGGTACAGGTTAGTCTCCAAGGAAAGCAGTTAATGTATCGATTGCTACACAGAGATCCCAAAAAAAGAAAAGGATCACGAGAAGGTGCTAACGAAGTTAATCAGCATCCCTTCTTCCGTGGTATCAATTGGGCTCTTGTTCGTTTCATGGTAATTAATCAATCGTACACACTATATTCTTATTATTTATCATTGTAATTCTGCTTAAGCGCAATTAAGGAACTAATTTGTTTATTAAACATCTTCAGAGCCCTCCCACGCTCGTCGCTCCCATTCATGAGGAGAAGAAAAAAACGAGTGTAGATCCTGTACTAGATCATTTGCAAACGCTCCCATTATCGATTTTGGGGTTCTGGACAGTGAGGTGAGGGAGATTTACCTGTCAGATGTTGATTATCTCCGCCATTTTTAAATTCTCTCGACTTGCATCTTCATTTTCTTTTTTATAGTGTTTTCAATAATTATGTACAGATTTTAATAGTGGTTTTCAATATTTTTACATAAACCACTATAAAAATATGTATAAATAATTATAGTGGTTTTCAATAATTTTTTTACAATTTTTTATATAACTGTATATACAGAGTGGTTTTCATGTTGATATAGTTGTTATACAGAGTGGTTTTCAAGTTTACATAGTTGTTATACAAAGTGGTTTTCATGTTATATAATTACTATACATAGTGGTTTTCATGTTATATAATTGTTATACATAGTGGTTTTTATGTTTATATAGATAAAGAGTGGTTTTCATGTTTATATAGAGTGGTTTTTATTTAAAAAAACTGGAAATAAAATTAGAAAACAAAACCATTTTCAAAACAATTCGAAATTAAGAAAAAAGAAAAACCATGAAAAAACGAAAATAAAAATAAATCCAGTTTTTTAAATTAATATAAAAAACATGAAAAATATAAATAATAAAAAAAATAATTTAAAATAAAAAACCTAAAATAAAAAAAAAAAAAAAAATAAATACTATAATTACAAAATTTTATTTTAAATCAAAATAAAGAAAACCATTAAACAAAATAAAAAAGAAAAGGAAAAAAAATTGAATTGACATGATGAGGGAATAATTTTAGAAGAAGATTTGGGCGTAGATTATGGGTATATTTTTTTTAAATTAAATAGTTATACTAATTAATAATTAGTGGGGGCATATATAGTTTTTCAGGCCCATTAGATTATCTCAAAAATTATTTATAAATAAATGATTTATCAAGAAATAAAATACCAATGAAGGGTATTTGGCATATAACCCCTAAAAAAAATCATATTGCTGATTCATATTCATACGTTTGACTAAAGTATATATACAGACAACGGCGGAACATATAAGGGGCAGGGGGGCTGTTGCCCCCAAGATTAATTTTTTTTTAGGTATTTTGGCATCGTAGTTTTTAAATATTACTTTTGGCCCCTTAAAGTTTTAGTAAATATGTGTCTTAACGCTCAATTTTTTTTTCTTCTCCACATTCTTATATAAATTTTAATTGTATATATCATATTTAATATAAAAATATTTAATAAAATGGTTAAAATTTGTATTATTTTATATAATATTTATGAATATTTACTTTTTGAATTTTTTTATCGATGTCTCTTAAAAATAATATGAGACGATGCCATTAATCTCCAAAATATTTAAGTGCAATACATTAAGATTTTTTTGCCATGCTTAAAATATGATAAAACTATAATATATGTGCTATTTTAATTAAAAATTATCAATATAAACTTATTTTTGATATATCTTGTAAACCTAAATTTTTTTTCCGGGCGCTGCCCCAAACCCCGAAATTTTAGGTAACCCCCTACATTTTTATCCTGGTTCCGCCCCTGTATACAGAGAAGGAATGAATGTATTCGCAAGTAGTGATATGATTACCTTAATGTTCATTGGAATAACTTCATTAATGCTGCCCAACTCCTTGGACAAAATGAGTAGGTCTGATAGGAAAATATGTCGGAAAATATAGAGAAGATGCACCATCGGGGAGGGAGAAAATTTGGGTGGTGTTCATGAAAAAGATAGAAAAAGAAAGATATTTAGAGTACCACCACCGGGGAGGGAGAAAATTTGTGGTCACGACCATGGAGAAGAAAGGTGGCTAGGTTAAAAAACCAGGTGCTCTGATACCATATAGGAAGAATAGAATTGGAGAAAGAGGGAAATAATAATACGTAATAGAAAACCCCGTTATGTTATGGGTTGATTTACATCAAATATATATATGGAAATAATAAAAGAGTTTGAAGTTTGACTAGGCAATAGAGTTTTACAAAATAACTATATCATAAATTGAGGTAATCAAATTATAAAGGAGTCCTCATATATTACAAGGATTATATAATATCAAATAATATAATAGTACTATAATAGGTAACAAAACAATATTTTAGGTTGACTCACAAACTTTTTTGTGTATAAAATAACCCCCCAGCCATCTCCCATTTTTCCTCTCCATCAAAATTATATGATCTTCAATATGAGTTTCACTTCATTTCTATTTATCATTTGCATACTCAATTTTAATCAATTTCTCAAAGCAGAAAATCTTGGTGTATACATAGTCTATGTTGATCCAGCACAATCCAACGATCTCGAAACGTTTTACGATTCATTCTTGCCGACGACTTCTAACGTAACCTCAAACAGTGACGATCAGCCGAGAATATTGTACCGATACCGCCATGTGTTTTCAGGATTCGCCGCGAAATTATCGGCAGCCGACGTGGAAGCAATGCGGCAGAAGAAGGGTTTCATCTCAGCCCAGCCCGAAAGGATGTTACAACTGCACACCACACATTCTCCGAATTTCTTGGGGTTGAACCAAAACACGGGCCTATGGAAAAAATCCAACTACGGCAAAGGAGTCATAATCGGAATGGTGGACAGCGCAGTTGCGACCAGCCACCCATCCTTCTCCGGCGCAGGGATGCCGCCGCCGCCTGCAAAATGGAAGGGCGTATGCGACTCCTTCGGCAAGCCGCCATGCAACAACAAGCTCATCGGAGTTAGATTCTCCCTACCTCAACTTCCTTCACAGAAAGAAAATGACCATGGCACCCACACCATGAGCACGGCCGCCGGAAACTTTGTCGCGGGCGCTGGATTCTTCGGCAACGCCAACGGCACTGCCGCCGGAGTCGCGCCGCTCGCTCACTTGGCGATATATGAATCGTGCGGCTCCATTGGCTGCCCGAACACCGCAGTGGCCGACGCCATTGATAGCGCCATCGGCGACGGCGTCGATATAATCTCGATCTCCCTTGGAGGGAGATCTCGCCGAGGTTTCTTTGACGATGTTATCGCGGTCGGCGCTTACAGGGCCATGCAGAGGGGTATTATCGTCAGCTGCTCCGCCGGAAATGACGACAAGGTCCATTTGTCGAACGGGGCCCCATGGATTATGACCGTCGGAGCCAGCACCATGGACCGGAAAATAACGGCCACCGTAGTGCTCGGGAACGGCGAAGAAATCGAGGGCGAAACCGGCAAGGGTTTCCCCTCGACCGAAAAGTTAGAGCTCGTTTACCCTCGACAATTTCCTCCCAAAGATGACTCCGTCAGAGGAAAGATAGTTGTGTGCGAAAATGGTGTGGGACCCTCGAGAATCATTATAGGAGAGATGGTAAAAGATGCTGGTGGAGCCGCTATGATTCTACTGAACACACAGGATCTAGGAGACACCACTTTTGATGATCCACACGTTCTCCCGGCGCTGCAAATCGGTTACGCCTATGGATTGAAAATAAAAGCATACCTAAACTCGACTTCGAATCCCACAGCCACATGGTCGTTTAAAGGAACTGTTATCGGTGGCGGTCGAGATCCGGTAGTTGCTGCATTTTCCTCCAGGGGTCCTAGTAAAGAGAGCCCGGGAATTTTGAAGCCCGATATTATCGGTCCTGGAGTTAACATTCTTGCAGCTTGGCCCGTTTCTCTCGAAAATAGAACCGACACAAAGCCAGCATTCAACATAATCTCGGGTACATCAATGTCGTGCCCGCATCTCAGTGGGGTCGCAGCACTGCTTAAAAGCGTGCATCCTGATTGGTCGCCAGCTGTCATAAAGTCTGCTATTATGACCACGGCATATCAAGTGAACCTCAAAGGCAATCCGATCGAGGATGAACAATTGCAGCCCGCTACTGTCTTTGATATTGGTTCGGGCCATGTTAATCTGTCACGTGCAGATGATCCCGGGTTGGTTTACGATATATTGCCTGATGATTATATTCCTTTTGTGTGTGGATTGAATTACACGAACCAACAAGTCGGTATCATCGTTGGACGCGATGTGGATTGCTCGAAAGAGAAGAGCATTCCCGAGGCTCAATTGAATTATCCCTCGTTTTCGATAATATTTGGATCAACTCCTCAAACTTATACGAGAACATTGACCAACGTTGGCAAGCCTGATTCATCGTATGATGTCGAGATTGTTTCGCCGGACAATGTTATTGTGAAAGTGGAACCTAAGAAACTTGTGTTTCCGAAGTTGGGCGATAAATCGAGCTATAATGTGACGTTCACCAGAACAGCAAAAGAGGTGATGGATAGTACTACACAAGGATTTATTAGGTGGTACACTGCCGATTACTCTGTTAGAAGTCCCATAGCAGTTGTATTTAAAGATTGAATAATTTTCAATAGTGATATATCTCCTGACATGGGATTTGCATAATAAAAATCAAGAGGGTTGTAATTTCCTTTCTTGTATTAAAATTAGTTAAAATGAAAAATAAATAGTTTTGACTTTTCAGTAGCAAGACTTGACTTGCATTAAGATTTCATATTGGGATGCCTTATAATAGACAGGATTTCGGAAATTTCGAAAATTAAATTAATTTATAATCTCTTATTTCAAAATTCAGATATAATAAAAAATTTCACAATATATATATTTTTTTTATTTTTGCAGGATAATGCAAGGAAATACAAAAGAGAGTTTGACAAAATGCAATAAATAAAAGGGAAAATTACCAAGACACCCCCATCTAGCAAAAATATATACACAAGGAAAATCCCCCTAAAAAAAAATAATTAAAGAAAACCCATTTAGCTCATATTCCACCAAAAATGTTATTTTTGTATTTCCAATGATACCTTTATTTGATTACAATAACTTAATTCTTAACCCTAATCATTTTCAGGTCTCTTTTTTTCTCCCCATCCGAATCTCACCACATCCTCCATCCACTGTGCCACCACAGCCCAAATCCAAGCGCCTTTGAATTAAGTTCGCATTGGAGACTATGATAACGACGCAGCGAAGAAGATTATGCCACGACGGATTTCTTCGCAGGCAGATCCGAGTGAGGCCAGCGAAAGCGGCGATGGAGAACTGTGGAGTGGCGTACGGTGGAGGAGAAATCAAGGCGTTGTTGTAGTACCAAGGGGAGAATGACTAACTGAGGACAGATTATGGTTTTTTAATTTAATTTTTCTGTCTCTATTTGGATATGGCGGTGCTCGTGAAGAAAATTGAGTTTGGATGACTTTGTTTGGGTGTTTTTAGTGGTTGTTGTTCTATTTGGGTTGGTGGTGCGGGTTGGAATTTACTTTACTTGTAATAAAAAAATGGTTAGAATATGAAAGTGGGGTGGTGATAGTGTGGTGTGGCAGCGTCGTGGTGAGGATGATGAGCAAAGTAGGGTTTTTTGGCAAATTGGTGGAAGACGGCATACACAGAGGAAATTCGCGGAGGTTAATCGACTAAGTTTTGGTAGTCGATTAAAGTGGTAATCAAATATGTCTCAATTCATTTTTTATTTTTTGTGTATTGATTCCGATTTATATAAATCAATAACAATTTACGTATATTATTTGTTTTGTAAAAAATGTTGCTTTCGTTTTTATGTAGTTGTGTTGTGTTATTTTTAGGAGTCAATTTCTTAATCGACTATGAAACAAAGTCGATTAATATACATATAGAAAAAAGAAGATAAAAGACGAACAAAAAAAAAAAAGGAAAGTAAATAAAAAATTATAAAATAATAATAATAATAATAATAATAATAATAATAATAATAATAATAATAATAATAATACTAATAATAATAATAGTAATAATAATAATAATAATAATAATAATAATAATAACAATAATAATAATAATAATAATAATAATAATAATAATAATAATAATAATAATAATAATAATAATAATAATAATAATAATAATAATAATAATAATAATAATAATAATAATAATAATAATAATAATAATAATAATAATATTATTATTATTATTATTATTATTATTATTATTATTATTATTATTATTATTATTATTATTATTATTATTATTATTATTATTATTATTGTTATTATTATTATTATTGTTATTATTATTATTATTATTATTATTATTATTATTATTATTATTGTTATTATTATTATTATTATTATTATTATTATTATTATTATTATTATTATTATTATTATTATTATTATTATTATTATTATTATTATTATTATTATTATTATTATTATTATTTTTATTTATAAAAGAAATGTTTTACCCGAAACCTTAAACATAAACTTAGGGGTATTTTCGAAATTCCAATTTTCTAGTTGTATTATTCTTATTTTTGTCGTCCCACCCTGATTAGAACTACCCATGTTTTTCTAACTGCAAATCTTCTTGTAGGCACCAGGATGGGATAAAATGATTAATCCCAAATTTGAGTTTTAGTGAATTTTTTAAGACTTGAAAAAATAATATTTATGGGTAGAGAAAGTAAAAAGACTAGTGTTTTGTGGATGAAAAATTACTTCTCTTTTTTGTTTTTTTGTATTGCTTACAATCATCTCTAGTACTCCATATTTATAGTGAGGAGTGCATTAATATTAAAATAATTACAAAATACTATTTGACTAACAACTCTTTGAATTCTAATTTAATACATAAGAGAATCAAAAGACAATTGCCTGGTGCTTCAAATTCACATTTATTTCAACATTCAATCCCCCACTTATTCTAACATGAATGTCCACTTCTTCCAATATTGAATTGTCACTAATTCCAATATTAAATTCACATGAAGTCCACTTATTCTAATATTGCCTCCCGTAAATTGAATTTGTTTTTGATTCCCAAACCTTCAAAATTTTCGAGAAAACGGGACTTCCAAGTGGCTTAGTGAAAATATCTGCAAGTTGTTCTTCACTTTTGCAATACTCAAGATTGAGTTCACCATCATGAACATGTTCCCTTAAGAAATGGAAACGAAGTCGAATGTGCTTTGTTCTTCCATGAAGAATTGGATCTTTCAAGATAGAAATAGCCGAGTTATTATCACAAAAAAGAATTGGAGGCCCATCTTGCTTGAAACTCAAGGTTTCGAGAATTCCTCTCAACCACATGACTTGACATCCGACGGAAGAAGTCGCGATGTACTCCGCTTCGGTTGTAGAAAGGGCAACGATTGGTTGTTTTTTCGAACTCCATGAAATTGCTCCACTTCCAAGATTAAATACATAACCGAAAGTACTTTTAGAATCATCCACACTTCCACCAAGATCACTATTTGTAAAACCAACAAGTTTAACAGAAATATTTTTTTTCATAAAAAATACCATAATCAATGGTTCATTTGACATATCAAAGAATTCTTTTCGCCGCCTCCCAATGATTCGAATATGGCTTCTCCATAGACATGTTAATCAAACTTACACTAAACATGATATCGGGACGAGTGGCTATAAGATACATCAAGTTTCCAATTAAGCTTCGAAACATGGTTGTGTTCACCAATTTTGCTTCACCTTCTTTGCTTAATTTTAAGCCCGTGATGCAAGGTGTTGACACCGGATTTTAGTTCTCCATTTTGAACTTTTTCAAAATTTCTTTTGCATATTTTTCTTGAGAAATAAAAATTCCTTCTTTTTATTGTTCCACATTAATTCCAAGAAAATGATGCAATTCACATCGATCAGTCATTTCAAACTCATTCTTCATAGAAGCATTGAATTCCGTCAACATATCAAAATCATCACCCGTGAAGATTAAATCATCAACATAAAGACTCACCACCATAAAACCGCTGTTAGAATTTCTTTTGATGTAAAGAGTGTACTCAAACGGACAACTTTCAAAACCAAATTTAATGAAAAATAATCATTAATTCGATCATACCATGCACGGGGTGATTGCTTGAAGCCATAGAGAGATTTCTTGAGTTTGTACACCTTTTCTTCCTCGTCTTTTTTAATGAATTCGCGAGGTTGCTCAAGATAATTTTATTCTTGAATAAATCCGTTCAAGAATGTTGATTTGACATCCATTTGATACAACTTCCAACCACTTTGAGCCGCAAGAGAGATAATTAAGCGAATTGTATCATGTCTTGAAACGGGAGCAAATACCTCATTGAAGTCTTCTCCCTTCATTTTGCTTGTATCCTTTCGCAACAAGCCTCGCCAAGATTGGTTTTTGTTTTGGACACCCATTTCACACCAATAGGAGATCTGTGTGAAGGTAAAGGTGTGAGCTCCCAAGTTTCATTTTTTTTTTCCAGTCGCCTTGACCTCTTCTTTCATCACTTGATTCCACTTTTCTTATTTTGAGGCTTCTTCAAATGAGATCGGATCCTCTCCGGCAAAGAATGCAAAGAAAACAGGATTTGTTGAATTCACCTCCTCCGTTTCATTGTAGAGTACTCTCAAACTCCTCATTTTTCTTGGGCGGGGTTATGGTGAATTTTGTGGAGACTCATTTTCACCATCATTTGGTTGCATTGATTGAGAATTGCTTCTTCGTCTCCAAGGTTCGGCCAAGTTAATGATTCTGAATTTTTTGAAAAATCATAAGAGGATTCTTCATCAAAACGAACATCCCGACTTATCACAATTTTTTTCGTTTTAGGATTATAAAGCTTGTAAGCTTTTGACCTCTCACTATACCCAATGAAAATGCATTTTTCAATTTTATCGTCGGGCTTGGTCCTCATAGCATTTGGAATATGTGAATATGCAAGACAACCAAATGTTTTAAGATGACTAACATTTGGCTTCTTACCATACCACACCTCATTTCGAGTAGAATTTTCCAAGCTCCTCGTCGGTGATCGATTGATTAAATAAATGGCACAAGCGACCGCTTCAACCCAAAACTCCGATGGAATATTTTTTTTTTAACATACACCGAACCTTATCCATGATTGTTCAATTTTTCGCTCCCCCACGCCATTTTGTTGCGGTCTATACCGGGCCGTCAATTCATGTCTAATCCCATGGATTCGACAAAAATCTTCAAATAAAGAAGATAAATATCTCCACCATGATCACTCCTCAATTTTTTGATTTTGAAACCGGAAAATTTCTCAACTTGAATTTTAAAATCTTTGAAGCATGAAAGAGTTTCGGATTTTTCTTTCACAAAATAAGCCCAAACTTTTCTTGTAAAATCATCAGTAAATAAAGAAATACGATTACCACATAGAGAGGGAACTCGAAATAGTCCGCAAAGGTCACTATGAATGAGCTCCAATGGTGACTTTGATTTCCAATTTAACTTGGAAGGAAATGCCTCTCGGTGTTACTTCCCCAATTGGCATTCTTCACAAATTTCGTCCGTGGCTTTAATGTTCGGAATCCTTGAACAATTTCCTTGATTGATAACTCCTTCAAACTTTGGAAATTAAGATGCCCGAACCGATCATGCCACAACTTTGAAACATCCTCATTTACAGTTAAATGGGAAGAGGCTTCAAAATTATCAAGTTTGATCGAAAAATTATTATTTCCCATCATATCGATATTTGCAATGTGTTGATCCTTCTTTTTCAAAAGGCAAGTGAAGTCGTCGAAAAACATGTTGAAATCTTTCCTCATCAAGTGACCAACACTTAGCAAATTACTTGTCAAGTTATGTACATAGTAAACCTCGGACATTGTTTCAACTTTTTCGGATTTTGTTTTGAAGACAATTTCTCCAACACCTTCTAATGTGTAGGTGTATCCATCTCCAATCACTGTCCCATGGATAGCTTCGACATGATTTGAGAATATTTTTTATTCTCCGTCATGTGCTTGCTCGCACCACTATCCAAATACCAAGTATTTTCAAAGCTACCCTTAGATGCAATCAATAAAGTCTCCATATTTTCGACTTTATTTTCATGCAAATAACCAACTTCTTGCCTTTAGTCTGAATATTTTTCCCAACAATCATTGATTTTGTGTCCCGTTTTATGACAATAATGACAATCAATGTAAGTCCTTGTACCTTAATATGATCCTCGACCTCGACCTCTTCCTCTTTGAAAATTGTTTGGAAAATATTTCTCATCCTCTTTTGCCTCATCATTTGATTTGGCTTGTCCACGGTAATTGTTGTAAGAGTTTCTTCCTCCTCTTATTTGGCCACGACCTCGGGCACGTCCATGGAACGAGCCACGGCCTCCAGTGAATGTAACTTGGGATTTTAATGCTTGATCCGGAGAAGAAATTTGAGGATTTCTTTGAAAGGATCCTTGCTTCGTGTGTCTCCAATCGTCATTATAGACTCTCCAACGCCATTGATGAAAGATCTTGTGACTCTTCGATAGCCCCAACAACATGATCAAATTTCACCGGCAATCTTCGCATAATTTTGTCGACACCCTTTGGGTTTCCACGACTTCGCAATTTGTCGCAATTGATTTACAAGAGGTGATTCTTGTAAAATATTCAACAATTTTTTCGTTTTCTTTCATCTCCAATTTTTCAAATTCAGCCCTCAAATATTACAAACGAATCTTTTTTACTTCATTTTTCCCGGCATAGGTTGTTTGTAGAAGCTCCCATGCCTCCATGGAACTAGTCGCTTTGGTTAGTCTTTCATAGAAGGAAACTTCGATGGCTTGATATATCTGGAAAAGATCTTTTTGTCTTTCGGTTCTCAAAGTTTTCCTTTGGGCATTCATCAATTGATCCTCATTTTCGGGAGTCTGAACACCGTCTTCAACTACGCTCCAAATGTCTTGAGATTCATGACAAAGCTTCATTATATTACTCCAATAATCGATTTTTTTTCCATTGAAACGAGGTATAAGAGAAGTAAGGTTGGTGGATATTTTTTTTATATGGTTCTGATGCCAATTTGTAGGCACCATGATGGGATAAAATGATTAATCCCGAATTTGGATTTTAGTGATTTTGTGGATGAAAAATTACTTTTTTTTTTTGTCTTGCTTACAATCATCTCTAGCACTCCATATTTATAGTGAGGAGTACATTAATATTCTAATAAATTACAAGATGACTCTTTAACTAACAACTCTTCTAATTCTAATTTAATACATATGAAAATCAAAACACAACGGTCTATATACATCTAGACAATGGTGCTTTAAATTCACATTTATTCCAACATTCAATCTCCCACTTATTCCAACATGAATGCCCACTTCTTCCAATATTGAATTGACACTAATTCCAATATTGAATTCACATTAAGTCCACTTATTCCAACACTTCTCACGTGTAGAAACTTCTCCCTCCACTTCTCAACTTCTCACATTAGAAACTTCTCCCTCCACTTCTCATTAGTTGCTTCTTTATCGTATAAGAGCAATTCCAATGCTAAATATCAAAATTGGATTATCAAATGCTCATTTGATATTTATGATAATATTTTAAAATACATTTAAAACTCTTCTACTCCAATCATGATAATAAAATTTTATTATCAATTGGAAGTTTTTTGATAATTTTATATGTAATTGCCACATGTCAATTTGTGAATGGTTGATTAGGTGGTTATTTTTTTAATAACTCAATCTGCATGAAGTATTTTTAGATTCAAAGAGGAGAAATATCAAAATACAAACCCATTTTAATAACCTCTTTGGAGAACAAATTTTTTAAATTTTAGGAGTCAAATGTTAATTAAGAGATTTGATAACTCATTTAATAACTCCATTGGAGTTGCACACGTCTCCTTTCACCACTCTCCTGACACAGTAACCTTTTTTTTCTACAACAATGGAGAAAAACCTAGAAGCAATCTTAGCGTAAGTATTTCTCCTAATATATCGATTAAATTCAAAAATTGTGTTTCTTCATTGCTTTGCAGATACCTCATGATGAACTGGTGGAGCATTACTTGGCGAAATGTGGTTTCCACTGCTCGATTATTTTTGGGGTTTTATATCTTTGGAGAAGGAATTGAATTTTCCACTTCTTTGGGCACTTAATTTCCCGTCACTATCGATCTCTGCACTTATTTTCATTTTTTCAACCGATAAACGTTACTCTCTCTCTCTCTCTCTCTCTCTCTCTCTCTCTCTCTCTCTCTCTCTCTCTCTCTCTCTCTCTCTCTCTCTCTCTCTCTCTCTCTCTCTCTCTCTCTCTCTCTCTCTCTCTCTCTCTCTCTCTCTCTCTCTCTCTCTCTCTCTCTCTCTCTCTCTCTCTCTCTCTCTCTCTCTCTCTCTCTCTCTCTCTCTCTCTCTCTCTCACATGAATTTACTTATGATGTACCTATATTGATCTTTCGTGGGATGCAATGCATATTTCTGAGTTGTGCCCCTTTGTACTTATGACCAATATTTTTATTTTTATTGATTAATTACATGTTTTTCAAATAACAGAAGAAATTCAAAACATATTGTTAGATAAAATGGGCCCAAATGTTTATTTGGCCCAAAATTGCTAACCCACTTTGTGCAGCCCATTTCCTTGGTGTCGGCCTATCAGATCACTTAAGGCCCAAAGCAGAGTCAATCTGGACCGGTGGTTGAGAAGTCTCGATCTCAGCCATTCATTCTCCATATAGATATCCCCACTCTCTCTAATCCTCAAACCCTAACCCTATAGCTGCACCTTCTCTCTTCTCTCTCTTCTTGACGGCCGAATCTTTCGCCGGATTCCATGCCGGTCGGAGATTCGATCGATTCTCTTGCCTTTCGTGCTGCAGCTGTATGGATATATATACATCTCTTCTTGAAGATGAAGAGTACAACGAAATCTTCTCATCTTCTACTTTCTTGTCTTAAAGGTCTGTAATATTAATGCTATTTAAACGGCCACCCAACAGTGGTACCAGAGCATCGTTCAAATAGGGCGTACGGAAATCCAATCGGATTCCGGTCAGGTATTGTACCCTAAACCCCTATGGTTGGGATATATTTTCTGTTGTGATTGGTACTGCCTTAGTTTTTAGATTCTGTGGTCTGTGAGCCACTTTGTGTGATTCGTGGTTCGTGAGCCACTCTGTGTGTTCTGTTGTGGTTTGTGTGCCACTCTTGCTTCTGTGTGAACAGTATTCT
This sequence comes from Erythranthe guttata, assembly GCF_056151865.1. Lineage (NCBI taxonomy): Eukaryota > Viridiplantae > Streptophyta > Magnoliopsida > Lamiales > Phrymaceae > Erythranthe > Erythranthe guttata. Next base: position 14,639,534 of record NC_142537.1, read on the forward strand.
TCCTCTGCATATATATATAAACTGGTCACTTATATATATAAATATTAAAGGGTGGTATAACTTGGATTCTCGACCTCACTTGACCGGACCGCAAATGCCCTGGAATCCTGTGAGTGCATATGCACTTATCCCTATTTTGGCCTATTGTGAAAAAAATGGTCTAATATCTTGCTTTGTGCTAAAATTACTATGGCTGCCATGTGTGTCTATTCTATGGCTCATTTTGATGGTAAGGGTGATTTTTCTATTTGGAAACAGAAAATGAAAGGTGTGTTAATTCAACAAAGATGTTATGTGGCTATTGATGAATCTTATGCTGCTGAAACAAGTGCTTCTAAGAAAATAGAACTTGATGAACTTGCTTACTCTGCCATTATATTGAATCTTTCTGACTCTGTTATTAGAAAGGTAGGTATGCATGATTCTGCCAAAGATTTGTGGGAAAAATTAGACGAGCTATACACTGAAACTTCTCTACCCTCAAAATTGTTTTTACTCGAAAAATTTTTTAGATTCAAATTGGATCTAACCAAAGATATTGATGAGAACATAGATCATTTTACCAGATTAGTTCAGGATATTAAATTGACGGGAGACAAAAGTATTGATAACTATACTCCCATTGTTTTGTTAAATGCAATCCCTGATTCTTACAACGATTTGAAATTTGCTATTAAGTATGGCAGGGATAATATTTCTCTTGACACTGTCATAAATGGTTTAAAGAGTAAAGAACTGGATTTGAGAGTTAACAAAAGCAATAATAGTTTTGGTAAGGTAAACTTTGGGAGAGGAAGGCAGCAAAACCGATTTTCAAATAAGCCTTCCTCCAGTAACCAAAATGTTTCTCAAAATAGTTCTCATCAAAACAATTTTCAAAAGAAAAAGGGCAGGGACAGGAGTAAGTCGAAAACTCGTGTTAGTAATCGTAAGTGCTATAATTGTGGTGAACCGTCATTATGCTCAGAACTGTACTAAGCCTAATAAGCACTCTAATGATCAGCATGCTAATTGTAACACCCTCCATGTCGTTTATATAATTAAGAACAATTTTTAGAAAAATGGACTTTATTAAAACTTTCGGATCCTAATTGATCCTTTAGAAAATAAGTTTGGAAATCGTCAAAGCATTTTTCTTTCTTCAAAACATAACCCACACTTGAAAGATAGAAGTTTCGTAAAGAGTGCTACTTCAACATAGACGGGGTTTTAAAGCAATACTTGTAATACAGCGGAACACAAAAATAACTTTATTTTACATACACCCCGGTTTAATAGACTAGATTCCTAAATAGAGTACATTATAAATACAACTATAAACTTCTCAAGTTAAAACACTTAAAAGAAAGTGACTATAATCTTTGAAAATAGTCGGTTGATATAAAAGCTTGTGATTCCTCGAACTCCGCTCCACCAGTTTCCATAACCGCTTCGAGAACCTCAACCTTGACATGGGCGAAGAGTTTCCCCTGCTTAACGTATACTCGCAAGGTGTACTCACGTAAACAAGATGTTATATTAACATGGGGATGCAACGACCAATTAGATGTAATACATATAGACATCAAGTCCCTATAGTCTGTATTAACAAATATAACACTTAAATGCAATATGACGGGATACCTATCAGATTCATAACATGGTTATCGGTAATAGACGTCGATATTCTGAGCCCGTTTATTAATGGAAGCTATCCACTCTATAGTCTATAGTACCATAGTTGGAATACCGGCCCCTCCGTATTTCCGTGTCTACTCGACCGATAGCCATTTAAGATTATACTGACCATGCAATATCATAAATGACAAATCATATAAACAATTCAAAACGCATAAATAAACATTCTCATACTTTATGTCAACACAATTACTATAATGTGACGGTATCCCTATCAGATTCATAACATGATTATCGGTAATAGACGTCGATATTCTGAGCCTGTTTGAGGGGAGCTACCCACTCTAGTCTATAGTACTGTAGTTGGAATACTGGCCCCTCGTATTCCCGTGTCTACTCGACCGATAACCATATTAAGATTCTGACGTTCCTATACTTGACCATGCAATACCATAAATGACAAATCATTCAACTCCAATAATATAACCATGTTAAATCGAACTTGCACTTAGCATAATAAACACATAAACACCTAACCACATAGCTAACAAACATATTCAAACCATTTTCTTCCTTAGAACTTCTTATTCAAATGACTCACATAATTAATTCAAAACACATAAATAAACATTCTTGTAATTCACATATATTATGCAACGTACACGTACCACATACAAGAGGTATCACATACAAGAGAAGGGGATTATTATATTATTTCATATAACCACTTTCATAGTTATAACATACCAAAGTGATTATCTTAAATGCATCATTCATGCGTTCCCTAAGCTATACATTTATGTGAACATATAAGCATACAATAATCATAATAGCACATACGCACATAATATATGAAATCCGAATCCACATATTCTATTCCAAAGAACTGCAAGGAAATCTGGCAGATTCGGTACTTCAACTTTGGAAATTCATATCTCTTAAACCGTACATACAAACATTAAGAAATTTCCACAACACGTTCACATATATGTGATTTATACCATATTAAAACAGTTCAGAAAAATACCTATCCATGGGAAAGAAATAATTCATTTAGTACAGTAACACCAGCAGAATTTCAGAACAGAGCATTCAACTTTAAAAATATCAATTAAATCATTCTTTCAACGAAACACCATGAAATTTCACGGAGAATCAGATTTATCAGTCTATAAACATATCCAGTTGGAATCGCATGAATCGGAACAAGATAAAATATAATTTAACACATAAATCATAGATGACTCAGAAATCCTGCAGTTTCAGAAAACGGTTCATAACTTGATCAATATAATTCCAAATTACGCATACCGTATATCAAAACGAAGCTAACAGACATATTTACAAGCACAATAAATTTCCTAATTTTCAGAAAATAAATCATCGATGAAACATGCACTGGAACCTGAGGCTACGAATCTGGAAATCGAATTAGGGTTCATTGAAATCTATGTTTCATGACCTAGATCCCTAAATCCGATTCCTAAGCATATAAATCAATTAAATTACATAAACATCATCTTATTATTATCATTAATTCATTTAGTACCAAAAGTCCTTACCTCTTTGAAGAAAATCGAATACAAGGAAGAAGAGGAAACCGAAGGATTCTCGGAGCTTGGGCTGAAGGCTGTTGCGGCTAAACTTGGAGCTATCCCCTGTCTGATCCTCTCGATAGTCTGCGGATTATATAGGGAAATTAATCCCATTAATTAGATGTGAAACTTCCCAAGAAAGAAGGGGAAACTTTGATGAGTTTTCATCGAGTCTCCGGGGTGCAGCTGCCGTGGTATGAGAGGAAGAAGAGTGAAGACCAAAATCCTCGTTTCTTCTTTTAGAAGAAGAAGGAACTGCTGCAGGTAAATTCAGAAGGAAAGAGGAGGAATCTTCCTTGGCTTATACTAGGAAATTAGGAGGAAATTTCCCAAGGGCTATTATGCAATATCTAAAACCACAGGGGGTCCTAATAGCAATTCAGAAAAATAAATTATACACTAGACTACATACATCAAACACATACGGCACATCCATAGCAAACACACACAAATCATTAATAGGTGTATCTATAATAATTAAATCATAGAATAGTAGAGATAAATTGCACCGATTAATTACCACATCATAACTCACGTAGCATATATATATACACACAACATTCACATATACGTATCTACATTTATTAAACCATGAATCGTAAAACAATTAAAGATACATTGCAGATTAATTATCATATCAGAATTCTTATAAGATCATTTAAATTCTAATTAAGCATGTACATGAGAGATAAATCAATATAATTTAAATTTCATATCAATATTAGCATAGACTAATTGTTCATTTAAATCACATAAACATAATTACTTAATCATCTTATCAAATCGAGTCGCTCGCACGTTGCTCTAATATACACATAACATAAAACAACATAATAACATAAAACAACACAGTGTATATAATTCACGTAATCATTTAGGGTACGTAAAAGTTACTAATTAATTCATGAAATGGAAATTATCAATTTACTCAATATAATTTCATATAATATGCTTATGAAAATGCGGGGCGTTACACTAATCATGTTTCTGATAATAATCTTGGTGATTTGTTTATGGTTGGTGAACATGCTTGTGTGAATTCTGTGCTATCATCTCTTGGTGAAAATGATTGGTTTTTAGATTCTGCATTCTCACATCATATGACTCCTATGAAACATGTTTTCTCCCACTATGAATAATGAATAATTGCAATGTGACTATGGCTGATGGCACAAAACGCCAAGTTCATGGAATTGGAACTGTTTGCTTAAAGTTTGAAACTGGTTATGTGTTAACTTTGCAAAATGTGCGGCATGTTCCTAGTTTGAGTGAAAATCTGATTTTATGTGCTATCTTAGAAGATGATGGGTTTCATGGTGGTTGGGGTAATGGTTGCATGGAAATTATGAGGGGTAATCTGCTATGTTTTAAGGCCATAAGAATGCAAAATATGTATGTATGTCATTCTGAATCATCTGCTTCTGTGAATGCTGTCCAAAGTGATCACTCTATTCTGTGGCATAATAGACTAGGTCACATTAGTAACAAAGGTCTCAGTATTCTGCATAACAATTACTATTTTGGCAATGACAAAGTGTGTGAGGTTACTATGTGTGACTCTTGCATCGTTGGAAAGAAAACTCGTGTTTCTTTTCAACCAACCCCTTCTCCCAATCCTTGTAAATGTTCTAAAATTCTTGAGTATGTGCATGCTGATGTGTGGGGTCCTGCTAGTGTTCCTACACATGGTGGGAATCGTGACTTTCTATCCATAATTGATGATTTCTCACGTAAGGTGTTTGTCTTCCTATTGAAACAAAAATATGATGTTATTGATAAGTTCAAACCATGGAAAGTTTATATTGAGAATCAAACAGGAAAACGGATAAAAACCATTATGACAGATAACAGTACAAAATTTTGTAATCAAGATATGGATGCTATGTGCTCTGAATCTGGTATTAAAAGGCACAAAACTGTTCCTTACTCCCCTCAGCAAAACGGGGTGGTTGAATGTACGAATCGAACTCTTTTAGAGAGGGTTCGAGCCATGCTCGCCACTTCGGGTTTACCAACTATGTTTTGGGGTGAGGCTGTTTTGACTGCCACCTATTTGATTAATAGATCTCCCTTTGTGCCTTTAAATGGTGATTTGCCTGAATGTGTTTGGTCGGGTAAAAAGGTTGATTTGTCCAACTTACGTGTTTTTGGTTGTGATGCATTCATGCATCATAAAAGTGATAAGCTTGAACCTCGTTATGTGAAATGTGTTTTCTTGGGTTATCCTGAAGGGGTTAAAGGTTATAGACTTTGGGTTAAAGAGTAACATGGCTATAAAACTGCTATTAGTCGTGATGTGATTTTTAATGAATCTGTTTTTCCTTGCCTTGTTGTGCATAATGCTGTGAATTGAGAGGCTGCTCCAAATGAGGTGGAGCTGGCTACTGTTAAATCTGAAAATCTGCCTGATATTGAACCTGAAATACTTGAAAACTTGCATGACCAAAATGTTCAACATGACTTGCCTAATGTGGATGACTTGTCTGATTATCAACTTGCTAGAGATCAACCTAGACGTGAAAATGCTAGGCCTCCACAACGTTTTGATAGCTTTCATCTTGCTTCTCATGTTTTCAATGTGTTTGAATCTGTAGATAGCAATGAACCTAAAACTGTTAGGGATGCTCTAAAATCTGATAAATCAGCTGAATGGTTAAATGCTATGAAAGAAGAAATGAACTCTTTGCATGTTAATCAAACTTGGACTCGTGTTCCTAAACCTGCTAATTGCTCTTTGGTAGACTGCAAATGGTTGTTTAAGCTTAGGGATGAGGTAGACTCCATTATGTATAAGGCTCATCTTGTTGCTAGGTTTCACCCAAAATGAAGGTATAGATTATACTGAAATTTTTTCTCCCGTTGTTAAATTTACCACTGTTCGTACTATGCTTGCATTAGTTGTGCATTTTAATTGGGAATTGAAACAAATGGATGTAAAAACTGCTTTCTTGCATGGTGAGTTAGATGAGCCTATTTACATGAAACAGCCCGAGGGCTTCGTAGATGCTAAAAAGCCTGAATATGTGTGTTTGCTGAAAAAATCTGTATATGGCTTGAAACAATCACATAGGCAATGGAATAAGAAATTCGATTCTTGCATGCTTTCATTGAAGTTTAAGAAAAGTGATTATAACCCTTGTCTTTACTTCAGAGATACTCACTTTGTGCATATTTTCTTGTTGATCGATGTTGATGATATGCTCATAATCAGCCCTTGTGTGAAATCTATTGATCATGTGAAAATTCGTCTAAGTGAACAATTTGACATGAAATACTTAGGGGATGCTAAGAAAATATTGGGCATGAACATTGATCGCAATCAAGATAATAATTTGTTGTTCTTGAATCAAATTTCTTATGTGAGTAAGATCTTAGAAAAATTTGCCATGTCTAATGCTAAACCTGCAAACGTGCCTTTAGCTGCCCATTTTCAATTAAGTAAGGATCAGTCCCCCAAGACTGAAACTGAAATTGACTCTATGCAAAATGTTCCTTATGCCAATGCGATAGGTTCTGTGATGTACTTGATGGTAAGCACTCGTCCTGATATAGCTTATGCGGCAAGTTGTTTGAGTCGCTATATATCGAACCCAGGTATGCCGCATTGGGAAGCTTTGAAATGGCTTCTTCGTTATTTGAAACATGCTTTGCACATTGGCCTAAATTTTTCTAAATCTGAAACCGAAATTGAATTAATTGGCTATGCTGATCCAACTTTGCGAATGATAGAGACAGTAGGAAATCATCCACTTTATACGTTTTCACTTTGTGTGGATCATGCATTAGTTGGAAATCGCAACTGCAGAATATTGTAGCCCTATCTACAACCGAGGCTGAATACATCGCTGCCACCAAGGCAATGAAAGAAGCTATATGGCTTAAAGTCATTCTGCGCGAAATTGGTTTTCTTAAAAATGATGTCACTATTTTCTCGGATAGCCAATCAGGAATTCAATTATGTAAAAACCCGGTTTTCCACGATCGTACTAAACACATTGAGATTAAGTATCATTTTATTCGTAATATTGTGGAACAATGTATTATCAAGCTGAAAAAACCCCATCACAATTTAATCCAGCAGATATGGGTACTAAGTGTCTCCCACTTGAGAAGTTTCGCTCTTGCTTAAAAATCTTGAGCCTAATTTCTCAATCTTAATTGATGTGTGTAATTATAGGGCTGTCTTCGTGACTGCCCCTATTTTTAATCTGTGTGATTAAATTTTTTAATGTACGTTGCTGACTTTGTGTTTTGTTGTGCAGGTACATTTAAAACGGCAATGATGACCTCATATCCCAATTTTGTCCCGATAGTCCATTTGGTCCTAGGTGGAGATTTTTAGATAAAAGGGGCCCAAATGTTTATTGGCCCAAAATTGCTAACCCACTTTGTGCAGCCCATTCCCTTGGTGTCGGCCCATCAGATCACTTAAGGCCCAAAGCAGAGTCAATCTGGACCGTTGGTTGATAAGTCTTGATCTCAGCCATTCACTCTCCATATAAATATCCCCACTCTCTATAATCCTCAAACCCTAACCCTACAGCTGCACCTTATCTCTTCTCTCTCTTCTTGACGGCCGAATCTTTCGCCGTATTCCATGGCGGTCGGAGATTCGGTCGACTCTCTTGCCTTTCTTGCTGCAGCTGTATGGATATATATACATCTCTTCTTGAAGATGAAGAGTACAATGAAATCTTCCCATCTTCTACCTTCTTGTCTCAAATCTCTCTGTGGTGAGTGGTTTCGTGACCTCTGTGAGTGAGGGTACCAGATCTGGGGAAACACTGTGTGTGTGAGTTCGATTCGTTGGGGTTTTGGGTTGGGTTGAGACGACAGTCGGAGTGAGGCTGAGATCTGAGCACTCGGATGAGGTTCTGACTGCTGGGTGTGATCTGCGAGCTTGACACCGGGAGTGTGCTGGCTGCCGTCGACGGGACTCCGGACGTGGACACGGGAAACGAGGACTGAGCCGTTGCTGTGTCATCTTCTCCACCAGAGCTGAAAACAGGCAAATTTTCAGGTCTGCCCCAGATTAGTTCTTGTTTTATTATTATTATTATTTCTGTAATTTATTTGTTAAGTCCTAATCCCCTTCCCCTTAGGCTTATTAATCTGTGTAAGTCATTTGATTAAAGGTGTGTAATATTGTAACGGTATTAACCATTTTTCAAGTTTTTATTTAAGTTCCCAAAAACCACGTCGCAACACTTATAGAAACGTGCCCAACTGTTTAAGCAAGACACGTTTTTTATTTTAAGTTTGAGTCATCAAAACGCCGTCGTTTTGATGACTATGTTGAGAACTCACACTTTCTTCATGCTTCAAGACATCAGAGTGCTCCCCAAGGCTCCTCTGGAGTTTTTCTATTTATAGGCCATCAATATATGCATTTTTCTTTTATGCTTTTATGATATCACTAAATTAGGTAGGGTAGAATAGCTGTGATGGAGTTTTTGTCCAGTTTGTTTTGAATGTTTCTCACCTTTTCATACAATTCTACGTATTTTATCAGAGTTGGTTTTTATTCTTTACAAATAAGCAGATTCATAACATTTGGTATCCAGAGCCTCATCTTCCTGACCATAACACACCATTTTTTGATGATGACAATGAGCCATGTCCGTACAGATGGAGGGGAAAGCACTAGATCTGAAGCAGAAATGTTTGTGGAGGAGCAGCTTGCTTTCAATGACAAGATCCAAGGGGAATTATCTGTTCTTCAAGCTGAAATTGCAAGGAACATAGTGGAAATCAATCAAAGGATGGATGAGATGAATCGAATGATAGGAGAAATGATCAGATCTATGGGTGGAGATAGAGGCAAGGAACCACTGCATCCTGGCAACACTTCTGACCACCCAAACAGAAATCCTGAGATCATTTCACCTAGGATGAGCCATGCATATGAGGAGGCAGGTAATCCTAACACTTTTGTGAGAAATATGGAGAGGAGAGACATTAGATTGGAATTCCCTAGGTTTGATGGCAGCCTTCATAGGACTTGGTTAAGGAGATGCCATAGATATTTTGAGTTGAACCCAATGAATGAACAAGAGAAGGTGAAGTTGGCTTCTGTTTATCTTGAGGGTAAAGCTGAAGATTGGTACTCTGACTATATATAGAAGATAGAGAGATTGGGATGGGAGGTGTTTGCTAATCTAATTTTGGAGAGGTTTATGGAGGAAGAAGGAGTGAGTCTGCTGGCAGAGTTCAATAAGCTTCACCAACTCACTTCTGTAGAGGAGTATAGGTTGAAGTTTAAGCATCTCAAGGTTTTTGTGTCTAGAAAGTATCTAACTCTACCAGAGGGGTACTTTGTAGAGTGTTTTGTAGAAGGTTTGAAAGGGGAAGTGAAAAACATGGTTAAGATGATCAGACCACTGTCCTTAGCCAATGCTATACAGCAAGCAAAGCTGCAAGAAGGATGTGTGGATCAGATGAATGTGGAAATAAGAAATTCCATAAGAACATCCAACCAGCCACAGAGACCTCTGAGGGGAGCAAATCCAGAGCAACCTTTGAGGATTCAGTATCCTGAAAAGAAACCCATAAAGACCAAAAGACTTACAAGACCAGAAATGGAGGAAATAAGGAGAAAAGGATTGTGTTACAACTGTGAAGAAAGATATGTGCCAGGGCATAAGTGCAAAATGTTGTTTAACATTGAATGTGTTCCTGCACCAGAAAGGGAAGCACAAGATGATGAAGGAGAAGGCACTGAAGAAGGGTTAGAGGTGGAAGAGATAATGCAAATCTCATTCAATGCCATAGCAGGGCAAGTATATCATGCTACTTTGAAAGTACTTGGTAGATATAAGGGGAAGAATATTACCATACTCATTGATACTGGAGCTTCTCATAGTTTCTTAGACCCTCAGACAGCTACTAAACTAAGCTGTGATAAAGTATGCACAAGAAGAATGAGAGTGAAGAACTCCACATTAAGCATCTGAAAAAGACACTAGAGTTAGTGAGGCAACACCATTTACTAGCCAAGAAATCCAAATGCAGTTTTGGCCAACAAAAGGTGGAGTATCTGGGGCATGTGATAAGCCAAGAGGAGGTGGGGGTGGACCCTAGTAAGATTCAAAGTGTTAAAGATTGGCCTACCCCCAAGACAGTGAAATCACTAAGAGGATTTCTTGGGCTAACAGGTTACTATAGGAAGTTTGTTATATGCTATGGGGAAATAGCTAAGCCACTGACTCAACAACTTAAGAAGGGACAGTTCCAGTGGAATGATGAAGCTCAGGGAGCTTTTAAGAGGTTGAAAGAAGCCATGACTTCTACTCCAGTATTACAACTGCTAAACTTCCAAGATAAATTCATAGTAGAAACAGATGCCTCCTAGTATGGCATAGGTGATGTTCTTATGCAGCAAGGCCATCCTATAGCTTATTTGATTAAAGCATTGGGACCAAAGAGCTTGGGTTTATCCATTTATGAGAAAGAATTTCTGGCAATTCTTTTGGCTGTGCAAAAATGGAAGTTTTACCTCATCTGTGGCACTTTTGTGATCAGAACTGACCAAAAGAGCTTAAAATACCTATTGGAGAAGAAATTATCAACACTTTTACAACATAAATACTTAGCCGAATTGTTGGGGTTCAACTACACCATTGAGTACAAGAAAGGTACTGAGAATAGTGCAGCTGATGCACTATCAAGGAAAAAAGAAGTAGGGGAGCTGACTCAGTTAACTATTGTACAGCCCATGTGGATTCAAGAGGTGTTGTAGAGCTATGAAGGTGATATAGAAGCAGAAGAGATTATTAGCAGTTGTACTTTGAGACCCATGGATGTTAGTCTTCACCAATACAGTGATGGGGTAATCAAGTACAAGGGAAGGGTGTATGTGGGAAAACAGGAGAGATTAGACAAAGGGTGATTGAACAGATGCATGGCTCTTCTGTGGGTGGTCATTCAGGCATTCAGAACACTTACCACAAGATTCAAGCAATCTTCTTGTGGCCACGGTTAAGGAATCAAGTCAAGGAGTGGGTCAGACAGTGTGCAATTTGTCAGTTGAGTAAACATGAGAATGTTAAACTGTCAGGGTTCTTGCAGCCATTGCATGTGCCAAAACAAGCATGGACTTGCATCACTATGGATTTTATAGTGAAACTACCGAAGTCTCAAGGCAAGGAAGCAATTTGGGTGATTGTGGACAGATTCACTAAGTACAGCCACTTCGTAGCCCTCAACCAACCCATTAGTGCTTCACAACTAGCTCAGATCTTTGTCATGGAGGTATACAGACCCCATGGTTTCCCCAGCTACATTGTGTCAGACCGAGATCCTCTCTTCATCAGCCAGTTTTGGAAAGAACTTATGCAGTACTTGGGGGTGCAACAACAATTGAGCACTGCCCATCATCCCCAAACTGATGGGCAGCATAGAGGGTCAATCAATGCCTTGAGTCTTATCTCAGGTGCATGTGTGGGCAATTGCCAAGAAAATGGAGCATTTGGATTCATTTGGCTAAGTGGTGGTATAACACTTCCCACCATTCATCCATACAAATGACCCCATTTGAGGCCCTATACGGCTACAGCCCAGCTCAAGTTGGATATGGAGCTCATTTGCTAAGGAAGACAGGGGGAGTTGAAGCATGGGTTAAGGATCATCAGAGGATATCCCAGAGATTGAAGGAGTTATTAACTGAAGCACAACAGATGATAAAATTCTATGCTGACCAGCATAGAAGTGAGAGGGAGTTTGCAGAAGGGGAGTGGGTCTATCTAAAACTGAAACCTTACAAACAGATGAGCTTGAGGAAGAGTGAGCTATGGAAATTAACAACAAATTATTGTGGACCATTTCTTATTACCAAGAGGATTGGAGTGGTAGCTTATGAACTACAATTACCTGCCGATGCTAGAGTACACCCGGTCTTCCATGTTTCCCAGTTGAAAAAGCATATTGGAGACACTACAAGGGTCACATCAACCCTACCTCCCTTGATGAGCAGAACCAATTCCTACTGGTTCCGGTGGCTGTGAGGGAGAGGAGGTTGGTCAAGTACAACAATGTGGCTCAAGTGCAATAGCTAGTGGAGTGGGCACACCTGCCAGTGGAGGAGGCCACGTGGGAAGTTGCAGCTGAGATGAAGGAAAAATTCCCAAGCTTCAAGCCATGAGTCATGGCTTTTGGAAGGGAAGGGTAGTGTAACGGTATTAACCGTTTTTCAATTTTTTATTTAAGTTCCCAAAACGACGTCGCAGCACTTATAGAAGCGTGCCCGACTGTGTAAGCAAAACACGTTTTTTATTTGAAGTTTGAGTCATCAAAACGCCGTCGGTTTGATGACTTTGCTGAGAACTCACACTTTCTTCATGCTTCAAGACATCAGAGTGCTCCCCAAGGCTCCTCTAGAGTTTTTCTATTTATAGGCCATCAATATCTGCATTTTTGTTTTATGCTTTTATGATATTACTAAAGTAGGTAGGGTAGAATAGCTGTGATGGAGTTTTTGTCCAGTTTGTATTGAATGTTTCTCACCTTTTCATCAATACAATTCTACCTATTTTATCAGAGTTGGTTTTTATTCTTTACAAATAAACAGATTCATAACAAATATTAATGCTATTTGAACGGCCACCCAACACATATTGACTTGATTTTCTGACGCATCTTTTCTCAAGGCATTTGTTCTTGGGTTTGCATTCATCATTTGTACGACCAGATTATGCAGTCGGCGGATGTGAATGATTGGTTGGAGAACTCGAGGGACGAATTATCAGACGACAATGACAAGAGGAATTTTCAAATTCGTCAATGTTTTGTATGATCAAACATAACAGATTAAGGCCGGCTCGAGAAATAATTCTATACACAGGTTGTCAGAGAGGTTAATGATGAAATTAGTGGAAAGTTGCACGTCTTTAACATGTAACTAGAATTATTATTATTATTATTATTATTATTATTATTATTATTATTATTATTATTATTATTATTATTATTATTATTATTATTATTATTATTATTATTACTAGCATTTTTTTCGCGTGCGATGCACGGATATTATTTAAAAAGTGAAAAAAATAATTAATTTAATATATAATAAGAAAGTATAGTACATAGTAAAATTTAATATTGTACTATTATTCATATTATATGTAACATTAGTTTTTTTTTTAAATATTGCATATTAAAGATTTATAATCCAAATATATAGATTAAGATTTAACAAATTGAATTTCTATCTTTGTCTTTTAAGATTTGAGATATATTGATGAAAAATAGGAAATAGATAATTGTTGAAAATTATAGTAAGAAAATTAGTAGGAAAAAAAATATTAAAAATAAATAATTACAGAAACACCATTAGATTTTTTTAGGGTTGCCTAATGTTTCTTTCTTTTATATTAAGATTATTATTATTATTATTATTTTGTTTGTGTGTGTGTGTGTATTCTCCTCCTCATTAACAGATGTTAAGGCTGATCGTATATGCACTTTCACTTCTTTAAGTTTGAACAAACATTGTGCAACACTTTTGTATTTGTGTGCTTTAACTTCAACACCATTTGTCTACCCCAATGTTTGTTGATGTTAGTTATTCTCCTCTTTTCTTCCTACAAAATCACCATGTAATCCTAGGGCTGGGCAAAAATTACCAAATACCGATTACCACGGTATACCTACCAACAATTACCGAATAAATACCGAACTATCGGTTACCACTATATTTGGTACGGTATCGGTACCGTACCATTATCTTACGGTACGGTAGCGGTATTGTATCTTCAATACCATGGTAATACCGTACCGTACCGTAACTTTGTATTTTAAAAATTAGTTAATATATTTTACCCTTTATATTGTAAATATAAAAAATATAGTCAACAAATATTATAAAATAAAAATAAAAAATTAACAAGAATAAAGATATGATACATCCTATATATATATTATATATACATAATTCTATTTTTTTTTTATTATTTTCATATATTTATGCAAACTCAATATTTAATTTGGTTCTCGTTAAAGTTGTTTATTTCACGTACTTCTTTAGTTTCAAAGTCCAACTAATCTCTTATTGGTGGAATATTTTTTGCCATAATTTTCTTCTCCCTTTCTTTCCCCCTAAGTTCTCACCCTTTTGTTTCATTTGCATTATTACAACATAATTTTTTTTATTTATCTTACTTAAACCATGAAATTTTTTGCTCATTAGTTTCTACAATTTTTCTATACATATCTTAGTAATCATTAGTTAATTGAAGCAACATACGCTATTACGGCCGTATAATATATATTCATGTAAATTGTTTGATTACCATATTCATTTGCTTAATTTGTTGTATTTATGCATTTAATTAGTATTCATCTTAATTATTGTATCATCCGAGTTCATCAACAAAATGGCGTACGGTAGATTACCACGTACCGATCATACCGTACCGAAACTAACGGTATACCGAATAACGGTATACCGTAATTGTTGGTACGGTAACGGTATAGAATTTTTCAATACCGAAAGATACGGTAGGTACACGGTATTGAACAAAATATTCGGTAACCGTACCGAAACCACCCCTATGTAATCCCATTGCAGAAGATAACATGTAAAGGTACAAGGTAACTGCTACAATAATTTCACATTTGTATGTTATATGTTCGCCGCTTTAATTCTTTCACTGTGTTTTTGTTGTATTTATTTCTGCACGAACGTATATATATTTGAAAATTTCATCTTTGTATGTTATCTTATCCGAATCTTGAAAATAACCTCCTTTAATGATTCCTAAGATTGATGAGTTGATATATGTTGTTTAAGGTTTTAGTGATGTTGTATTAGTAGCTAAAATCCAAATTACCAGGTTGGAATGAACTGCCCATATGCTATTTCATAAGGAGACAACAACAAAATGGATGGATATTTTGTCAAATATAACCTAAGTGCGTATAAAATGTTTTAAATAAGTTTAGCCAAACGGACCGTCAGTCTCATCTGCATTTGGACAATGTTTTTGGTGGATTAATAATAAACCTTCAATTAGAAGATTGACATGAATTATTTTCTAAAAATGGATTTTTTTTGTACTATTTTGGTATTTTGTAGAAAAATAGAAATTTATATTCGTTTATTGTTTGTTGTTAGTTTATTTTTTATTATAATATTCTCTTGTGTATGCCCGTTTTGCATGTTTCAACTAGATTTTGGCCGAGTGTGCATTATTATCTGGACTCAAGCTTATCTAAATGTTAAACTTAAGTTGTTAATAATGATTTAATATATATATATATATAGAGAGAAAAAAATATGTACATAGATTGCTTTTAGCATATACAGTCTAATATACAATGTTAGTTATAAATTTTAGCAGTAATTTGTAGTGAAAAGTGAAAACTATGTTTATCGTATCTAATTTCATGGACAATAAAAACTGATGTCATTATATTAACATATATATGTAATGAAAATATCCATTTTATAATAGGAAATTGAAGCTAAAAATACATTGTTTATTAGTGAAAAATTGCAACTTCAATTTATTTATTGAATATTATTTAGCGAAAAAAAAAAACAAAGTCTTTCTCTGCCTTTAATTGCTCATAAGATAAAAAATTGTATTCTATATATAATGGACCCATACACAAATGATTGTATTCTATAGATAATGAATCCATAGACAAATAAAGATAATATATTTATTGTGTGAATAACGATCAATAGTTTGTCACGTGCATCGCACAGGGCCAATTACTAGTAATAATAATAATAATAATCCTAACATTTGCTCCTCATCTTCACAACGTCGCAGCCACACCACACTATCACCACCCCACTTCCATATTCTGACGTTTTATTACAAAAAATATAAATTTCAACCCACACCACCAACCCAAACAGAACCACCACCACTCAAAACACCAAAACAAAGCCACCCAATCCCGATTTTCTTCACGAGCAGCGCCATATCCAAATAGAGACAGCAAAATTACATTAAAAAACCATAATCTGCCCTCCGTTAGTCATTCTCCCCTTGGTACAACAACGCCTTGATTTCTCCTCCACCGTATGCCACTCCACCGTTCTTCATCGCCGCTTTCGCTCGCCTCACTCGGGTCTGCCTGCGAAAAAATCCGCCATGGCACAATCTTCTTTACTGCGTCGTTACCATAGTCTTCGACGCGGACTTCAAAGGCGCTTGGATTTGGGCAGTGGTGGCGTAATGGAGGGAGGATGTGGTGAGATTCGGATGGCGTAATTTTTCCTTTTATTTATTGCATTTTGTCGAACTCTCTTTTGTATTTTCTTGCATTTTCCTGCAAAAATTAAAAAAAGATATTGTGAATTTTTTTATTATATCCGAATTTTGAAAAAAGAGATTATAAACTAATACAAATTTCGAAATTACCAAAATTCCATCGACTATGAGGCATTCCAATAAGAAATCTTAATACAAGTCAAATCTTGCTACTGAAAACTCAAAACTTTTTAATTTTTATTTTAACTAATATTAATACAAGAAAGGAAATTTCAATCCTCTTGATTTTTATTATGAAAATCCCATGTCCGGGGATATTTCACTATTGAAAATTATTCAATCTTTAAATACAACTGATATGGGACTTCTAACAGAGTAATCGGCAGTATACCACCTAATAAATCCTTGAGTAATACTATTCATCGCCCCTTTGGTTGTTCTTGTGAACGTCACATTATAGCTCGATTTATCGCCCAACTTCGGAAACACAAGTTTCTTAGGTTCCACTTTCACGGTAACACCGTTCGGCGAAACAATCTCGACATCGTATGATGAATTAGCCTTGCCAACATTCGTCAATGTTCTCGTATAAGTTTGAGGACTCGATCCAAATATTATCGAAAACGACGGATAATTCAATTGAGCCTCGGGAATGCTCTTCTCTTTCGAGCAATCCACATTGCGTCCAACGATGATACCGACTTGTTGGTTCGTGTAATTCAATCCACACACATAAGGAATATAATCATCAGGCAATATATCGTAAACCAACCCGGGATCATCTGCACGTGACGGATTAACATGGCCCGAACCAATATCAAAGACAGTAGCGGGCTGCAATTGTTCATCCTCGATCGGATTTCCTTTGAGGTTCACTTGATATGCGGTGGTCATAATGGCGGACTTTATGACAGCTGGCGACCAATCAGGATGCACGCTTTTAAGCAGTGCTGCGACCCCACTGAGATGCGGGCATGACATTGATGTACCCGAGATTATGTTGAATGCTGGCTTTGTGTCGGTTCTATTTTCGAGAGAAACAGGCCAAGCTGCAAGAATGTTAACACCAGGACCGATAATATCGGGCTTCAAAATTCCAGGGCTCGGTACACTAGGACCCCTGGAGGAAAATGCAGCAACTACCGGAGCTCGACCGCCACCGATAACAGTTCCTTTAAATGATAATGTGGCTGTGGGATTCGAAGTCGAGTTTAGGTATGCTTTTATTTTCAATCCATCGGCGTAACCGATTTCCAATGCCGGGAGAACGTGTGGATCATCAAAAGTGGTGTCTCCTAGATCCTTTGTGTTCAGTAGAATCATAGCGGCTCCACCAGCACTTTTTACCACTTCTCCTATGTCGATTCTCGAGACTCCCCCACCATATTCGCACACAACTATCTTTCCTCTAACCGAGTCATCTTTGGGAGGAGGAAATTGTCGAGGGTAAACGAGCTCTAACTTTTCGGTCGAGGGGAAACCCTTGCCAGTTTCGCCCTCGATTTCTTCGCCGTTCCCGAGCACTATGGTGGCCGTTATTTTCCGGTCAATGGTGCTGGCTCCGACGGTCATAATCCATGGGGCCCCGTTTGCCAAACCGCTCTTGCCACTGTTTCCGGCGGAGCAGCTGACGACGATACCCCTCTGCATGGCCCTGTAAGCGCCGACCGCGATAACATCGTCAGAGAAACCTCGGCGAGATCCCCCTCCGAGGGAGATCGAGATTATATCGACGCCGTCGCCGATGGCGGCATCAATGGCGTCGGCCACCGCGGTGTTCGGGCAGCCAAGGGGGCCGCACGATTCATATATCGCCAAGTGAGCGAGCGGCGCGACTCCGGCGGCGGTGCCGTTGGCGTTGCCGAAGAATCCGGCACCCGCGACGAAGTTTCCGGCGGCGGTGCTCATGGTGTGCGTGCCGTGGCCATTTGTGGTCCGCGAAGGACGTTGAGGTAGGGAGAATCTAACTCCGATGAGCTTGTTGTTGCATGGCGGCGTGCCGAAGGAGTCGCATACGCCCTTCCATTTCGCAGGCGTCGGCGGCATCCCTTTGTCGGAGAAGGATGGGTGGCTGGCCGCAACTGCGCTGTCCACCATTCCGATTATGACTCCTTTGCCGTAGTTGGATTTTTTCCATAGGCCCGTGTTTTGGTTCAATCCCAAGAAATTCGGAGAATGTGTGGTGTGCAGTTGCAACATCCTTTCGGGCTGGGCTGAGATGAAACCCTTCTTCTGCCGCATTGCTTCCACGTCAGCTGTCGATAATCTCGCGGCAAATCCCGAAAACACGTGGCGGTATCGGTACAGTATTCTCGGCTGATCGTCACTGTTTGAGGTTACGTTAGAAGTCGTCGGCAAGAATGAATCGTAAAACGTTTCGAGATCGTCGGAGGATTGTGCTGGATCAACATAGACTATGTATACACCAAGATTTTCTGCTTTGAGAAATTGATTAAAATTGAGAATGCAAATGATAAATAGAAATGAAGTGAACCCCATATTGAAGATCATATATATGTATTTTGATGGTGAGGAAAAATTGGAGATGTTGGGGGTTATTTTATACACAAACAAGTTTGTGAGTCAACCTAAAATACTACATTTTACCATTAATGAATTTCTTCAAATAAAGATTAAGGTAATCATATCACTAATTGCGAATACATTCATTCCTTCTGTGTATATATACTTTAGTCAAATGTATGAATATGAATCAATTATATGATTTTTTTTTTAATATCAAATTCAATTTTACCATAAGGAAAAATAATAAAGAAAATCCAATTTACTTTACAGATTACTAATGAATATTGTACATGGGATTATCTTTCATATACAGATGGGGAATCAAATAGTAAAAAATATATTTTGGTGCTCTAAAATTCAATTTTTTATCTTCAACGGATAAATTATATTTGTAGTTATTTTGATATTTAACTTTCGGTGATGCAAAAATGTTATGAAAAAATGTATCAAAAAAGTAATTACTCAAATAACTTGTTATGAATTGACATGTGTCAATTTTAAATATATTGTTTGTATATTTAAAAGTTAATAATCTATTTAATGATTGTGGCCGAATTAAATGAGTATCAAAATAATAAAACCAACATCAAACTAATATTTGATGATCCATTTTAATGTTTCACCGTTAGAAATTAGAATTAATTCCAGTGAGGTATTAAATTCTTTAACCTCTCATTAACTCCCCAAATTTAAAAGGGATCATTAGCAATAACCCACTCATATAGATAAAAAATAGTGATATGTTCATACCATAATTCTTCTTTTGTGAAAATCTCATAGAATATTTATTTCTAATTTTACTCTTGCACTACCTATCATGTTTGTTTTTAATAATTATCCAGTATTTTCAAAATCTCTAGTAATGTGGCGCCTAATCCCGATTAATGAGGATTATTTATTTGCTTTCCCTAATAAAAATGCTCTTAACTAAAAAAAATAAAAAAAAATCGGATAAATCCCCGTGAAGAAGACTCACAGAGTGAAATCTCCCCCAAAATCAAAAACCCCCAAAATCAAAAACTCCCAAAAATCGAAAATTCCCTCGCTTCGAAACTGCAGTCACATACCAAATCGAACCTATTTGGTACATAATTGTCCACCCCCCTCGCCCATGAAGCTTGACGTCGGTTAGTCTGTGTAAGTAAATCCTAATTTTTCGTGAAGCATTTTGTATGTACAATATGAAAAATCCAATGTATTTTTTGTGCCCGTAGATCCAAATTAGTTTCCCTTTGGTGTTTTGGGGGCGATTTACTTTTGTATACAGACAGTTATTGGGACAGCAGTCATGTTTGGTATGCGTGCCAGTTTGACTTTTTTAGCATGCGTTGAGGTATTACATCCCAACAATAGATGGTGTGGTCTAGCCATATGGAGTCATGTTGTAGCCTTGTGTTTAAAATCCTCTTATAATATATATGAATAATGTTCATCGTGTTGTTAAAATGTTAAGTACATACTAGTTTCTGATAATGTAGTTATATATAGTCACATGCATTACCATCATGACTATATGTGATTACACCACATAAACATATTGGTTCACGGTTGTAATGATTTTTATTGAATTGTGTTATTCTGTATGCTTATATGCAGTTATAAGCAGTGTTAATGGTGGTATGACTTTATAACTAGTACGTGAATTATACAATAAATTTGAATTACATTCAAATATAGGCATATTTTTTTAGTAGTCATATGAGATTCATATGTAGTCATATATATTTGCTATGCTTTCTCATTATTCGATGCCATGTTCGTAGAAATAGTTGTTACTAGCAGTATCATATCTTTTAGACACAGGCTTTAAAGAATATGGTACGACAAGTTTGACTAGAGACATGGAATACGCAATGTGGAGGTTAGTAAGCTATTGTGACATTCTTCGAGGACGTGGGGAACCAACACACTTTCTTTTTTTTTTTTTTTACATTTTTTGTTCTTATGTATTATAATGATATACCTAAATGGGCCGGCCCAATGGGCCCTCAAATTCATATACCAATTAGGCCCATTACACGAAAGCCCAAGCTCCTTCAAAATAAGGCTTGGGCCCAACAAAGTAAGCCCAACCCATTCAACGATATATAAATAGAAGTTTTATTCATTTGTAAAGGTACGTTCTCATATTTGACAATTCACCTCGAGTTTTATTCTCTCTACTCTCTTTACGATCCGTACATCTGACTTGAGCGTCGGAGGGGTTTCCGCCGGATCAACCCCCGGCTTAGTTCACGTGTGCTCATTTTGTAGGGACCTCAGGATCATCGAGTTGAATAGCTATTGATCAGCTTTGCTCTCCCTGCTTGTTTTCTACATCATCCTAGGTGAGCTATACTTTAGCATCATCATATTATTTTCCAGATTTGTTTGCTTGAGTTTTTTTTCTTCTTAATTACAGCTCTGCTTATTTTATTTTATTTTATTTTTTTTTTTTTTTTGGCCAAAAAGACTTTGTTATTCCATTATAAATAGGCGTTTGGGGCCTCGTTAAAACCTTGTGGGCCTAGCACAAGGAAAGAGTACCCTTACAATGGTAATAAAAAGCCAAGGATTCTCCTAACTTTTCTAATTACAATTTGACCCAAATGTGGGCGAAATAAGATAATACTAAGAGTAGCAACCCAATATCTAGTTAAATTATAAAAAATATCTAAAAGGCCCCAAAACCGGTTACTAATGCAAATAAACAAACATCCACCACTACAGAGTTGAAAGAGGCTGTAGGTAATCATAAAAACCATCTTCAGTTGAGCTTCGAAGTTTTGCGGAACCGCTGCATTCCGACGCGATCTAATAAAATGGAGGGTTGAATTTGACGAGGAAATTCACCTGCTGAATACCGTTTCTTCTCCTTATGATCATGAGCCAGCTTAGCTAATTCATCGGCTACACTATTTGCCTCTCTATAAACATGTTGACCACCCCAAGAGTCTTTAAGAAGCTGCCGAATGCAAGTTATAATGTAGTGAATCTCCCATGCCACGGTAGCCTTGTTAAGTATCATGTCTAATACGAGCTTTGAGTCTGATTCAAAAATCAATTCTTCGACTCCTAATTCCTGACATATAATCAACCCATCTAATATAGCTTGAGCTTCTGCGAAAAGAAGAGATCCTTTGCCGTAAAAGTGAGAAAATCCTTGAACCACGTTTCCAGTAGAGATGCGAACCACGCCACCACCTGAACAAAATTCTCCCTTCATCGAGCCGTCAACATTCAGTTTAACCTTGGGAGGGAATGGAGGCTGCCATTTAATCCAGATGCCCTTAAGCATCGTTGAAGTCTTGATTCTGAAGTTGAGATACTGGATGACAATACGCGCCTCCTTATCCTCCGATGCCCGAACTTGAATGGCGTCATTTAGAGTTTTCAGATGTTGCGTCATATTCCGTACGATGGTTGCCGTATTCATAGGAATGTCCTCGAAAATAGCACAACACCGACTTTTCCAAATCTCCCAACAGCCAAAAAACAAGATTCCCAAAGCAATCAACCCATCCTGCGTACGAAGACTATGACCGGACGTCCAAGTTCTAATAAGGTGATGCATTGACCCATAATGATATGGTTTATGCCAAATCGAGGCATAAGACTGCCAAACTCCCTGAGCCACGTCCGATTGTAGAAAAAGGTGAGCGAAGTCTTCTTGTCGTGGAATCTCGCAACAACGACACTTTGATGGAAAAATGCAGCCCCGTTTTTTTAAGGCCAGGTCCACTGGGATTGCACCATAGGACAGTCTCCAAAAGAAGGCTCCTATTTTCAAAGGAATTTTGGGATGCCAAATTCGCTTCGAGAAAGTATTTGCTGGACTTTTGGTACGGAGCAGATCCCAATAATCCGCCACTTTAAACTTCCCTGAAATAGATTCAGTAAATATTAGTTGATCTGGAGTGAGATCATCCAGAGAGATTAAATCGAAAAATTTATGTTGATCTGTAGAGAGAAAAGTTTTGGAAATATCTGGTTGCGCCTTAGCTTCTTTGAAAGTGAGGGTTTTATTTGCATCAAGAACGTCACCATCATACCACCGATCTTTCCAAAAATCAATTTTTCCTTGGCCTATAATCCAACGACTATGAGTCTCCAAAATGTGAAAATGAGGGTATACTTCACGCCAAAGTATTGAGGCATGCAGTGGAGGAGCATTCCCGAAATTATCACCATATTTAGCTCTAGCAAACCTTGCCCAAAGCGACGTCCCCTCAAGAACTTTCCATGCTAACTTGCCCACCATAATATTTTTCATGTCAAAAAGGGATCTAAAACCTAAACCACCTTCCGCCTTTGGACGACATACTTTCTCCCAGCTAACCCAATGAATTCCTGGTCCTTCTTTTTTGCCCCATAAAAATTTCCGAAAAAGACTTTCCATTCAGACTAGCGTTTGTGAAGGAACCACCGTAGAAGATAAAGTGTGCGTTGGGAGGCTGCTCAGTACCGATTGTATCAAAGTCATCCTACCTGCAAAGGATAAAATTTTTGCCTGCCATCCAGATAACCGATTTTGAACCTGCTGGATCAGGTAATCGAAGTGTTTGATCAAACACCTCCCTCGATATATTGGCACTCCCAAGTACTGTAATGGCAAAGCTTTGTGTAAACAACCACTCCAATCCTTGAGGCGAAGAATTTTATTTGCCTGAAGGTGTTTTGACGTATAAAATCCGCTCTTCTCCAAACAAATCAATTGGCCAGATGATTCTTCATATTGTTTCAAAAGCAGCCGTAAATTTTTGATCGATGACTTACATCCATTGGTAAAAAGAAGCATATCATCGGCATAAAAAAGATGAGAAATAGGGAGCGAACCCCTTCGAACTTTATATGCATTAATAAGCCCTTGTGCCTCCAATCTTTTGATATTGAGAGTGAGAATTTCTTGCGCCATTATGAACAGCAGAGGAGAAAGAGGATCACCTTGCCGAACTCCACGAGACGATCTGAAATGCCCATAAAACTCCCCATTAACTAAGCAAGAGTACCATATGTTTGAAAATGATCGATACATAAGATCGCAGACTTGATGAGACAACCCTAGTGCTTGCATGGCTTTAAGGAGAAATCTCCATTCCAATCTATCATATGCTTTGGACATGTCAAATTTGAAAATAATATTGCCTCCCTCGACTTTCCTATCAATATCGGAAACCAACTCCTGAGCTATGGCTATTGACTCATGAATACTACGATCTTTAAGAAAACCAGTTTGCTCTTCTGAAATAATACTAGGCAAAAATGAACTCAAACGAGAAGCAATGATTCTTGAGATAAGCTTGCTTACAAAGTTCCCCAGACTGATTGGGCGAAATTGATGAAACGATTCCGGATTAGTGACTTTCGGGAGTAAAAAAAGAAGAGTCGTGGTAATGCCCTTGGAGAGGTGGTCGCCAAGAAAGAATCCATGAATTGTCTGCATGAGGTCTTGCTTAATTATATGCCAACAATTAGCATAAAAATAACCTGTGAATCCATCTTGACCCGGGGCACTGTCAGGCGACAAATTTTTAATTGCTTGGAAAACTTCCTTTTCGGTTGGGAGAGCTATCAAATTTGCATTCATCTCCGAAGTGGCCCTAGGCTCCACATGCGAAAACAGATCCAAATCCATGTGATAAGGAGAAGCATGGAAGAGTTCCGAAAAATATTCCACCGCCGTTTGTCCAATAACCTGGCCGTTAGTTGTGAATGAGCCGTCTGCTAGTTTAAGAGATATAGAATTTCTCTTTCTTCGATCTTTAATCCTCGCATGAAAATATTTAGTATTTCGGTCTCCCTCCTCGAGCCATTTGATCCGAGCTTTACTGGCTAACAAATCATGTCCCCATGTCAATTGTTGCTTAAGATCCTCTTTAACCCGTTGGCAATCAGCAAACAAACCTTCGCTCCATGTGTGAGAAAGACGATGTTCCAATTCCTCTATACGAGATTTGAAGGCATTTTTATTATCTTCTATATTACCGAATGTGCTCCAATTCCATTGCTTAAGGGCCTTGCGGAGATGACTAAGTTTGCTTTCGAAATTAAGTTGTCCACATGGAGAAACCTGATGCCATGTATGAGCAACGAAAGTTTGAAAATCCGGGTGTTCCAACCAAATTTTTTGAAAATAAAATCTGGACTTGTGCTGCTGCAATTTAACAAATGTAAGGAGTAAAGGCGCATGATCCGACTCCAATCTTGCCAAATGGTTGACGGTGAGAGAGCATGTAGCCACTGCTTCCGCATTAACCAAGGCCCTATCAAGTCTTTGCCATATACAATTTCTCCCCTTTTGATTATTGCTCCACATGAAAATATTTCCCACATAACCTGCATCTGTTAACCTAGCGTCAACAAGAAAATCATTAAATTCGTGCATTCCAAGTAATTGATTATTCGACCCGCCTTTCTTCTCTTCTAGGGTTTTGATCACATTGAAATCACCACCTAAAATCCAAGGCTCCGTATATGAGTTGCTTAACGCAGTAAGATAATCCCACAAAATAACTCTCTCCTGACGACTGCACCTAGCATAAATAAATGACATCTTTCCGACGAAACAGTTTGGCATTCTGACCTCGACTGTGATACATTGGGAATGAACCTCGATCAACTGCACCGTGCTAGCCTCTTTCCAAAAAACCCAAATGTACTGATTGTTGGAATTTCCATGAAGATAGTTTTTGAATCCGATTTTTTGAGCGACTTTATCAATTTTAGAAAAATGCTGTTTAGGTTCCAGAAGAACTACGATAGTTGATCTCTTTTGAGTAATTATGTTTTGTAGATACAGTAGGGAATTAGGGTTCCCCACCCCCCTTATGTTCCATATTAGAACCGACATCAGGAAACAATGGGAGTAGATGGTTCATTGTCGACACTTTCTTTCCTAGGACGTCCATGCCCTTTAGTTCCACTCTTCCTAGGCCGACCAGGTCCCCTTTTTCTCTTGGGAGAAGCCTTCTTTTTTTCTTTGGACGCTAGGACAACGGCATCCACTGTTCTTATGCTAGCTTCAAAGGGATTCGTCAATCCATTATTTTGTTCTTCGTCTGTTTCCTCCGAGTCTGCATTTTCTTCATCGTCTCGATCAATGTGTTGACCATCAGACAGCGATCCTTTATCCACATATTGTGTCTCTAGCTGGGTCAACAATGTTGCATCTGTGCTAGTGGTCGTCCCATCTTTAGATAGAATATGGTCGAAGCATAAGTTTTCAATTGATAGCGTCGCTGACTTAAGCTTACTCCGATCAATGTTTTCCTTTAAATTATCTGTCCTAGTCGGAGTATGGTTGGAATTCAAAGGCAAGTCGGTCTCAACTCCGTCTAGTTGATCCAGAAGTTCAAAACGATTTCCAGAGCGTACTGCTTCCCTGCTTGCAGCTGTTAGAGACGTTTCCGGTAAATCTTGAATTTGCGTAGCAGTTTTGTCATGACTTTCCAGATCAATAACCACCTTCTTTCCTGTATCTTTTGTAAGGATACGAACCTCCTTACGATGCCATTCCTGTTGTGGTTCCTTACGAGTTATGTGTTCAACGCCAAAATTGTTTCGTTCAGCTGGTGGCTTTCGGTTAATTTTTTTCCGACAAAATTCCTGAGTATGTCCCAATAGCCCACAGTGAAGACAAAATGCTATATTGCCTTCATACTCGATAGGTTGCCAAAAACCTTTGTCCTTCGATTCGCCAATCCAGATTCTCCGAGGGAGATATGATGAGACATCCACCTCTACACACAATCGAGCATAAAGTAAGTTTTAAAAATTAATACTCCGTTCATCGACCCGAAGAAAATTGCCTATTTGATTCCCAATCCTCTCTAGGTAAGGTAACGTAAAATAATAAAACGGCAATTTTGGTAAACGAATCCAAGCGGCAATGCTTGTACTGTCTTTATCAAATTTAAAATCTTTCGTCCAACGGGACATTCGAAACAAAGAAGTCCCGATAGCGTTGGAGTCGCGAGCTAAGGCCATAATCATATCTTCATAGCTGGCTGGTATGATCAAAACATGTCGAGGATCAATCAAACTTATCACAGGTTCCTTGGAGAGGTGCCAAGATTGATAGATTTTCGAACGAATTTCTTGAAGGCTAGGACGACCTCGAGAAAACTTCATTATCAATGCATACTTGAACTGCTTTGAAGTAAGGTCCATCTCCAGAGTGGAGAAAAAACAAGCCGGCGCTTCTTCTATAGTCGTGAATTGTTGCGGTGGAAGCGACGTGGATATAGGGTTGAACCATGATGGTGGAGGCTTTGGAGCAGTAGGAAGAGTTACTTGAGCGAAGGTACGTGTCATAGGATTAGTTTTCTCCGGTGAGGCTGGCAGAGAAGAAGATTGCTCGCCGACCGTAGCCGGCGTTGAATCAGGCATGTCACCGGCGTTCAGCAAATTAGGGTTAAGGTTTCGGGCGGCTGTGATGAGAGAGAAGAGAGCATTATAAATAGTTTTGTTTACAACATATTTATAATTGCAATCGCTAGAAGTAGTGGTCGAACCTACGACCTTGTGGTTAACAGCCACACGCTCTAACCAACTGAGCTATTCCAGCTGTTTAAAATAAATTTCTTTTATAATACAAGTTTGCAGTAAATTAAAACGATTTTTAACAAAAAACTTTAGTGAAAATCGTCTCAATGTTGTTTCTGGAAAGAACGAAAAGGATTTCATTAATATCAACCGTTGTGTTTACATTTGTGGTCATACGAGGTAGCAGTTGGTAGTCATTTTATTAACCTGGCAAGTGTGCTAAATTACCGGTTGCATCGAGTTTGAACGAATGCATTTATGTGTAGTACTGTCATTTTCCAGTTATATTGATGTCATACAAATTGACTGCATCATCATATTATATTCCAAAAAAAATGAGCATTAGTAGTTAAATGCTATTCGTAGTCATATTTCTTTTGTATAGTAATATTACTATTTTAAGGCATAGATGAGCCATTAGTATTTAAATGTCATGTGTAGTTATATTCCTTCTCATGTAGTAATTTGGTGGCATATTCAAGACTTTATTGGTTGATAACATTACCATTCTTTTATCTAGATACTACAAGAAAGCTGGCTCGATAGATCTGTAAACAGGGTTCGTGGAATACACAATTCAGAGGAAGTATGAAATCAATTCAAAGACGTGTACATGCAATCAACACACTTTGTCTGTGTTCGACGTACCCTATTTAATATAGTGATGTCCAAAAGATGAATTTTTATTATGGCTATTATTCAAAGTGACTATGCAATATGACTGTTTAGTCACGTACATATACTAAAACAGCCTTGATGTTTTTCATTATTTTTTTATCTTATGTAATATTTTTTTGTATCAATATGTTTCTCTATGCTTACTCTATTTGTATCAGTACATTTCCTAAATTTTTCTGCATCAATACATTTATCTAATGTATTTACTTAATATGACTATAATCGAATACGACTAATCGACCATGACTATAGTCCGGCCTTAATACTCCTTCATGTTTTCGACCAGATTTTTTTTCATCACTACAATCCTCGAATGTCATGAAATTCAATTCTCTTTCCCAATCCTCAAAACTAACACAAATTCATCACTACAATTAAGATTACAATTTTCACATAATTTGTAATGACATAACAAGTAAGAACAATATAGTATATATATTTTTCTGCTAACTGGGACTAATTAAGGGTCATACAAGAAAAATGTGAAAATCCAATCTTTTCTTCTTCTTCTTCTTCTTCGTACATCAAAATTCGTACAAGTACTCAACACAACTCCAGATATAAGTAAAAAGCTATAATAACAATTGGAAAGCTCTTCCAGTTCATCTTTCGAGTACAAATCCTTCCCCATAATCATCTACAACATGAAGCGGCGGAAATTGAGAAAAGGGTGGTCGGAATCCTTCTTCAGCGCCACGCTCTCGCTGCCGATTCTCAGAATCTCTGGACATCCCCCGAGCTCCGGATATCGTCCGCCTCTTCATTGGTGTCGGAGGAGGAGCACATCAGGGTTGTGTCGCAAGAGCTGGAGGAGGAATGCAACGGCGCCACCACAGGCCGCCATCACCGTCGTCGTGTAACATACGGAAGGAGGCGACAATGGTGGTGTAAAATCTTAAAGGTGAGCGACGGTGGTGGTGAAAATCTTGGGTATGGTGATATGAAGAAGAGAGAAGATAGAACAGTTTGAAAGTGGGGTGAGAAACGAGAAAAGAGAGTGGGAGAGAAAAAGAGGCGAGAAAGAGAGAACATAATGTTGGTAAGGGTATTTTTGTCTTCTAACATAAGTCCAAGAGGGTCTCACTAATTTAAATTGAGATTTGGGTGTATGAGAAAGTATTTAAAGTCAGTTGGGTTTAGTGGATAATAATTTCGAAATGAGGGGTGTATTGCATATTTCCCCAATTTAAAAATTATTTAAAAAACGGGATTTTATTTTGATAATTGGATTACATACACTTTGCACCCCTAGAGTATACGCTATGTGACACTTACCCTCTTAAAGTATCATTTGTAACACTTACCCCTCAATCACTATTTAATTTGTAATATAAATTTTAATACTTTCAATTTTTTTTCTTTTACTAAAAGGAACCTCTTGGGATATTCTCTATAAGTGGAGACACATGTACATTTCTTGGATATTCCTTAAACAATAGAGCATATCGAATGTACAATGAAAGGATAATGAGTGTCATGAAATCTATAAATATACATTTTAGTGATGACGGTCTGATTGCAGGCACAAATGATGATGATGCATCTACTTATAACAAATGATAAAACCAAGGAAGAGCCAACTCCGTCACCCATATTGTCAAAACAGAAAGCGTTGAGTCA
This sequence comes from Erythranthe guttata, assembly GCF_056151865.1. Classification (NCBI taxonomy): domain Eukaryota; kingdom Viridiplantae; phylum Streptophyta; class Magnoliopsida; order Lamiales; family Phrymaceae; genus Erythranthe; species Erythranthe guttata. The sequence continues at coordinate 14,669,316 of NC_142537.1, forward strand.
GAAAGTGAAGATGTTTCAGAAGAAAATAAGCCATCAAGCAGAGTTGTGAAGAATCATCCCACTGAATAGGTGATTGGACAGAATGACGATTCTATGAAAATTCGTAATAAGTCTAAAGTAAACTATCAAGAAAAGGCCATGAATGTTTGCTATACTTCATGTGTTGAACCGAAAAACATCAAAAAAAATATTTTTTTGATGAATTATAGTTGTTGGCTATGCAAGAAGAATTCAAGCAGTTTTCTCGAAATGATATGTGGGAACTTGTTCCACGTCCAGAAAATGTCAATGTCATAGGTACCAAATGAATTTTTAGAATAAAACTGATAAATTTGGAACATAACACGTAATTAATCTAGACTATTTGCTCAAGAGTATACTTAAATTGAAGGAGTAGACTTTGATGAAACTTTCGTTCTAGTAGCTCGTCTTGATTGAATAAGACTATTACTTGTTGTGTCTTGTGTTTTAAAATTCAAGTTATTCAAGTGGATGCAAAGAGTGCCTTTAGGAATAATCTTTTAAATGAAGAAGTTTTTGTTGAACAACCAAAGCGTTTTCAAGATCCTCTTAAAACTAAGCATGCGTATGGACTTAAAAAGGCTTTATAAGGTCTAAACAAGCTTCTCGTGTTTGGTCTGAAAGACTTGCAAACTTTTTAATTGAAAAGGAGTACAAAACAGGGGGAGTACATAAAGCTTTTTTTTAAGATAAAAATTTCAAAAGTGAACTCGTTAATGCTCAAAATTATGTGGATGACATTGTTTAAAATTCCGAGAATCTGAGGCCTTTGATTTGATTGAGGTCTTTCTTCGTCTATTGACACGTGTCATGCCCAATCTCGTGTTCTGCTAAAATTCCTGAAGAAATGTGTGCTTATATGTTTGTTGCTTTATCACGGAAACCCGATATTTGATTAGATTTGTTTCTTGACAAGCATTGGTGCAAGTGAGAAGTCTCTTAGAAGTACACTTACGAAGACTCATGCTATTCTAATTATCTTTAGCAAACTTCTTCTTCCTTGGATACAAAGTGAGCTTGTGCATCTATTTTAGCCAAGAAATCATCCACAGAATCATCATCATCAGCATCTTTGGAACTAGGGGCTGGTGACTACACAAGGGTGACCGTGGGTTTGAGATATGGAACCACCGGAGAGATAGCGACTTAAGAAACAACGATTGTCGTCACATATTTCATCTTCTTCATAGATTTCTAGGCGGATTTCAATAATATTTGGATCAACTCCTCAAAATTATACGAGAACATTGGCCAACGTTGGCAAGGCTAATTCATCGTACGATGTCGAGATTATTTCGCCAGACGGTGTTATTGTGAAAGTGGAACCTAAGAAACTCGTGTTTCCGAAGTTGGGCGATAAATCGAGTTATAGTGTGACGTTCACAAGAAAAAACAAAGGGGCGATGAATAGTACTACACAAGGATATATTAGGTGGTATACTGCCGATTACTCTGTTAGAAGTCCCACAACAGTTGTATTTAAAGATTGAATAATTTTCAATAGTGATATATCTCCGGACATGGAATTTTCATAATAAAAATCAAGAGGATTGAAATTTTCTTTCTTATATTAAAATTAGTCAAAATGAAAAGTAAAAAGTTTTGACTTTTCAGTAGCAATACTTGACTTGTATAAATATTTCACACGGGAATGCCTCGAAATCGGTATAATTTCAGAAATTTCAACAATTACATTCGTTTATAATCTCTTGTTTCAAATTCGGATATAATGAAAAATTTCACAATATTTTTCTTTTATTTTTATTTTTTAAGTTTGCAGGAAAAAGCAAGAAAATACAAAAGAGAGTTCGACAAAATGCAATAAATAAAAGTGAAAATTACCAAGACCCCTCCATCTAGAAAATATATAAAAGGGAAATCCCCCTCAAAAAAATAATTAGAAAAAAACCATTTAGCTCATAATCCACCAAAATTTTATTTTCGTATTTCTATAATACCCTTATTTGATTACAATAAGTTAATTCCTAACACTAATCATTCTCCCGTCTCTTCTTTTCTCCCCATCTGAATCTCACCATCCTCCCTCCACTCCGCCACCACCACCACAGTCTAAATCCAAGCGCTTTTGAAGTCCGCGTCGGAGACTATGGTGACGACGCAGCGAAGAAGATTATGCGACGGCGGATTTCTTCGCAGGCATAGCCGTACGGAAATCCGGTGAGGCGAGCGAAAGCGGCGTTGGAGAACGGCGGAGTGGCATACGGTGGAGGAGAAACCAAGTCGTTGTTGTTGTACCAAGGGGAGAATGACTAAAGAAGGGCAGATTATGGTTTTTTAATTTAATTTTGTTGCCTCTATTTGGAGATGGCGGTAGTCGTAAAGAAAATTTTATTTGGTGGCTTTGTTTGGGTTGGTGGTGCGAGCTGTGATTTACTTTATTTGTAATAAAAAACCGTCAAAATATGGCATTATATGAACGGAAAGAATCCGGTCAGAATCATTCAATACAACGGTATGAACACAATAGCAAGGCAAACTGTTGAGTGTAGATTTTACACTCAATACGTTTACTTTACGTGGATCTTTTGTTTAGATTTAATTATATTTGTGCTTTAATTGATTGATTTTGTGTTTTATAGGTGAAAAACGAGAATTAGGTGTCCATGAAAGAAAAAAGATCAAAAAGAAAGGAAAAAGTTGCAAATAAGGAAACAAATCAAATTGGAAGAAGGAATCTCGCCACAGCTTTGACAGTGTCCACGATTTCGAGCATATCTCTCTCATACGAACTCCGAATTAGGTGATTTGGGCGGCATTGGAAAGCTAATTTCAAGGGCTACAATTCTTATTTACACAATATTCCAAAATTCGGACTCCAACATGGCGAAAATCGAATAACAAGTCCTGATGGGGGAAAGTGGCGGAAATTGATTCCTATTAGGTTTCTACTACTTCCTTATCAAGAAAAGCCTATAAAAGCAACATGTCTCTACACCATAAGAACGAAATTTTACACCACAAACCGCGAAGAACGAAGATCAACGAAGACTCAAGCATAGTTTTTCTTATTTATTTTATTTATTCTATTTTGTTTATCATAAGAATTACGAGTAGCTAAGTTTTTAATCTAGGATTTTATTGGAACCCTATGTGGGGATGGTGAACCCGTTTTCTTGAGATTATGCAATTATGATTTTATGATTATTTCTTCTACTTGTTATGATTGTTAGTGCATGAACTTGATCAATTTATGTGCTTTATCTGTAATTATTGGGATTGACTCGACAGAGCTATTTTGATAATTAGACGGTAAGTATAAGAACCTTCGAGTAGTTTTCACCGGATGAGTGTGTCAATTGCATGTGGTGTCGTAGACATACAGATATCACCTTAGGTAGCCATTTACGAGACTTGGTAGTTAATGCTTTATTCATAATTTGTTTTGCATAGACATATAGTGAACCGCTTATGAATAATAGACTCATAATACACGCGACAGCGGGTTATGAGTAAATTAGTGTCTCGGGTTAATAATCATGAATCATATATTTCATAATTGAGGGGTTTTGGGTGAGCAATTCTTGCATAGGGGGGAGATAAAATCCTAGGTCCGTTTTTATTGATATTTTCTCGTGTTTATTTGCTTTCATAATTAGTTTAATTATTTAGTTTATTATATTTGACATCTTTGCGTAGGCTGGATAAAAATCATAATTGTTAGAATTTGGTACTTAGGATTAGATAATTTGAGTATTCCCTGTGGGATCGACATCCGACTCTCACGAGTCCACTTTTACTACTTGTTTGCGATACGTGCACTTGCGTGTTAGGTATTTAGCCCCAACACAAACCCATAAAAAGTACCCCTTTATCAAAGAAAAAAAATTCTCAACGTAACTTTATTGCATTGGAAAAGACTATCATATGGACCTTCCTTGTTCACTGGATTTTTTATAACAAGGGTTAGGTTAATATTTATTCTATTATGTTCCTTATAATGTAGTTGATTCAACCATAATTAAAATATTCAATATAATGAATCATTTTTATTTATAGAATGGAAGAACATCAAGAGCTTTGAGCCAATAAAGAAAGAAAGTCGACTCAAGAATAAATTGATTATAAGCTCCGTTGTAGAATTATGACCTAACCATTATATACGAAGCTGTGGAACGATGAAACCTGTGAATGTAAAAGATTTTTTTGAACAAATGAATCTTATTGTTCGGATATTTTCGGATCGGACTTAACGGAATTCGAAATTTCATTCCGACCCACCCCTAATTCTCATACAAAGGAATTCTTCATGGAAGAAGAAGATCTTCCTTGATCGATTTGGGCTTCTAATCGGAGTAATTTTCTTGGGATATGGGAATTTTGACCATAAGTGAGAAACACTTGGCCCTTACACAAGTTCGTAGAGGGATGGTTTGCATGAAGCCACCCATTCCTTGCAGTTTATTTCCTCTTTTTCAGACTATTATTTGTATCGGAATTATTTTTCCAATTTTCCTTGTATATAAGGTGTACTATGTATTTTTCTTGTTATGGCGAACAAGGTTTTTAGCAGGTCCATCATTTTATGAAATAAAATATTTATTTTCTGCTCAAAGATAAAAAATAAATAAATATGGATTGTGTAACACTTACTCCCTTCTAATCTTATATATAAAAGAAAGAAACGCTAGGGCAACCCTAAGAAACCCTAATGTCATATTTGTAATTTTTTTTTCAATTTTTATCAAACTTTTATCTCCTTAATATTATTTTAAATATTATTTTCGAATTTTATCATATTTGTATCCCCTAAATATTATTTTAAATATTATTTTTTAGTTTTATCAGATTTTTGTCTCCTAAATATTATTTTTTTTATTTTTATCAAATTTTTATCTCCTAAATATTATTATAAATAATATTTTTTTATTTTATCAAATTTATATCTCCTAAATATAATTTTAAATATAATTTTCAACTTTTAGCAGATTTTTATCTCCTACATATTATTTTCGAATTTTATCAAATTTATATCTCCTAAATAATATTATAAATATTTTTTCGAGTTTTATCACGTTTTTATTAGTTTTTTATCTCCTCAATATTATTTTCAATTTTTATCTGATTTTTGTCTCCTAAATATTAATTTCGATTTTTATCTTCTAAATATTATTTTAAATAATAATTTTGATTTTAATCATATTTTATCTCCTAAATATTATTCTAATTATTATTTTCGTATTTTATCAACTTTAATCTCATTAACATTATTTTAAATATTATTTTTGATTTTTATCAAATTTTTATCTCCTAACTATCATTTTAAATTTTATTTTCGATTTTTATCAGATTTTTATCTCCAAAATATTATTTTTCGGTTTTTATCAAATTTTTATCTCCTAAATATTATTTTAAATAATATTTTTGATTTTAATCATATTTTATCTCCTAAATATTATTCTAATTATTATTTTCGCATTTTATCAACTTTTATCTCATTAACATTATTTGAAATATTATTTTCGATTTTTATCAAATTTTTATCTCCTAACTATTATTTTTAAATTTTATTTTCGATTTTTATCAGATTTTTATCACCGAAATATTATTTTTTGATTTTTTATCAAATTTTTATCTCCTAAATATTATTTTAAATATTATTATCGATTTTCATCAAATTTTTATGTCCTAGATATCTTATATATAAACGAAAGAAACGCTAGGGCAACCCTAAGAAACCCTAATGTCATATTTGTAATTTTTTTTTTCAATTTTTATCAAACTTTTATCTCCTTAATATTATTTTAAATATTATTTTCGAATTTTATCATATTTGTATCCCCTAAATATTATTTTAAATATTATTTTTTAGTTTTATCAGATTTTTGTCTCCTAAATATTATTTTTTTATTTTTATCAAATTTTTATCTCCTAAATATTATTATAAATAATATTTTTTTATTTTATCAAATTTATATCTCCTAAATATAATTTTAAATATAATTTTCAACTTTTAGCAGATTTTTATCTCCTACATATTATTTTCGAATTTTATCAAATTTATATCTCCTAAATAATATTATAAATATTTTTTCGAGTTTTATCATGTTTTTATTAGTTTTTTATCTCCTCAATATTATTTTCAATTTTTATCTGATTTTTGTCTCCTAAATATTAATTTCGATTTTTATCTCCTAAATATTATTTTAAATAATAATTTTGATTTTAATCATATTTTATCTCCTAAATATTATTCTAATTATTATTTTCGTATTTTATCAACTTTAATCTCATTAACATTATTTTAAATATTATTTTTGATTTTTATCAAATTTTTATCTCCTAACTATCATTTTAACAACTTTAATCTCATTAACATTATTTTAAATATTATTTTTGATTTTTATCAAATTTTTATCTCCTAACTATCATTTTAAATTTTATTTTCGATTTTTATCAGATTTTTAAATCCGATTTTCATACCTAGCGGATTTTGAGACATCGTTTTACAGAATGTCTGCAACATTTGAATTTTATTTCTTCCCTACCTAAGGCTTCTTTTTTTGGTAACCCGACTTAAGATTTTGTTTCTTATCTTCTTCTTCATCCTATTGACTGTGTGGTAATTAGTTTACATCTTTTTCCATCATGGCTTATAGGTAATTTCATTTTGTTAAATTATATGTTTCATTAATTTATACCAAAGATTTCAAATTTTATGTATAACAATTATTTCATTTTATATGTTATTGGACATGTTATTGAAAGGGATGATTTGAGAGAATTAACCAAAAATGGGCGGAGCCACAAGCTATTGGAAGTCGACATTCAAGATTTATTGTTTGTATGCGATATTTAATTTATAGTTTATATTTATTTTTGTTTCTTAATTTTCCAATTGTTAATTCCAGTGGCAAAACAGCCTTAAAATGAGGCAGTGGAGAAGGGCTTAGTTCCGATGCAAGATGTATAGATGGTCTTTTACGATGGTATGTTGTCGATAGTTTAGTTTTGATTATGTTAACTAAGTTATTGAATCTAATTACTTTTAAGTTCAACATGAAAGACATAGTTGATGATTTTTTTCCTGGTTCAAATTTTCAATCTACTGGTATTAGCTGATTCAATTCATTTGGAAAATTATTCAACAGCAAAGTTATTTTTTTTTTTTTTTTGTGTGTGTGTAGTATACTTAATAATGTTCCACTGATGAATTATTAATGAATGATTATAAAAGAATTTTGATCATACGATACATCAAACGTTTGTTTATATTCTTACAACATCAAAACAATGCAATTTGTTGTCGCGTGCATCGCACGGGTACAATTACTAGTTATTTAAAATTTTGAATTACATGACAATAATATAAAAAGAAGATTAATGCCCGTAATGAAAGAAAATATGAAACACACTACATCATAAATATTTTATAGATGCAAGTAAAATATATCATAAATATATTTTATTTATTTGTTTTAATATTAGTTATTTTAATTTGTTTTCAATGTTTTGTTAAATTAGAAAATATTGTATCCAATTAACATTTGAAATGTTATTATTTCATTTTAACTATGTTTGAAAAATATGATAATTTATTATCTTAACAAAATAAAATATGAAAATTAAAGTTAGAATAATTAATACAATAATAAAAAAACATATATATGATACATTGTACATCACTTAGTTGGGCACATGACATGAGCATGGTTATATCTCTCTTCTTTAATTGAAGGATACCTATGAGGACGATAGTCTCCTAACCAATATAGTATATTAAGATATAGAGCCATAAGTCGTCTAGTACGTGTATATCCTGTTAGAATCCCTTGGATTCTAATTATTCGAGAATTAGATGAAACTTGTGCCACAAGTTTACATATACCATGAGCTAAAGAAGGGAAGAGTCCTCGAAACTTTTAATTCTTTTAATTTGTCATTAATTGATTTATAATAGGAATTATTCTTCTAAAGAGTTTCTTTGTATTGAAAATATTATTTCCTACGTGATTAAGAGTTTCCTAACCCTAATGGACTCTATTTCCTTGTAGGATTCTTATCACCTATAGAAGTATAAATAGAGCAGCACGGGATCGTGATTGTTAGAATCCTATGGATTCTGACTTTGCAAGGAAACGCGTAAAAGACTCGTCCACAAGTCTAGATATGTCGTAATATAAGAAGGGGAGTTTCCTTGTGTTTTAATTCTTTATTTTATCATTAATTGATTAATAGTGGGAATTATCTTTATACAAGCATAATTATCTTTTTATATTTTATTGTCATATATTTGTAGAGTTTTAATAGATATGGGAATTATTTATTGGCAAAGAAATCTCCTATATTCCTAAGATTTAGTTTCCTACGTGACTTAAGTATTGATAATATTTTGGTCTCTAACTTTTCCTTGTATAGGGATCTTATGGTGTAGGATATAAAAAGAGAGCAATCTCAGCATAAGTTTTTATGTCTTCTTGGAGAGAAAAATTTACACAGGATATTTTTCGTTACTCTCGTTATTTTATTGACGTCTTTTTATCGAGAGAAGATCAAGAGAAAATATTTTTTCCTCTCGTTTTTATTGCTCCATCGTGATACGTGATTTTCATAGAAAATATACCGGCTTCAAGGCTTTGTGTTGAAGACACCAAGATTCAAGGAGTATCACAAGTTTGCTTCTTCTATATAAAAAGAAGATCGGTTCTTCGGGAGAGGGGCTTAAACAGATCTCGGGAGGAGATCGATCCGCCGACTGAGGGATTCAGCGTTGAAGGGAGTTCAACCGTGCGGAGCAAGGGACGTGCTGCACATTGAAGATTTATAATTCAGCGTAGTTTACAAGAACGGCGTCAACAAAGAGGGAGTCTTTGTATTTTGATTAAGTCCTATTATTGTATTCGTAAAACTAAAAATTAGTAAATTTTATTTGCAGGTCCCCGTGGATGTAGGGTACAATTGTATCCGAACCACATTAAAATTTGTGTCTCGTTTATTTCTGTTTTTACGAACTGCTTCACGAACTGTTGCAACACTTCACCAACACAGCCATTTCCTATCTAGCATCATAAAAAAAAATATACAACTTCTTGGATACGCGATTCATTCAAGGAAACATTTAACAACTATTTTTCTGTGTGACTATCATTTTCATGTTGATTCTTCTATTCATACACTTATGGAATTCGTGCGGAAAACAAAAGATTAAATCGAGATACAATATTAAATATCATTATTACACAAAAATAGACACATAATAAAATGTAAAAGAACATAAAGAGGTTAGTGAATACTGGAGATATTTATATTAAATAATACATTTCACCAAAAGTTTAAGCTTTTGGTTGAGATGTTCATTCAACATGGTATCAGAGTCAGGTCAAATGAAAGGTCGTGAGTTCGAATCCCACCGCCACCCATTCAAATATTTCAAGTGTAAGGTTTCAAATGTAATTCATCTGCTCTTAAAGGGGCGTATTGTAAATATTTATATTAAATGATACATTTCACTAAAAATTTAAACTTTTAGTTGAGGTGGTTATTCAACACGAAAAAATTAAAACGAAAAACACATCACATATCATTTAGAAAATGTTTGGCAGATTAATTATTCAACTCTGCTGATATGAGAAGTTTATTACCCAACCAAAACAAATCTCACACCATGTGAAATTAATGACATGTTAGATGTTCCTCACATGCCTTCAATTTTGTTTTGGAAAATATGATGTAAGGCTTTTCTGAAAGGAATCTTACTATTTAATCTATTTGTCCAATCAAAGGATTTATTAAGATACCTAGAAATCTCTAATAGAATAGGTATTAATTTTTTTTTAACAACGCAATCATAATATCACTTATTTTACTTGATGACGAAGAAAGATATAACTTATTTTACTTGTACTTTATTTGGGTTTCAAAGCCATCGCCTATAATCTTGCACCGAATAAGCGTCAAATTTTAAACAGTATATAAGTTATTATGTCTTATTATTTTTAGAACTAATTTTTAAAGTATTTTGATAATGAGCTTACAAACTATTTTTACTCATTATAAGATCTTAAGTAGGAAGATGTGGTACAAGTATTTTGAGAAAGAAAAAAAAATGCTCTCAAGAGCTTATTTTTTGAATTTTAAGATATTTTAAAAAACAAATTACCAAACCATTTGGAAGAGCTTGTAAACTCTTTAATATCTTATAAACTCCTTTTTAATAGCTAATAAGCTTAGCCAAACACCCTCTATATAGTTACCAAACGAACTTAATGCCGAATTTGCTTACCGAATCACCACATGACTTATTAAGTGGTCCATTAAGTACAATTAGACATAGTGTTATGATGGGGTAAGTTTGTTTTTGAGACATGGGGTAAGTGTTATGGAAAAAGTGTATCTCGCCATAATAATTTTCAATTTTGTATTATTGTAAAGTCCTTTTGTTTTTCTTGATAAGCTTGTTAAGTCCTTTTTATTATTACTTCAAAATAACTTGTCTAATACTGGAGGATGATGTAAAGCTAGTCCCATTGACACTACAATCATTGTTCAAAATGTTATATATATATATATATTAAAAAAAAAAAAAAAAAAAAAAAAAAAAAAAACTTGGACAAGTATCATGTAGTGTAAAATATTCAGTACCATTGTCTCCCCTTAGATGGGTTGCTCTAAAGTCTAAAGAAAGCAGAATTCTTGAAGCACAATTGAATTATCCCATATTTTTCTTTAGATTTTGTTTACCACAAATTCAAATCCTTTTGGTTTTCTTAGATTTTTTGGTAACGAAGGAACTCGCAGCCAACTATATAGATGTACTGGAATTTTTCAAGGATCGTAATTAATTCACTTTGGATTTTTCGTTCCAGATTTGTTTTGCAACGTGACAACATAGGTGATATATAAAACGAGATTAATAGAAAGTTCATAGTAAATAACAATAATTCAAAGTGTTATGACAAAATAAACTAAAAACAACTTGAAATACAAGAAATAAACCCCAACCCTATTAATTTTTAATGATAAAAATTACTCAAAAGTTTAAACAAACACAACAGATATAGGACTTCTAACAGAGTGATCTGCAGAGTTCCATTTTATAAACCCTTCACCGTTCTTCTTCGTCGCTCCGTTGGCTGCCGATCTAGTGAACGTCACGTTATAGCTCAATTTCTGGCCCAATTCCCAAAACCAAAGTCTCTCGGGTTCCACTCTCACAATCACGCCGTCAGGCGAAACGATCTCCACGTCAAACGACGCATTCGCCTTGCCAACGTTGGTCACCGTCCTCGTATAACTCTGAGGAGTCGATCCAAGTATAATCGAAAACGAGGGGTAGTTCAGTTGGGAGTCGATAATGCTGTTTACGTCCGAACAATCCACGTTACGCTGAACGACGACGCTCACTTCTTTGTCCGTGAAATTCATGCCGCACAAGTAAGGAATATAGTCGTCGGGCGATATATCGTAAACTAATCCGGGATCATTTGCCCGGGTAGGGTTCACGTGGCCCGAACCAATAGCAAACAGCTCCGCGGGCTGCATTTTGTCGTTCTCGATCGGATTTCCAGCACGGTTCGTAAAATCGGCTGTGGTCATAATTGCGGACTTGATGACAGCTGGCGACCAATCAGGGTGCGCGCTTTTGAGCAGTGCTGCGACACCACTTAGATGCGGGCACGACATTGACGTACCCGATATCATGTAGAATGTGGTATTAGGGAATATGGAATTAGGCCAAGCGGCAAGGATGTTAAATCCGGGCCCGATAATATCGGGCTTCAGAATCCCGGGGCTCGCTATATTAGGACCTCTAGAGGAAAACGGGGCAACAACCGGAGCTCGATTATCCCCTAGAACAGTTCCTTTGAACGCGATTGTGGCTTTCGGCTTGGAAGTTGAATTTAGGTAGGCTTGTATCTTTAGGCCATCCGTATAACCGATTTGAATTGCTGGAAGAGGATATACACCGACCATCGTGGTGTCGCCTGCTAATTCGTCGTTCACTAGAATTATTGCCGCGCCACCGGCACTCTTTACGGCTTCTGCTTTCTCGGTTCTCGACTTCGCTCCACCACCGTCGCACATGACTATCTTTCCTCTGACGTCGTCGATGCCGAAGTCGGTATCGCAGTACGTCGTTCCGGTAAGATTCGATCGAGGGTGAACGAGCTTTTTCTTTTTGATCGAGTGAAAACCTTTAGCCGTTTCGCCGTGTATTTTCTCACCGTTGCCGAGCGATGCGGTGACTAGTATTTTCCGGTCGGTGGTGCTGGCACCGACGGTCATAATCCACGGGGCTTGGTTCGTCAGGGTCTCGCTATCAGGGCCCTCGTTTCCGGCGGAGCAACTTACGACAATACCCCTCTGCATGGCCCTGTAAGCACCGATAGCGATGACGTCGTTAGGGTAAGGGGCGAATCCACCTCCGAGGGACATAGAGAGTACATCGACGCCGTCGTCTATCGCGGCGTCCATGGCGGCGGCGATGGCACTCTCCGGGCATCCCTCGGGTTGGCATGCTTGGTATATCGCCACATGGGCGTGGGGCGCGATCCCGGCGGCCGTGCCGTTGGCGTTGCCAAATAACGCGGCGCCCCCGACGAAATTCCCGGCTGCGGTGCCGGCGGTGTGCGTGCCGTGGCCATCGACGTCGATGGGTGACTTGCCGAAGTAGTATCTGGCTCCGATCAGCTTGTTGTTGCACGAACCTCTCACACGGAGCTGGCATTTGCCCTTCCATCTTGCCGGCGGCGGTGGCATCCCTTCGTCGGAAAAGGAGGGGTGCTCCGGCGTGATTCCGGTGTCCAAAACACCGATGATGACTCCTTTGCCGTAGTTCGAATTTTCCCATAGGCCCGTGTTTTGGCTCAACCCCAAGAAACTGGGAGAATGAGTGGTGTGCAGGGGCAACATCCTTTCGGGCCGGGCCGAGACGAAACCCTTCTTCTGCCGCATGGCTTCGACTTCAGCTGCCGATAGTTTTGCGGCGAAACCCGAAAACACATTGCGGTAGCGATGCAATATTCTCGGCTGGTCAATAACGGCCGAGTCAGCTTCTAAATTAGTATTCGTCGGCAAGAACGAATCGTAAAACGTTTCGAGATTGTCGGATTGTGCAGGATCGACATGGACAATGTATACATCAAGATTTTCTGCTTTGAGAAATTGATTTAAATTGAGTATGCAAATGAGAGCAAGAAAAAAAGTGAACCCCATAATATTGGAGATAGAAGAAAAGGTGAAGAGGTCTTATTTTGATGTATGGTGTGTGGGAAAACTTTATATAGTGTAAATTCGGACGAGCCTGAAAATTTAATTCAACACATAGTTAAGGTATTTTCCTTATTTAAGATTTGCATGAAACGTTTGGATTTGAATACATTGGTAATAAAGTAACGATTAAGTAAGGATATTTACGTTTTCAGTCGTAATAATATCTTGATTTAATTTGTGATTTAGTGGTGTTGTCGGAGAGATTCTATTGAATTTATACATTTTATTAAGGCAATATACATTTTAGTCAAACATATTAGTTTGAGTAAGAAACGCTATTTATGTAAGTTTCTTTTCTTAAATCAAATTATATATGGGCAATGACAAATAGGTAAAACATTAATTAATTAAAAACCGTATATCTAACTTTTTTATCTTGTAAATAAATCTACATCATTCAAACTTATTTGTAAATAAGTAAAACTCTTTCATATATACCAAATTTATCCACATCTACTCAGTGGCGGATTTACCAAGGGGCAGGGGGGGGGCAGCCGCCCCCCCAGAAAAAAATATTCCAATTTTTTTTTATTACTTTTTGACATACTATTATACAAATATATGTTTTTGCCCCCCCCTATTTTTTTTTCTTCTCTATTCTTTTATGTAATTTTATAAATTCTTTCTCCATTTGTTATTACAATATAAAATACAACTACTAAAATATATATTTTTACTTCAAAATTATAAATATATACTTATTTTAGCAATATTTTGTGAATAACCCGAAAAAAAATTTGGGGCGCTGCCCCAAAAATCCCCAAAATTATTTTTCCTATAAAATTCGCCCCCCCTTAAAATGTTGTCTAGATCCGCCACTGCATCTACTTGAAATCCTAATTAAACTTCAATTTTATGATTTGACCCAAATTTAGGCCAATTTCACTAATTAACTAATTTTGACCCAAATTTTAACCGCCACCGTCGAAGACCGCCAATCGGCCACCGTTAACTTTTTTTTTCTGATTTTTTTTTCCGGCAGTAATATTGCATGTTAGAGACAGTAGTATGACCCAAAACTTTTTTTTTCTTAAAAAAAAATATTTTCACTAATATTACTATCTCGAAGTCAGTAATATTACTGTCTAAGACAAATTTAACTGTATTAACTAATTTTATCTTCTTGGCCTGTAATTTTGCTTTCTTCGGCCGTAATATTACTGTCTCTGACCGTAACATTACTGTCTCCGACCGTAATATTACTATCTCATGCAGTAATATTACTGTTCGTGAAAGTAATATTAGTAATATTAGGCCTCGTTTGGTTGCAAAGATAAGATAATTCTCCTATATAACAATAGGTCTATTATTTTATAAAATGTTTGTTATGAAATTTTGATTTTTTTATCTCCCATTATTTAATAGTGTTTGATGTTTGGTTTCCTTAACATCAACCCAATTACTAAAAAATGACCGAATTACCCTTTTTATTGTACATAGTTTTTTTCTTCTTTTTAATAATTATATTTTTTTATTTTGTATCTTTTTTGATTTTATTTTCTTCAGTTTTTTCCGATTTTTCTTATTGTTCATAACAAAGTGGTTTTTAATTTTTTTCGAAACAACAATTATATTTCTATTTTTTTTCATTTTTGTTATCTTTTTCGGTTTTTTTTCCAACAAATATATTTTCGAACTTTTTTTTCGAATTTTTTATTTTTTATTTTTCAGAAACTTTCTTTTTATTTTTTTCGGAAAAATAAATTATTTTTTGATAAAAAAAACTATTCATTTATTTCGGAAAAAAATTATTTTTCCATTCTTTTTCTTATATTTTTTTTGATTTTTTATGTTTTTTTATTTTCTCAAAAAACAAATATTTTTTTTCGAATTTTTTTTATACTAATTTTTTTTTTAAATAATTCAATATGTCATTGTGATAAATAGATGAAAACTAGAAGGGCAGTTATGTTACTAATGTGTTTAATCATAGCACAATAATTTTATTGGACCTCTCAAGGTCCAATTAGGAATCTCTCAATTAGCCAAGATAAGCCCTCACAAAATTGGTTTGGCGAGTCGACCCGCAAAATAATAGGGCTAACCAAATATCAAACTAAACCTTACTATTTAGTTAATCTTGGCTAATTTCCCCAACCAAACAGGGCCTTACTGTTTTTGCATTCGATATTAATGTCTTAGACAATAATTTTGTTGTTAATATAGTAACTTAGAGAGAAAAAGAAAAAAAAAAAAAAAAAAAAACTCAACACGTCGTCCCCAGCGGTTGACTAACCAGAAAAAAAAAATCAAAAAAAGAAAAGAAAAGAAAGTCAACGCCGATATCTGGGCGGAAAAAAAGTCAGAAAAAAAAAATTATTTTCTAAAATAAAAACAGTTTTTATAAAATTTACGAAAATAAGGGTTAGTGTGATATATTTGTTCAAATCCAGGGTCAATGTGCAAATTGATGAAGTTAGAGTATTACTGGTGAAAATTATAATATGAGGGGTACAAAAGACATGGGTATGGGTGTATTTGCAAAACTATTTTTGGCTGAACCGATGCGCGTTTAAGTCCCATATCATGGGCCTATTTCTCATTTGCCCATAATATATATGGGGCAATTTGCTATAGGTACCTCTATAATATAGGGGTTATTCGAATAAGTCTCTTAATATTTTTTTTAATAGGGAGAGACCTAAACTATTTTGCATCATTTGAGAAAAATCCAGTCATAATTTCAACCATCCATTTTTTCAATTATGTCACTGTCACCTCATCAGCACTATCGCTCCCCCATTAGCCTTTTTTTTTAATTATTCTTTTTTTAATTTTTTGTTTCTTTTGTTTTTTAATTTTTTTTTCTCTATCGGGTATATTAATCAACTATGAAACATATAAATAGACTATGATGAAGCACAGTCGATTAATGAGCGGACTACTAAAAAAAAACACAACTATATAAAAACGAAAATCAAAATTTTATACAAAATAAATAATATATATATTGTAATTGGTTTATACAAATCGAAATCATTACACAAAAACCCAAAAATGAATTAAAAAATGAAATCGAGTAACCTTATTGACTACCAAAACATGCACTAACACTTTAATCGACTATCAGAGCAAAGTCGATTAACTTAAACCAATATGATGAAGTATAGTCGACTAAGGTTCCAGCATGCGCGAATTTCTCAACATGTGTCGTCTTCCGTTCAATCTACCAAAAAAAACCCTCTTCGATAAATTCTCGCATTTGCCGCCTGCTGCACCATCACTCTCAACCATTGATATAAAGTACAACGACAATCTAATCTTCTCGAATATCCAAAATATCCTCACAAGTCAACCCGTAATTTAAGAAAACTCCAATCACTTCTTGCAGATTCTTTTTAGCTGCACCACCTCGTGACAGCTCCCATCGCCATAGCAACTCCTTTGTCCTATTCTCGTACCCAATCTTCAGTCTCCTCGCAAACCTGGTAGAACGGCACCATGACGCGGCCGAGCACCGCTGCATCGAAAAAGTATGTCGTGTTGGAAAAGAGAGTTGAGAAAAATGTTGAGAAAAAGAACGAAGAGAAGCTCTGCAAGAGCTAGGGTTAAGGCAATTACAAACCATTAAGGGTAGTATTGGTAGGTTACTTCTAATAATTGGTCAATCTAACAACCAAGGGGTTTTCTCCAATGTAAACGAGAACAAGAGTATGCAGCGGAAATCAAACACACAAGCACGTTTACGGGCAATGCCCAACCTTTATATTAATTCCCACAAAGAATACAAAAGGGACTAAGGTGCACACACAAAATCCTCACTCAGAATGCCCAACAATTGCAATCTGAACTCTCCTATGCTAGATAATTCGGATTTGTGCACTCATAGCCCAATAAATACAAGGAAAAGGTAGTTTTCACATAAAACTACCTAAAAACACATGGCAGCATACAAACATGACACTTGGCTAACTATTACAAGTAATAAGGGGCAGTTTTCATGCATTTCCAGGCCTCAACAGCTCCGTAACTTCCCTCAAATCCGCCCACAAGGCTGATTTCCGAAGCCCAACTTGACCGGGCGCGCCCGTGCGCGCCAAACAGCCCAAACAGCCCGGCCGGTTGCTAGGCAGCCCATCTGCCTTGCCTTTTCCGCACGTTTGCTTGCCTTTACCGATTACTTGACAGTTCTTTGCCCACACGGTCATCAGCACGCCCGCTCATCGGGCTGCCTTGCTTAACTTGCCAATTTGCCCACACTTGTCAAGTCGTGGTCGATTTCCCTCAAACGTTCGTTTGCCCACGTTATCGGCCACATGCCGATTAATGCCCACGCTTGTCCGCCTTTGCTGCCGAGCAACGCCCGTGCCAGCCACAAGTACTATCGATCACCGTTCCCACTTGAATCAAGCCGATCATTGCTTTTTCGAACAAACACCCCGAATGCTTGCCCGATACTCGACCACTCATTGGCCGATTGTGTGGCTGCCTTGTGCCAATCCCCACTTGGCACCCATTCTCGGTCATGACTCGGCCACATTCGAGTCATTACCGATATCACCGATTAAGGGGGTAACACTAATCCTAATTAAACTCTGATACTAATACCTAATCTCCCGGCCATCTACCTGCCACACACACAAAACAGCCCACCTTCCCATTTTTCTTGATATTAATACCTAATCTCCCGGCCACCCACCTGCCAAACACACAAAACAGCCCACCTTTCCATTTTTCTTCTTCTCAGCACTCTTTTTTCTCCCTCCAAATTTTGATTCCTATTTTTCGAACCCCATATTTGGGGTCCAACTGAAGGAGATCCCATAAAAGGGCTTTGGTTGATGGCAGCGTTGGAATTCGATTTTACTATGTTCAGCTATCGAATTGACAGTTGGTCCATTAGGGGCCTCATTTAGGGCCCCGCTGGAGTTGCCCTAAGTCCACAATAAGCATCGTCTAACAAATTTCATATATATATATATATATATATATATATATATATATATATATATATATATATATATATATATATATATATATATATATTGGATTGCCTTCACAACGTCATGATTCCAGAATACACGTTGAAATAAATTAAAGGGAAAGTTCAGTTTGCACCCCTAAATTATAGGGTGCGTATCAAATACCATCTGAATTATAAAACCTACCAAAATGACTCATTTGTTTCCAATCCATGTATGATGTGCTGATGTAGCAAGTTGACTTAGTTTATATGTATAAAGATAACTAAATAGTACCCATGATATTTTTTATTTACTTTTTAACCTATTTATACAGTAAAATGTTTAATTTATATTTTTATTTAGTTAATAAAATTGGTATCACATCACTCATCAGCATCTCTATTATAACATTTTTTTTTATTTTTTTTCTTTGGTTTTTAGAGGATTATTTTGCATCAAGAATCAATTTAGTGCCTTAAATTAGAATTCACTCAATTCTCGTTTCTTTTCAATGTGGAGGAGTTGATTTTGAAGAAATAAAATATATATTATTTTGCTTTTTTGTTGTCACTTTTCCAAAGATTTCCTTTTGCTGAGAGTCGGTATTATAATGATATATATGACATCCGTCGGAAAATCGAAACCGGTTATCCCATAAGCAAAGTGAAGAAGACGATGAGTTGAGGGCACGTGCGGAAATTTAATTTTAGGATAAATAAAAAGGAAAAGATAAATAAATAACACTATTATATCTTAAACTCACAAGGGCACAAATGTAACTGTACCTTCAAACTAATGGAGTTAAAATTTTAATGGTTGACCAGAAAGGTATTTAATACGGTTCGTAGTTCAGCTGGGTGTTTGATACACATCTCATAGTTCAAGAGTGCAAGATGAACTTTCCCCTAAATTAAAAGAATAGAATAAAAATAACTTTTGATCCAATCGACAAAAATAGAAAAAGAAGTGGGTTTTCTTTAAGAAAAAAAATAAGTGGTTTCAATGAAAGATATAATGACTGAGTATGTAAGTGTAACAAAAAGTTTAAATTTTGACCAGACCTGAGATAAAGTTAAATTACGAAAAAATTATTCATGTTTGGGTAATTACAACTACTGCTCAACTATGAAAAACTTCTTACACGTCCATTTTTACAGTGTCAAATTTAGTAGAACTTCTAGATTATATGAGATATTCTCCGGTTAGTACCCGTTCTCATTCGAACTCCACGTTTTGAAACAAGATGATCATAAAATGCGTCTCTTGGCTTGTAAATATCAGATTGTGGTATATCAGGAACTACATTTTTGCACAAAACGAGTACAACTAGAGAACATTCCATGGAATCTAAAAGATTATGTTGAATTCAATACCATAAGAGTGGACATGCAAGAAGATTCATAGTTGAGGGGTGGTTGTAATTTTCAAACAAGAGTTTTTTTTTGTAATTTGATCTTACCTCAGTGAGTGGGCTATAATTTAACCAAAAAACAATTGAAGCTGAAATCAAATCTATCGCCCCAGTCCCTCGGTCACAAACTATCGAACTCCGAGCTTTTCGACTCTGTCTAACAAAATTCGGGACACACTCTCAATCATATAATATTTGTATGAGCATAAACTACATCAATTTCTACATCAATTTCTACATTACTCAATCATTTGTTAAACCATGTCCCAAAGTTCCCATTTTCGTTCGAAATGAGGACCGAACCTAATTATCAGCGACTAATAAGGCTAAAACAATCGTGACGTTCCGCTAGACTCATATGTACAAATGTAATTTCAATTTTTGCAAGGCAAATAAGATAAACTGAAGGTGATATGAAACGACAACAAATCTAAAATGCAACGCTAGGAAATAATTACATGAAGTAAAGATGATGATAGTTTGAGATAGTACACGTGTTCATGTTGCTAAATATCATCAAAATACTTCTCCTCGGCATCTTGATTTGCTTCTTTCATCCAGTGATCATCTAAGGTTTCGTCTTCGTCGATTTTTGAGTAGTCAAGGTGCTGCTCGTCTTTCCCCGATAAGAACTTGTGCTGCATTACGCTTGTGAACTGCTCCAACCGCTCTTCGATTTCCTCCGTCGACAAATTTTCTGTCCCTTCTGCACCACTCAACTGTGCATTGTGATCCCGATGCACCTACAGAATGCAGAATCAAATAGTTTTAATGTGTCATATTTTAATTGAATTCTAGAAAACTGAACAGTGCGACTAAGTATTAAATATTTTACCTAATGAAGCAGTAGGAAAATGTTCAATATGCAAATGACGTAAGAGAATTCTGCAAACCTAGAGGAAATTCTAGTACTAATACGTAAGGCATAACAAATGTCGACATGATGGAAAAAAGATTCCATCATGAAATAAAACAAATTAGTGGGGGAGCAGACCATATAAACATGCTGAGCAATTCTAAAGATAGTGACATGATTCTCTCCCGACACTTTGAATGCATCGACAACAAAAAAAAAGAGAACACCAAAATGTCGTGTCAAGGAAAATATTTTAGTACTGTAACTCCAACAAAAAAATCTTAATGCTATCAGAAGTACCTTATATAAATGCTGTATTGTATAATAACATAAGGCACATACCGATTTCAGACGCTAAATCAGTCAGCACAAAAATAAAGAATATGAAAACGAACAAAACTAATCTCTTTTCATTAGAGCAAATAACTATCTATGTTGTCTCAGATCTTCTGTGCTGCTATCATATTTTTAACAGCTGATAAACTACTCTAATAAGTTGTTTTAAGAGCTGATAAGATGTTACGTCTTACTTTTAGAATTAATTTTGGAAGTGTTTTGGTAATAAGCTTATAAGTTATATTTACTGATTTAAGATATTAAATAAAAAGGTGGGTGGTTATAGATAATTTATAAAAAAAAAGATCTTATAAGCTCTCATGCAGCTAATTTTTTTGAAATTTTAAGATATTTTTCAGAAAAAATACCAAACACTTTGGAAGAGGTTACAAGCTCTTAAACATCTTGTAACCTGTTTTGAAAAGCTTAGCCAAATACCCTCTATATCAAAAACAATTGCTTAGCAACTATGACAAGTCATATGCGTAGTAAAAAATATAAAAAAATATTATCGGCCCCATTAGTTAAACCGATAAGAGAATGGCAAATAATTTTTTAACATCAATACCAAGTGCTGAAAAACATAAACACATATTTTACCTCAAGAGTTGTCTCCTTCTCCATTGCAACTTCTGTTTCACTTTCTTCGTCTTCTTCTTCTTCTTCTTCTTCTTCTTCTTCTTCTTCTTCTTCTTGCTCTTCTTCTTCTTGTTCTTCTTCTTCTTCTCCCAACATTTGTTGCTCCGATCTGATCTTCTCAACCAAGATGGCTTCTTCTGAACGTCTCATAAGTGTCTCTGACCACCGTTCGCCGGGCCTTGCCATACCCCTACCATACGGATCTTGAAATTTCCCCACATACTCATGGTGCAAATACGGTTCTCTTTCCCTCATCGCATCTTCCGAAAAGTATTGTCCGTCCACCATTAGCTTATCCATATATGCCAGCCTCCGATTCTTGATTTTCGCCGACCTAGACCTTTTATCCTCGACAGTTGGACTGATAATGCTTCGGAGGTGATTTAAATGCCAATTGATTTCATAATCGCCTTTCAACACGTCGAAATGACTCAGCTCCTCCACCGATAACTTCGAACCGTAACGCTCTGAGAGCAACAATTCAGAGATAAGTACTAAATTTAACCACAAACAAAATAAAATGCCAGTTGGACATTTTTACAAACAACTGGCAGGCATATCTAAACCCCAAAATGTAGAGACCAAATAGAAGGAGAAACTTCACAATACATGAATAAATAAATAAATAATATTTGGAGTGAGTGGAAAACTACCCAAAAATACGGCGGCGTCGGTGGAAAGGAGGTCGGCGAGTAGGGACTTCCGGTGAAAGGAATCAGTTGCAGCAGAGGGTTGTACCTTGCGAGGAAAGTACAAGTCATCGATGAGAGATAATCTCTGCGTGATGTTTTCCTTCGCTTCGCTGCCTATTGTAGGAATAGCTGAATTCGCCATCTCCAAATTTTCTCTTCTCTCAACCCGTCTTGTTTAGAATTTAGATTTGCATATGGTTGCAAATTGGGGTTTTAATCGCAGCCAAATATTGGCAAAAAGGGTTTATTACTTTCGAAACTTTGATTTTGGCCCACTAAGTTGGGAAAAAATAAATGTTTGGTCCTGCAAGTACAACCTATACTATAGTTCTTGTTATTCTTTACTTTTTTAGTTTTTTTTTTTTTATTTATAATATCAAATTTTGGCACAATTAAGTGTTGATGTGTTAAAATAAAATTTATTTCTCATTTTTACTATCTGTTCGAGGTCATCAAACACACATTTATCTTGAGACTGAAATCGAAACCGAAACCCAAAATTCCGAATCCTAAAATCCGAAATCCGAAAATCCGAAATCTGAAACCCGAAAACACGATGGGTTTGAAAGAAATAAACCATTTACCTTGAACTATTTTCCTTTGCAACTTCCGTAATATCCATCCTGCATAAAAGAGCTCTCCATGGGTTCGGGGTGTAGCTTTTACTTCACTAAACAGTGTCGTATTTCGGAGAAGACACTATTTGATGGTGGACAATTTCATCACATACACGACGACATGATCAATATTTGCTCTATAAACATAGATAAAGGAATCGTGCAATTCGTCTCAAGAAAAGCAAATATAGTTAGTTCGTGCCTCAACACGCTAAATTTTGTGATCTATTGGTCGACATGCAAGAATGGTTCTAAACAAGTCTTTTTACAAATTATTGAAAAGAAATTAAACTACATACATGAAATAGAATTCAACGACTTTGAATTTTATTACGAAAATCCCATCCATGTTCAAAGATTTCGTAATTTCGTTATTAAAAACTATTCAAATTAAATTTAAATACAACTGCTACAGGACTTCTAACAGAGTAATCGGCAGTATACCACCTAATAAATTCATCACCCCTTTGTTTGTTCTTGTGAACGTCACATTATAACTCAATTTATCGCCCAACTTTGGAAAATACAAGTTTCTTAGGTTCCACTTTCACAATAATACCGTCAGGCGAAACAATCTCGACATCATACGATGAATTAGCCTTGCCAACATTCGTCAATGTTCTCGTATAAGTTTGAGGAGTCGATCCAAATATTATCGAAAACGAGGGATAATTCAATTGAGCCTCGGGAATGCTCTTCTCTTTCGAGCAATCCACCTTGCGTCCAACGATGATACCGACTTCTTGATTTGTGTAATTTAAGCCACATAAATAAGGAATATAATCATCAGGCAATATATCGTAAACCAATCCTGGATCATTTGCCCGTGAAGGATTAAGGTGGCCCAAACCAATATCAAAGACAATAGCGGGCTGCAATTGTTCATTCTCGATCGGATTGCCTTCGAGGTTCGCTTGATATGCCGTAGTCATAATAGCGGACTTTATAGCTGCTGGCGACCAATCAGGATGCACGCTTTTAAGCAGTTTTGCGACCCCACAGAGATGCGGGCACGACAATATTGATGTACCCGAGATTATATTGAATGTTGACTTTGTGTCGGTTTTATTTTCGACAGAAAAAGGCCAAGCGGCAAGAATGTTAACTCCAGGACCAATAATATCGGGCTTCAGAATTCCCGGGGTCACTGGACTAGGACGATCGAGGGGAAACCCTCAGTGGTTTCGCCGTCTATTTGTTTGCCGTTTCCGAGCACTGCGGTGGTGGTTATTTTCCGGTCAATGGTGTTGGCTCCAACGGTCAAAACCCACGAGGCCTCATTCGACACGGACCCCACAAAACCATCGTTTCCGGCAGAGCAGCTGACAAAGATTCCCTTCTGCAAAGCTCTGTGAGCACCGATCGCGATAATATCATCGGGGAAATGGTGGTATCCATCTCCGAGGGAGATGGATATTTTATGGACGCCGTCGTCGATGGCGGCGGCAACAGCTCTGTTGGGGCAGCCGGCGAAGCTGTACACTTGGTATATCCATAAAACGGGTACAAAAGTAATAATATTCCATATAATCTCGAATATTCCACTAAATTTGAGGTGTTGAGGGGTGGTTGTAATTATCCAAACAAGAGAGGATTTTCATAATTTGACCATACCTCAGGGTAGTTGTAATTTATCCTAATTAATTTCCATTGAATTGCTTCCAATATATTAATGTATTAGTCTCCTTATTTGAGATATTGCACGGATCGTTTGAGTTTAAATTTGAATCTGAACTTATTGACCTTCTAATTTGTGAAAATATCTTTAATTAATTATGATTACATTGATTAGTGTTTGTCATAGAAAAGTTGAGATAATTACCATTTTTGTCCCTATATTACATCAAAAATGATTTTAGTTCCTATATTATTTTTGCTAGAATTTTAGTCTTCAAACAAACCATTTTTTTACAAGGTCTACATTATTGACCTTCTATGCAAGTTGTTCAATGTTTCTACTACTTCAATAGAATAAAAGATGGAAAATTTATTTTCACTTTATATTTTATAATTTCTCGTCAATAATCTTAATTCATGGTCCATGATGATTATTTTTAGGGCTTTGGATAAGGAAAATATGGGAGAGAGAATGAAGAGTGATTAGATGTCTTCCGGCTCATTTTTTGGTTGCCAAATGAAAATCAAGTGATGAATACGGGACGACTCCATCCAACTTAACAGCCAAATACGGTCGAACTAAAACTGCCAAGAAGTGGCAAATTTGAGGATCAAAATCGTGGCGAAAAATATTTGAAGACAAAAAAATATTTTATGTGTGAAGTATAGAGACCATAAGTGTAATTATCCCTCGATAGTTATCTCGATGATTTTTGGGTGTGGAATCCTGGACATGGGATTGACCTTGAGGGAAATCAATATTTTCTTTCAAATATTATTCAATTGGCTATGACATGCAAATTGATCCACTGCATTTTTCTACTGTGATATCAGCTACAGATGCTCGAGCTGAACACGCAGCGGCAAGGATGAAAGCAAAGCGGCTGAAATTTGATCGAACACCTTCGTTCCATCGGATTGGATCAAATCGGCGTCGTTTTCTTCGAAGTGGGGGTGTGAATCGTTAATGGCGAAACCAATATACAAACTGTTAGGTACAAGTTCTTCTAAATTCAGCCATATATCCGTAGAAAACAGAAAGAGGAAAATAGATAGAATATGAAATAACTCAAACAAAGAATTGCATGTATAAGTAAAACGGCTCAGTTCCGTTTTTTTGTGTTCAATCCAATAGATCCATAATCTGGTGGCAACTCCAAAACGGAAACAAGCACCAATCAACAACCACTAATTAAAAAAACCTAGATCTACCTCGATCTCACACTGAGTTGACTCACCAACACATGCACAGTCAACTAAGTCACAAGCTTACCGTATCCATCAGCACAAACCCAGCTTTTCTCACTCAGAGTTCCTCAATCACTCACAGAAGAGTATTGCGGTTAAAAAACACTTAGTTTGAATAAAAGGTAAGTCGCACTTGTCTCTCTCTCTCACCACAGTATATATACACGAAGATTCAACGGTCCTCAGCATTAAATATGCTACGACGGCAAGGACATCCATTGTCCGGCTAGACATGCGACGGTGTCGCCGGAAAACGACAATGGGCGACGAAACAGAAGAGGACAAGAGGAGAGAGAAGCGGCGCAGCTGAAAAGTGAGCTGCTAGGGTTTGAGAGAGAAAGAGGTAAGAAAGAAGAGATGAACGACCAGGATTAAACTCACACAATAAATGGTTAAGATCTAGGGTTTGACCAGATCAATGGGCTTAAGTTGTTTTTGGGCCCGATTCCTTGAGCTGGGCTGCAATTTGTAAAGACTGGCCCATATCACGAAAGATCATTTGTTGGGCTCAAAACTTAACACAAACAGGTCGGACTGCAATTCTCTTTTTTCTCCCTTAATTAAATTCACAAACCTAAAAACCAAAAATCACAAAACCAAGATCACAAATATTCCCCTCACTTCCTGTTATCTTTCCTTTGGGTGATTGAAGCCCACATTACCATTAAAATTAGGGCAAAATTAATTGTATTACCATCAAAATAAATGAGGAAGATAGAAATTAAGAGAAACGAATGAGAAATGAAGGTTGTGATTCCAAATGGACAAAAAAAATCCTTCCAAATTGCATGTGCAACACGTGCATCTAATTCCGACTATTTTGGTAAACTACGAAAGCGAGCAAAATTCGGTAATTTAATGCTATTTACCCTATTAATTATTTCAATTTGAGTTTTTGTTCTTGCTTTACTGTGCATAGAAATGTGATATACAATACAATAGGTAATATAGAATCATGAAAATAGAAGATCCCCCGCATGGGTGTAGCTCAATTGGTTCCAGAGGTGGTAAGTTGGTGCAAGGTCCTAGGATCGAATCCTGGCAGCCGCGGTGTGGGAATTTCAACTCCAATGAGGGTTGGTTCCTTATGGGCACCACGTCCGGGTCCGCTACCTTAACGGGACGTTGAGTTACCATGATTTACATTCCTCCATCAATCCTTGTCAGGCCAAGGAATGGAGGGATTTCGCATTTTTGGTGCATGAAAATAGAAGATCCAATATAAAATGTTAATACAAGTCAAGTCTTGCTAGAAAATATACTGAAAACTAATCTTTATACATGGAGGAAAGAAAAGTTAGAATATCTTAACTGCTAAGCAATCCTAATTTTATTTTTATATTTTTTTAGGGAAAGTACATTTTACACTCCTGAACTATCGGGTTTGTCCTAAACACTCTTCTAAACTACAAAACATAAGAAAACGGCCCCTTCATTCTCAATTCGCTTGTTTGGTTATGACATGGCGATTTGACTTTTTATTTTTATTATTAGGGATAATTAGTGAAAACTCCCTAAGTCTTTTACTTATATTATGCTGGATTCAACCCCTTTTGTATTATTAGTCATACCCCCCTCACTTGTCATTTAAAATTAATATTTTAATAAAATCTTATACGATAAGACTATTTTACCCCAAAATTATAATTTATTTATATTATTTCAGATTTATTTTTCTCAAATTGCCAAACCCTATCACATTCAATTGTATTTCTTCTTCTTCTTATCTTCATTTTCTCTACCCCGCATTCTCTCCCCTTTCATCTCAGCCCCATCGCCGAGATCGCCCATTATCACTTCAGATCTGATGCCGCAAAGTTCTCCCTTTTCCCTCTGCTCGCCGCCGCCTCTTTACTGACGAAGTCTTTGAGCCGCTCCGCCGAGGAACTAATCAGACTGCCCAAAATAAGTGTAATGAGCGGATGAGAAATCTCATTGCTGACCGACACCGCCAAAAGCCGCTTCTCAATGCCGCGACGGTGAAAAATTCACTCAATCTACCCAGTACTCCGATGACGAAACATTCTCAAAAAAATCTCGTCAAACTCGATGTCGTTGTCGTTACTATCGTTGCTATAATTTTCGATACAGTGGTGTAAGACAAGAACAAGAATGCATAAATCCATATCTATCTCTACCCCGTCTTCGCCACCGGATCTGGTGACACTACAAGTTGTTTTTTGTGATGCTTTTGATGTTGGTTATCTTTCCCAGAAAATAGTTGTTTTTGCTATTCTCCTATATTTATAGTTGTTTTCGCTATTCTGCTATTATTATAGTTGTTTCCTTATTCGACTATTTGTTTTAGTTGTTTTCGCTATTCTGCTATTTTTAGTTGTTTTCGATAGGTTTTTGTAGTTTTTCGAATAGTTGTTTTACAATTAATATATGTTTTTTTATTAAAAAATGGAAAAGAAATAGTTGTTTTCTAATTCCAAAAATAACTGAAAATTAAAATTAAGAAAAATGAAATAAAAAAATCAAAATTATAGTCGATTTCGGAAATATTATAGTTGATTTCAAAATCTATATAGTTGATTAAAAGAAAAACTGAAATTAAAAAAAAAATTAAAATATTTTTTAAATAAAAATTTAAAAGAAATATATTCTTTGAAAGCTATTATTGTTAGTTTTTAAATAAAATCATAAAAAAACGAAAATTTAAATTTATTGAAATTATATAAAAAAAATTATAGTTTACCGATGGCAGTTTATGGAAAGATTTGGAAAGCGTTTTTTTTGGGATATAATCAATCACACACGATTGTAGGGATTTTTTTTTGCGGTATAATCAATCACACACGATTGTAGGGATCTCAAATTTCCGTATTTTGTGAATTTCCGGATTTTGTGATGTGTGTCTTTCAGAAAGCTATTTTCGGGAATCATCAAAATAGTGGGTTTTATGCTAATATTAAAAATATGGTTGGATCTCCCTTATTAAAAAAATACTAGAGAGGGTTATGGCTAATAGTCCCTTATTTTTAATCACTTTTTATACAACAAATCTTTTCGATATTTTTACCCCCAATATACTTTATCTACTTTATTGTATCCGATATATATATATATATATATATATATATATATATATATATATATATATATATATATATATATATATATATATATATATGAGTTTTTGTGCATAAGTTCAACCAAGCATGTTCATTATTCTAGGTTTAGGGGCTATAACTCTTTCACCAATAAGTCCATTCTTTTAATATTTATTATAAATAAAGGAAACATTCATGTATATGCCAATATTACCTCCAACCATTTATCCCCAATTCTTAATTGTAACCCCAATTTAATCAATTTTGTCCACATAAATCTAATTTTGACCACAAAAATTCAATTTTGACTTTTTTTTTTGCCGTCGGATTCCGGCGTTGACTTTTTTTAGTGTTTTTTTGAGTATTTTTTTTGTTTGGTTTTTTTTTACGTCCGCCGCTAAACGTTGACCGTAATTGTGGTGTCACTGACAGTAAATTAACGTAATTATACTGTAATGACAGTTAATTAACGTAATTGTACTGCCGTTGACAATACATTTATGTAATTGAGCTGTCGTTGACAGTATATTAATGTAATATATATATATTTTTTTTTTTTTTTGTTGTTTTTTTTATTTTGTTTGATTTGTTGACAAGTCAACGTAATTATATTATTGTCGTTACAGTAAAATAACGGTAAACACAATAATATTATTGTCAACAACATCAATATTATTATTTTCTTGGTTTTTTGTTTTGTTTGAGTTATTCACAAAGTAACGTAATAATATTACTGTCTATTATTGTAATATTACTGTAAACACAATAATATTACTCTGGTTGACGGTAATATTACTGTTGTTATAGTAATATTGTTGTCAACCACATCAATATTATTATTTGATTTGGGTTTTTTGTTTGTTTGAGTTATTCACGGAGTAATGTAATAATATTACTGTCTATTATTGTAATACTACTGTGGTTGACGGTAATATTACTGTTGTTATAGTAATATTATTGTCACTCACAGTAATATTAATTCTTTTGGTTTTTTATTATGTTTACATTTGTTGAACGGCCAACATAGTAATATTACTCTATTACACAATAATAATGAGTTTTGTTATGTTAATATTATTGTGCTAGAGATTCATATAGCAATATTATTGTGTTAAATTCTTGTTTAGTTAATTTTACTGTATTTAACAGTAATATAGTTAATATTATTGTCAATCACAGCAATATTGTTGTTTAAACGAAAATAAAAAAGTTACAGAAAGAAATAAAAGAAAAAAAAAAATCGAAAAAGTCAACACTGGTAACCGACGAAAAAATCTGGGCCGCCGGTCAATGCCAGAATCCAGCGGTCAAATTGAAGTTAAATTAAGTTAAAGAAGAAATTGGAGCATATTAAAGTATGATGGGTTATTTTAGTCCTTTACAAAATTCTGGACCATGTATGGACTTATTGGTAAAGGAATTTTTTTATATGGATCTCTTTATGAATAAGTACCAATTGATGGGCTTATTTGTAATGATCCTATATATATATATATATATATATATATATATATATATATATATATATATATATATATATATATATATATATATATATATATATCTTCATGTCATAAAAAAACATTTTGAATTATGTTAATTAAAATGATAAATTTATTACTAATTCTTATTACCAACAAATACATAAAATAAGTTAAAAGAACTTTAAAAAAACACAAAAATAGAGCTTTTCTTCTTCCAAATTCCACCGAGCAAAACCCCAACAATGGCAGTAAATTTGGATGCCTATGCCTCAAGATCTCAGACCAATTACCATTACTCAGCGTCTTTTCTTCCCATCTCGCAGCCTCTCTTGCTCTTCTAACGCAGACCTTTTCAAGTAGAACCACCACAGACCAAATCTAGGTAATAAATATGTGGTGGCGCCGATAAAGCTCAGCCGCGATTTTCTCAACGGCCTCCCATCACCCAGATTACCAATCGTCCACCTCAGCTCATTCATCGCCCCATGTTGGTTTTTGGCCCAATTGTGTTTTGGGCTAGAGAACCTAATTACCCTCCTATTTTATACACCACCATTTGAGTTAGGCCAAAAATGAGTAAGTGAGCCCTAGTCAATATCTAAGCTAAATCCATCCGTTGGATTTCTGGCTGAATCTGGACCGTTTATTCCCTCACTTAGTTACTCTCTTCTCTCTCATATTTTCTCTCATTCTGAATCCCTAGCTTTTACTTCTTCTTCTCCGCCGCTCATGCTTCTGTCTTCTTCCTCCCTTGTACTGCCTTGACTGTTAATGGCTGGAGGTCAAAGAGCAAGGTACATAGCTGACTTTGACCCTCCAGTACAGCCTTCACCGGCTCTATTTGACTTCAGTCCCTATAAATACTGGCATGGAGGTTGGAAGAGGATAAGACACAGATAAAACCCTACACTCGACCTACATCTCTCAGTTTTTTTATTTGTGAGTTCTGAAATTGGAGTTTTGGTGAGTGGGTAAGCTTGAGTGCTTGATCTGTTCTTTCCTTCGTGGTATTCTGGGTAAACTAGGGTTTGTGTGTTGAGAGAGAAAGAAGATTTTTTCTTCTTGAGGTACTCTGGTGGTGTATAGTGAAAGTGTGAATCTGTGAAAAATTGGAAGACTGAGCTGATATTCTCAATCTATTTATCTTTCAATTTTGTTCACCTTTTATTTCTATCTTTCTGTTATACATATGTATACATTCTCCTTGGCAGTAACCAATAATGTTCAAGGGGAACTTATACTACTCTAGGCTTTATGGAACTGGGCAGTTTGATACCCTACAGTGGTATCAGAGCTATGACTATAGCTTAGCTCTACTCAAAGCGGAGTATCAAAACCTAACTTGTTTTTGCCAAGGTAACACCTCAAAACCCTAGTTTATCTTTCATGTATGTTGATCTGTGGAGTTTGGGAGCCCTGTGTGGCTATTGAGTTGGCCCTGTATGGCGTAGTGGCCCTGTGTGGCATTATTTGGCCTTACTTGATCTCTTCTGTTTCTTCTGTTTGTTGTTTCCGCAATTCTTGTCCGGACCACCTCAGTGTCGCAGGAATCTAGAGGGGGGGGGGGGGGGGCGGCTATCTAATTACCTTTGTTTTTATTCTCTGACTGAGTGTTGCTCTGTGATTCTGTGTGATTCTCTGTGATTATGTGCCTTTATCTGTGTGAGATTATGAATGCTTATCCCTTAGCTCTTTTTTATGGAAAAGGGGATTTTTCCTATTTGGCAACAGAAAATAAAAGGTGTTTTAGTACAACAAAAATGTTTTAAATCTGTTACTTTAGCATATGAAGATACCACTACTGCTGCTAAGGAGGCGTAATTTGATGAACTTGCCTATTCTTTGATTATCTTGAACTTAAGTGATTATGTGATTAGAAAATTAGGAAAACAAGATAATGCTAAAGCCTTATGGGATAAATTGGAAGAACTTTATACTGAAACCTCCTTGCCCTCCAAATTGTTAGAAAAATTCTTTAGATTCAAATTGGATTTAAACAAAGACATTGATGAAAACCTTGACATTTTTACAAAACTGGTTCAGGATATTAAGCTAACTGGAGACAAAAATATTGATGATTACTCTCCTATTGTTTTGTTAAATGCTATCCCTGATACTTACAGTGATGTAAAGTCTGCCATTAAGTATGGTAGAGATAAGGTTTCTTTGGATACTGTGATAAATGGTTTGAAAAGCAAAGAACTGGATTTAAAAACTACCAAGAGTAGTAAATCTTTTGGTGAAATCAATTTTGTGAAAGGGAAGCCTAAAAGTCAGTTTCAAAATAATTTTCAAAATAAATTTCAAAACAAGGCTTCTTCTAGTAACCAAAACGAGTCTTTACAAAAACCTAAAAAAGGCAAGGGTTGGAATAAGTTTAAAGCAAAAGGCAGAAAGTGTTACAACTATGGTAAAAGTGGTCATTATGCTAATGAATGTTCTGAGCCTAAAAAGGAAAGAACAAATGAACGTGCTAATGTTGTGACTGATAATCTTGGTGATGTGTTTATGGTTGGTGATGTGATGCATGATTATGTGGTGATCTCTTCTTTGTGTGATTATGATTGGATTTTTTACTCTGCATGCACCCATCATATGACACCTCATAGACATTTGTTTTCTTCTTATGTGAAACTTGAAAATAGTAATGTGTCTATGGCTGATAACAGTGAAAGAACTGTAGTTCGAATTGGATGTTAGAGTATGTGACCAATAAGCCAACTAAGTGTTGTGTTTTCTCACGCTACTCGTAAATAATCTATTTCAAATTAATGGTAAAATACCTTTTGGCATTCTATATCTCTTATCCCATGCAAGCAGCATAGATATAGTCCTAACGAGTTACTCTATTACTGTGAGTTGATCTAGTAGAATCGTGAGATAACTCAGCAATGTAATGTAACTGTTAAACCTTGTTCCTAGTCGGTGGGTTACGCCAATAATGAGGATACCGGCCTTTCCCTTTTGAGACTAGCACTTAGTGTATGTGTACTGCGTCTCATCAGTCATCGGTGTTGTGACATCGGCATACTTGAGTGGGTGCTCATAGTAGATGAGTTCACTGAACTCCCTCGCCTAGAAATCTATAAGTGGTTCCCAATCATCGAGAAATAGGTTTCTATGATATAGTTGTGCACCATTAGTCCTTAAGACCCAGACATCACCGTGACTTCACTAGAGGACCGACTGTATCGTGACCTGTCCCTGAGTCCCACCGCGGACCGCTCCAAGGGCCAACGTTCGTGCAGTCCGAGATCTCCAACGTTCGTGCAGTCCGAAATCTAGTGCGAAGTCTGTGCATTGTAGTAGGGGATTCGAGCGCTTGAGTAGTCATGGATGTCCTGTGTGTTCTGTCGGTTTGTAATCCATGGAATCTCCGGCCGGAGTTGATAGTGGGGTGATTAGGGAAATGTGTTTCTCTAAGTCACACACGAACGGATTATAACACCTAGAACGTTCGCACGGTTATTGAACTTAATAAGAGGTCTCGGTGGACCAATACCTCTAGTTCAATCGGGAC
Source organism: Erythranthe guttata (assembly GCF_056151865.1). Lineage (NCBI taxonomy): Eukaryota > Viridiplantae > Streptophyta > Magnoliopsida > Lamiales > Phrymaceae > Erythranthe > Erythranthe guttata. The sequence goes on from NC_142537.1 coordinate 14,702,947, forward strand.
ATTTGCTGCGCAGGGATCGTACTGTACGTTAACTATATCACAAGTATCTTGCAGGCACTTCATTTGTATCTAGGAAATCATGATGCGTAGTTGCTAGACGCCAATCTTGATTCGTTGGGCACCGATTTGATCGGCGATTGAGTAAAATGAGTTTTACCCTAATCGGGACTCTTGGGAGGAGTTCGTATAAGAAAAATGTGTTGTTCGAATCACAAAGAGTTGTGAGCCCAAGGCTAGCTTACACCTGAACCATTGAGGGTAACACTTCTCGTGTAACATAGATCCTTGAAAAACAACAAGCATAGATTAATGTGTTAATCTTTGCGTAGTTGGATGTCAATATTATTGAATCTAAGATTCGTAATTGTGGATTACGAGTTGGAATAAACGGAGAGAAAGAGATATGCGGAAATTTAGTGAACTTTCTAAATTGGGAAGTTTCCCGATTTAGCAGGTCCACTAAATTAGAAGTTTCCAATTTTGGAAATTGAAAATTTCAAAGAGGCACTCGTATCGACGAGGACTTTATGCTCGTCACAAATATAATTTTGTTATAATTTTGTGGACGATCGTTTGTAAGAAACGAGGCCGACGAGGGGGTGGGCTTAAGGGATCAGTGGGTCAAGCCCAATGACTTAAGCCCATGAGGGTTATGAACCCTAGTATAAATACAACTCATATGATGAGTTGAGATAAGGATTTACAGCCCCAAACCCTAGCCGCATGAAGCACGGCCGTCCTCCGCCTCACGGCTGCAGCCCCGCCGCTGCACCGCCGCACCGCCGCTCTGCCGCCGCCGCCGGTTTCTTCTCTTTTCATCTTCGTCTTTATTCCCGTTGTTTTCTAACTCTTCTGTATCTAGTGCTGCAGTTAGAGTGGGTCTAGTTGTACGAGGTGAAACCTAATTGGAGAGGAAGAACGCAACTCCACCACCGCCAGCCCCGCACGCGCCGTCGCCGTTGCCACGCGCCGCCGCCGCTGCACCTCATGTGCCGCCGACGAGATCAGATCGGACCAGCTGCTGTTCGGTCGGTTCTTCGCAGCCTTGGAGTTTTTTAATAGCAGCTTGTACGTGTCTTAGTTTATAGATTTCGATTCGTCGAAATCTCACGCTTCAAGAGGTAAAATCGAAAACCCCTGCGAATTAATTCATAATTGGATTATGTGAATTAATTTGTGAGCATTACAATTATATAAAGAATGTATGTTTTCGATTTCATGATGTCGTATGCAAGCATGCTCGTCTTTGTTTTTCGTTTTATTTAATTTCGATTAAAATATGAAAAATTACCATGTGTATGGCGGAAGCGTTAAGGTACGTTCAATTAATTGATTTATGCATGTGATCGAACATTGAGTTCGATTAAATTTTGTTTTCCGCTGCGTATACATGCATCGATCCCCAACAGTGGTATCAGAGCCACGGGTAATCGATTAATTGTCAACGTGTTTAATCGCTTTCAAAAGCATGCTTAATTTGTTGAATTGTTAAATTTTTGGCATTATCGAAATAGGGTGTTTTCATTTTAATTGAATATTTTGAATATTTTCAGAAATTGTAGAATTTGAAAAATCGAAAATTCTGAATTTTATTTTTCTGATTTTCTACAGCTGACCGACCCGGTCAGCACCGAAACAAAAAAAAAAATATTTTAAATTTCTGAAATTAAAATTAAAACAAATTGATTTTTAATTTTTGAAATTATTTCTCAATTAAGCCCAATTAGATAATTGATCCATTAATTTAATTTGAATTCAAGGAATAGTGTTGGATTAATTTATTAATTTAATTGTTAAATTAAATTTATAAATGGAACACAAATGTTATTACATGGCAAATAATTAAGGGTGGTCTCGTTCTTATTTGATTGCTTTATGAATGAAAGAGGTCCGTTAATTATTTTGCATTTAATCGTTTTAATTTATTAATTCATATGATGAATAATTGTAATTGAGTACGATGATGATCGTATGTCTCTTTTATAATCAATATGCGTTTCCACATTAGAGAACATAGTTGTAGGAATCCCAAACGATCATAACCAATAATTCTGATGAGATAACCATAACTTAATAAAAATCCCTCATTCTTAATTTCTAAGAATAATTATCAAGCTATAAAGGATAACCGATTTGTCGTTCTTTCTCTTTCCTTCTACCAACGATTATATTTTGTGTAGCCTCTCATAATAGTGCAGTAAGCCGTGTTAGCGGGGAGTGCTATTATGGGATAAGCTGTAATTTAATTGACATTAGATGGAGATACGGTTGTAGATAAAATTCTATTGGATTAATGTGGTCGGCTAGATTAACTAGGGACTGCATTAGTTTGATAGAGTTGGATCTATGACATCTCACATTGGTAGGCTAGACTTGACACACGAAGATTTTGATATTCGCGAGATTAACTTAGGTCATTATCAAGTGTGAGGTAAAACAATCTTTAGGGTCACATAGTGATGTGATAGATAGTACTCTACCTTTAGGCTTATGTAATCGGGCTAGATTAACTACGGGTTACATTTGCGCTATTGGACCTAAAGCCCATTAAGGAAAAATAAGTTTTCTCGTCTGTCTGCTAGAGGGTGGTGGAATTCGATAAAATTAGTGGGAGTACAATTAAATGATAAAAGTCAAAATCTTTAATTGCATTCATTAATAATGAAATATCTTTTATGTAAGTCTACTTAAAAGTTTCAGTATAAATGCTAGGAATCCCTTATCGTCAATTCTCGATACGAACAAAACTTAATGGCAATAATTACCTTGATTGGCTCAATAAAATTCGTTTGGCGCGTTTGCTCCAAGAGCAAATTGTGCATACTTAAATAAATACCCCGACCAAACTTCATGATAACTCGACTCACTAGGGAACCACCACTTATTAGAAGTGGAAGAAGGGTGTCCATTACGACGAAGTGTTATACGATAGCACCTAGTCGCCCAAGTTAGCAAGGAACTATGAGAACCACCTTTATATTAATGACATATAGGCTCGCCTTGAGATCGTGTGTGGTGAGAACATTATGGCAATGAGGTTCGCGGCAACTGAGGAGTTGATGTCTCTTAGACTGAGCTAGAGGACTACGGTCTTGAAGCATGGTTTTAAGATGACTCACTCTTAAAGAAGTTGTGTGACCACAACATCGTTCTCCCATCAGAGATCTCGGTATCTCATACTTCCATCACTCACTAACTATTATGAAACGTTCATAATTAGTTTCAACAAGAATATGGTTGAATCTCCTTTTGAAGGAGTTGGTCAACATGTTGTAATACGAGTCGGTTATAAAGGAAGAGAAGTATGTTTTGCATTTGGTAGTTTCTATATCTTTTACTAAGAATAGTTCAAAGTCGAAGAAGATAGCAAAAGGAAAATAGTTTCCGGCCTAGCAAAAGATAGACTAGGGGTAAATCAAGTATTCACAAGGCCAAAGAAAACAAGCATATAAGTGATGCTTGCTTCCAATGTGGAAAGACAGACCATTAGGCTCTGTAAACTGTAAGGAGTGTCTTGCTCAGAAATGTTCTAAGAAAGATACATTATTCATTGAACTTATATGAAGTATAATCCAATGAAATTTAGGGTAACCCGAACTCGATATAGAAGTCAAGACCCCGCAAAACTTTCGTACGCCCCGACTAGGTCACATCTCTTTAAGAAGGATGAACGAGTTTGTCCGTGAGGGATTATTCACCTTGGATGATGTGAACTCACTTCAAACTTGTGAATATTGTCTTAAATGAAAAATGACCAAGTCGCCATTCAAAGGGCAAATGGAACGTGCCGAAGGTTTCTTGGATTTGATCCATACAGAGATGTGTGGCCCACTAAGCGTTAGTGCAAGGGGTGGTTTCAACTACTTCGTTACCTTTACCGATGATTTTTCTATGTATGGTTTCGTGTACTTAATGAAGTACAAGTCTGAAATTTTTGAAGGGTTCAAAGATTTAGACACCAAGTAGAAAACCAACTTGTCGCCGTATTAAGAAGCTGCGATTCGATCGTGATGGCGAATACTTAAGCGCCGAGCTTATTAACTGTCTAAAGGAGAATAAGATTCTCTCTCTCAATGGACTCCTCCTGGAACTCCTCAATTGAATGGAGTGTTCGAACGTCGGAATCGAACCCTCTTGGACATGGTTCGATCTTTGATGGGGTTCACCGAGATGCCGGCATACTGTGGGGTCATGCACTCCTAACTGCCGCGTATTTGTTGAATAGGGTTAACACTAAAACAGTTTGTTCCACACCATATGAACTACAGCATACCCGATAATCCACTTACATGAAATGGCTAGTGGGAGACGAGTTGGATAGTCGATCCAACTTATGTCATTTCGTGGGGTATCTCAAAATTGTTTTTGATGCTTATTCTACTATCCCTTGAAACAAAAGTGTTTGTCTCGGGGAATGTCACCTTCTTAAAGAAGAAGTTTCTATGTGATAAAATAAGTGTATGGTAGAACTCGAAGAAATTCGAGAACCACGAATTGAAGTTCCAACACCATAAATAGGACAAGAGCCAATCAAAATCTAATCACCCATTAATGTACCTTCTCAACCAATTATGTGGAGATTCGAAAGGATCCATAGAGAACTCAATAGGCTTATCATCATCGAAGGTAGTCAAAATGAGTTTGACCACGGATATGATCCAAGTACCTTCAATGTGTCTGTATTTGATGCAGACAAGGGACATTGGCGTGAAGCCATGAAATCCAAAATGGATTCCATATATTCCAACAAGGTATGGACCTTGATGGATCCACCCAAGGGAATTTTTCCCGTTGGATGCAAGTGGATCTACAATCTTTAAGATTGGAATAGATGGAAAGGTATCGACCTATAAAGCTAGATACGTGAAAGATAGTTATACTCTAAGACAAGTTGTTGTCTATGAGATAAAGTTTCACAAATCGCTGTGCTTAAAATCCATTAGGACTTTGCTAGCCATTTCTGCGTAGTATGACTACGAGATATGGAAAATGAATGTGAAAACCACCTTCTTCAATGGCGAGATTGAGGGAATCAGAGTGGAACAGCCGGAAGGCTTCACATCTTGTCGAAATTGGCAAAATGTTTGCAAAATTCCAGCGATCCATTTGTGGATTGAACCTAGCATACCATTAAATTAGAATGTTTGATTCCACACGAAAATCAAAGGGATTTGATTTAGTGAAGAGTTCGAAAGAGCCTTAAGTTCACAAGAAGGTTAGTGGGAGCGCCATTACGTTTAATAGTGTTTTGTGTTGGTGGCATTCTACTCATTGGGAATGATGTAGGAATGTTGCAGTCAACTAAAACACGGTTTTCCACACGTTTCTCAATGAATGAATTTAGGGTAAGCTTCCTACGTATTAGAGGATACGTATTTATAGAGATAAATAGAAGAGGTTGCTTAGCTACCCTAATTCATATTATAGACTTGATATGGTTTATGCAGTGAAGCGTCACTGTAGATTTCAGTCTAACCCCAACCAAGTTAGTTGGATAGATATGAAAGAAATCCTTGAATACTTGCAAAGTACTAAGGACTTGTTCATATATAGTCTGTGGGGATTCCGAGTTGAAAGTAAAGTCGTTCGACGACTTTAGTGTTTCAATCAGAAATGGACAACTTTAAAGGACGTGAGGGATTATATTCATGCTTCATAGCGGGGTGCCGTGTGTTGGAAAGAGTTCCAAATGGAACATGACGGCGGATTCTACCTCCGAGGCTTAGAATAATGCGGCATTGGATGACGCAAACGTAGCAGTTTGGATTTGAAATTACATTCAAATGTAGAATGTATTTATTCAAAAGATCTCATCAGAAATCCAAGCTGATACTGAATACATATTAATTCATTAGTAAGAAAATTAGTAGAGGCGAACTTTAGTTCGAGAGATTTGCCTCGGTAAACAACATTCTAGATCCCTTTACTTAGCCTTTACACAGACCGGTCCATGAGAAACATCCAGAGTCGATGGGACTTAGGTAATGAGTAGTTGGCTTTAGGTCAAGTGGGAGATTGTTAGAGTATGTGACCAATAAGCCAACTAAGTGTTGTGTTTTCTCACGCTACTCGTAAATAATCTATTTCAAATTAATGGTAAAATACCTTTTGGCATTCTATATCTCTTATCCCAAGCAAGCAGCATAGATATAGTCCTAACGAGTTACTCTATTACTGTGAGTTGATCTAGTAGAATCGTGAGATAACTCAGCAATGTAATGTAACTGTTAAACCTTGTTCCTAGTCGATGGGTTACGCCAATAATGAGGATACCGGCCTTTCCCTTTTGAGACTAGCACTTAGTGTATGTGTACTGCGTCTCATCAGTCATCAGTGTTGTGACATCGGCATACTTGAGTGGGTTCTCATATTAGATGAGTTCACTGAACTCCCTCGCCTAGAAATCTATAAGTGGTTCCCAATCATCGAGAAATAGGTTTCTATGATATAGTTGTGCACCATTAGTCCTTAAGACCCAGACATCACTGTGACTTCACTAGAGGACCGACTGTATCGTGACCTGTCCCTGAGTCCCACCGCGGACCGCTCCAAGGGCCAACGTTCGTGCAGTCCGAGATCTCCAACCTTCGTGCAGTCCGAAATCTAGTGCGAAGTCTGTGCATTGTAGTAGGGGATTCGAGCGCTTGAGTAGTCATGGATGTCCTGTGTGTTCTGTCGGTTTGTAATCCATGGAATCTCCGGCCGGAGTTGATAGTGGGGTGATTAGGGAAATGTGTTTCTCTAAGTCACACACGAACGGATTATAACACCTAGAACGTTCGCACGGTTATTGAACTTAATAAGAGGTCTCGGTGGACCAATACCTCTAGTTCAATCGGGACATTTGCTGCGAAGGGATCGTACTGTACGTTAACTATATCACAAGGGTCTTGCAGGCACTTCATTTGTATCTAGGAAATCATGATGCGTAGTTGCTAGACGCCAATCTTGATTCGTTGGGCACCGATTTGATCGGCGATTGAGTAAAATGAGTTTTACCCTAATCGGGACTCTTGGGAGGAGTTCGTATAAGAAAAATGTGTTGTTCGAATCACAAAGAGTTGTGAGCCCAAGGCTAGCTTACACCTGAACCATTGAGGGTAACACTTCTCGTGTAACATAGATCCTTGAAAAACAACAAGCATAGATTAATGTGTTAATCTTTGCGTAGTTGGATGTCAATATGATTGAATCTAAGATTCGTAATTGTGGATTACGAGTTGGAATAAACGGAGAGAAAGAGATATGCGGAAATTTAGTGAACTTTCTAAATTGGGAAGTTTCCCGATTTAGCAGGTCCACTAAATTAGAAGTTTCCAATTTTGGAAATTGAAAATTTCAAAGAGGCACTCGTATCGACGAGGACTTTATGCTCGTCACAAATATAATTTTGTTATAATTTTGTGGACGATCGTTTGTAAGAAACGAGGCCGACGAGGGGGTGGGCTTAATGGATCAGTGGGTCAAGCCCAATGACTTAAGCCCATGAGGGTTATGAACCCTAGTATAAATACAACTCATATGATGAGTTGAGATAAGGATTTACAGCCCAAACCCTAGCCGCATGAAGCACGGCCGTCCTCCGCCTCACGGCTGCAGCCCCGCCGCCGCACCGCCGCACCGCCGCTCTGCCGCCGCCGCCGGTTTCTTCTCTTTTCTTCTTCGTCTTTATTCCCGTTGTTTTCTAACTCTTCTGTATCTAGTGTTGCAGTTAGAGTGGGTCTAGTTGTACGAGGTGAAACCTAATTGGAGAGGAAGAACGCAACTCCACCACCGCCAGCCCCGCACGCGCCGTCGCCGTTGCCACGCACCGCCGCCGCTGCACCTCATGTGCCGCCGTCGAGATCAGATCGGACCAGCTGCTGTTCGGTCGGTTCTTCGCAGCCTTGGAGTTGTTTAATAGCAGCTTGTACGTGTCTTAGTTTATAGATTTCGATTCGTCGAAATCTCACGCTTCCAGAGGTAAAATCGAAAACCCCTGCGAATTAATTCATAATTGGATTATGTGAATTAATTTGTGAGCATTACAATTATATAAAGAATGTATGTTTTCGATTTCATGATGTCGTATGCAAGCATGCTCGTCTTTGTTTTTCGTTTTATTTAATTTCGATTAAAATATGAAAAATTACCATGTGTATGGCGGAAGCGTTAAGGTACGTTCAATTAATTGATTTATGCATGTGATCGAACATTGAGTTCGATTAAATTTTGTTTTCCACTGCGTATACATGCATCGATCCCCAACAGTGGTATCAGAGCCGCGGGTAATCGATTAATTGTCAACGTGTTTAATCGCTTTTAAAAGCATGCTTAATTTGTTGAATTGTTAAATTTTTGGTATTATCGAAATTGGGTGTTTAATTTTAATTGAATATTTTCAGAAATTGTAGAATTTGAAAAATCGAAAATTCTGAATTTTATTTTTCTGATTTTCTACAGCTGACCGACCCGGTCAGCACCGAAACAAAAAAAAAATTATTTTAAATTTCTGAAATTAAAATTAAAACAAATTGATTTTTAAAACTTATGCTCGTCACAAATATAATTTTGTTATAATTTTGTGGACGATCGTTTGTAAGAAACGAGGCCGACGAGGGGGTGGGCTTAATGGATCAGTGGGTCAAGCCCAATGACTTAAGCCCATGAGGGTTATGAACTCTAGTATAAATACAACTCATATGATGAGTTGAGATAAGGATTTACAGCCCCAAACCCTAGCCGCATGAAGCACGGCCGTCCTCCGCCTCACGGCTGCAACCCCGCCGCTGCACCGCCGCACCGCCGTCGCGCCGCTGCTCTGCCGCCGCCGGTTTCTTCTCTTTTCTTCTTCGTCTTTATTCCCGTTGTTTTCTAACTCTTCTGTTTCTAGTGCTGCAGTTAGAGTGGGTCTAGTTGTACGAGGTGAAACCTAATTGGAGAGAAAGAACGCAACTCCACCACCGCCAGCCCCGCACGCGCCGTCGTCGTTGCCACGCGCCGCCGCCGCTGCACCTCATGTGCCGCCGTCGAGATCAGATCGGACCAGCAGTTGTTCGGTCGGTTCTTCGCAGTCTTGGAGTTGTTTAATAGCAGCTTGTACGTGTCTTAGTTTATAGATTTCGATTCGTCGAAATCTCACGCTTCAAGAGGTAAAATTGAAAACCCCTGCGAATTAATTCATAATTGGATTATGTGAATTAATTTGTGAGCATGACAATTATATGAAGAATGTATGTTTTCGATTTCATGATGTCGTATGCAAGCATGCTCGTCTTTGTTTTTCGTTTTACTTAATTTTGATTAAAATATGAAAAATTACCATGTGTATGGCGGAAGCGTTAAGGTACGTTCAATTAATTGATTTATGCATGTGATCGAACATTGAGTTCGATTAAATTTTTTTTTCCGCTGCGTATACATGCATCGATCCCCAACATTGGAACCATTTGCCTAAAATTTGAATCTGATTTTGAATTAATTCTTAAAAATGTTAGGCATGTTCCTAAACTAAGCAGTAATCTGTTATCTGTTGATATTCTTGAAGATAGTTGTTTGCATGGTAGTTGGGGAGATGGTTGTCAGAGAATCATGATGCATGATAAATTTGTTTTCGAAGCTGTTAGAATGCAAAATCTCTATGTGTGTTCTGCTGAACCTGTTTTGCATGCCAACACTGTTAATCATGACATGTCTATTATGTGGCATAAGAGGCTAGGTCATATAAGTGGTAAAGGTCTTGAAATTCTGCATAAGAATAATTATCTGAGTGATGATTGTGTGACTAATTTGCCTATATATGATTCATGTATCCTTGGGAAACAACTAAAGTCAAATTTCCTGTTTTCCCATTCCCCAATTCCTCTAAATGTTCAGACATACTTGAATATGTGCATGCTGATGTGTGGGGCCCTGCCCCAGTTCCTTCTCATGGTGGTAATAGATATTTTCTGTCTATTGTTGATGATTTTTCTAGGAAAGTTTTTGTGTTTTTACTCAAGAATAAATCTGATGTGTGTGAAAGATTTAAAAATTGGAAAATCTTGATTGAAAACCAAACTGGAAAGAAAATCAAAACTCTGAGAACTGATAGTGGAACTGAATTCCGTAATATTGAATTTGATACTTTGTGTTCTGAATCTGGCATTAAGAGACATAAAACTGTTGTGTATACACCCTAACAAAATGGTATTGCAGAAAGAATGAACAAAACTTTGCTTGATAGAGTTAGATCTATGTTAAATTCTTTTAGCTTGCAAAAACCTTTTTGGGGTGAGGCTGTTCTTACAGCTGCTTATTTGATAAATAGGTCTCCTTATGGTCCCTGCTTATATTTTAAAGAATCTGCAAAGATACCTGTGTTCTTGCTTATCTATGTGGATGACATGTTTCTTGCTAGTCCTTGCATTCAAACTGTTAATCATGTGATTAAATGCTTTAGTGATGAGTTTGATATGAAACTTCTTGGTGATGCAAAAAGAATTCTTGATATGGACATAATCAGAGACAAACCTGGATGTTCTTTATTCCTGAATCAATCCTCCTATATTGAAAAAAATCCTTGATAAATTTTCTATGTTGTCTGCCAAACCTCTATTTGTTCCTCTTGCCTCTCATTTTTTGCTAAGTAAGGACCAGTCTCCTAAGACTGAACCTGAAATTTCTGAAATGAAAAAAATGCCATATGCCAATGACATTGGTTCTGTTATGTATTTGATGGTCAATACTAGACCTGACATTGCATATTCTGTGAGTTTCTTGAGTAAATATATGTCTAATCCAGGTTTGCCCCATTGGGAGGCATTAAAATGGTTGCTTACATATTTGAAAGGTACTGTTAATACTGGTTTGATGTTTTCTAAAAGGCGAAACTGAAATTGAACTATGTGGCTATGTGTACTCAAACTTTGCTAATGATAGGGACAATAGAAACTCTTGTACCTCTTATGTGTTCACCTTGAATGGTGCTTGTGTTAGTTGGAAATCTCAACTCCAAAACATTGTTGCTCTCTCTACTACTGAATCTGAATATATAGTTGCTACTGAAGCTATAAAAGAAGCCATCTGGCTTAAGGGGCTGTTGTTGGAGATTGATATTCTTAATTCTAAAGTATTAGTATTTTCTGATAGTCAATCAGGAATTCAACTGTGCAAAAACCCTGTTTTTCATGATAATACTAAACACATTTGTGAAGTTCCATTTCATTCGTGATGTAGTTGAAAAAGGGGTTATTGACCTTGAGAAAATTCCATCTGAGTTCAATCCAGCTGACATGGGAACAAAATGCCTGCCTTCTAAAAAATTATGTTCTTGTTTGAAAAAGTTGAACATTCTTTCAAAACCTTGACTTGTTGTGTGCTAGTTTATAGTCTGTGTGACTTGATACTTGTGCTTTCTTTGTGATTGCTTGTTTAATCTATTTCTATGTGAATAAGATTATGTTTTCTATGTGATTGCATTACTGCATTTTACTTTAAATGCATGTGAGTTGTATTTTGAGTGAACATAACATGATATACCTGTATGAACTATGTGTTCCTACTTGTGTGTCAAAAATCAGCAATGATGACTTCCAAAAACTAAGAAATTTTCACTAATGATTCACATTTGGTCCAAGGTGGAGAATTGTTGTTTTTTGGCCCAAATGTGTTTTGGGCGAGATAGCCCAATTACCCTCCTATTTTATACACCACCATTTGAGTTAGGCCCGAGAATGAGTAAGTGAGCCCAAGTCCATATCTGAGCTAAATCCATCCGTTGGATTTCTGGCTGAATCTGGACCGTTTATTCCCTCACTTAAATACTCTCTTCTCTCTTTTATTTTCTCTCATTCTGAAACCCTAGCTTTTACTTCTTCTTCTCCGCCACTCCTGCTTCTGTCTTCTTCCTCCCTTGTACTACCTTGACTGTTAATGGCTGGAGGTCAAAGAGCATTGTACATAGCTGACTTTGACCCTCCAGTACAGCCTTCACCGGCTCTATTTGACTTCAGTCCCTATAAATACTGGCATGGAGGTTGGTAAAGGATAAGACACAGATAAAACCCTACACTCGACCTAAATCTCCCAGTTTTTCTGTTTGTGAGTTCTGAAATTGCGGTTTTGGTGAGTGGGTAAGCTTGAGTGCTTGAACTGTTCTTTCCTTCGTGGTATTCGGGGTAAACTAGGGTTTGTGTGTTGAGAGAGAAAGAAGATTTGTTCTTCTTGAGGTACTCTGGTGGTGTATAGTGAAAGTGTGAATCTGTGTAAAATTGGAAGACTGAGCTGATATTCTCAATCTATTTATCTTTCAATTTTGTTCACCTTTTATTTCTATCTTTCTGTTATACATAAGTAAACATTCTCCTTGGAAGTAACCAATACTGCTCAAGGGGAACTTATACTAATGTAGGCTTTATGGAGCTGGGCAGTTTGATACCCTACACCCCAAAACAACGATGCCTCTCAATAAGAGGGAGGGAGGTAGAGAGAGAGAAAGAGAGATTTACTGCATCGTTGTATTTGGTAGTGAATTGATTTTTGACATCACTGGCTTGGATATAAAGAACAGGAGAGACAATTGTGATGGGTCACCTTTGCGAGGTGTTTGGATGGGAGAGTGAAACAATGGGGTGAGATGGTGCAAATTTTCTAGACAAATTTATGGGTAAGTAAGTAAAATCACACAAAAACTAATTGCGTTAGTTTTTCAAGTGTTGACAAAATATGACATGGACCATTTTGTTAAATTTTGTAGTTCAAGGGGATGTTTGGGACAAACCTAATAGTTCAGGCTTGTAGAGGTGCAAACTGTACTTTCCCTTATTCTATTTTAATCTTCATTTTTTTCCTATTTTCTAACCTTTTGTTTTCTTAGCAAATCTACCAGAGTGTTATTGATAATAATCCGCAGTGATGACAACTTTTGTAAAAATCTTTTTTTTTTTATGATCATTTTTCTCTACTAATTATCTATTTTTTTAACTTTTAAAATACTATTCCATGCATTAAAAAAAAATACTAGTTAAATTAAATACAAGAAATTTCAACCCTCTTTATTTTAATTATGAAAATCCTAAGCACAAGGATTTCACTATTCAAAATTATTTAATTTTGAAATACAACTGCTATTGGACTTCTAACAGAGTATTCGGCAGTATGCCACCTAATAAATCCTTGAGTACTACTATTCATCACCCCTTTGTTTGTTCTTGTGAACGTCACACTATAGCTCGATTTATCGCCCAACTTCGGAAACACGAGTTTCTTAGGTTCCACTTTCACATTAACACCGTCCGGTGAAACAATCTCGACATCATACGACAAATTAGCCTTGCCAACATTCGTCAATGTTCTCGTATAAGTTTGAGGAGTCGATCCAAATATTATCGAAAACGAGGGATAATTCAATTGAGCCTCAGGAATGCTCTTCTCTTTCGAGCAATCCACCTTACGTCCAACGATGATGCCGACTTCTTGGTTCGTGTAATTCAATCCACACAAATAAGGGATATAATCATCAGGCATGATATCGTAAACCAATCCCGGATCATTTGCCCGTGAAGGATTAACATGGCCCGAACCAATAGTAAATACACTGGCGGGCTGCAGTTGTTCATCCTGTATCGGTTTGCCTTGGAGGTTCACTGAATCGGCCGTGGTCATAGTTGCGGACTTGATGGCGGTTGGCGACCAATCAGGATGCCCGCTTTTGAGCAACGCTGCGACGCAACTGAGATGCAGGCACGACATTGATGTACCCGAGATTATGTTGAATGCCGGCTTTGTGTCGGTTGTCTTTCGAACAGAAACGGGCCAAGCTGAAAGTATGTTAACTCCAGGACCAATAATATCGGGCTTCAGAATTCCAGGGCTCGGTACATTAGGACCCCTTGAGGAAAATGCGGGCACTGCTGGAGCTCGATTATTACCGATAACAGTTCCTTTAAACGACATTGTGGCTGTGGGATTCGAAGTCGAGTTTAGGTATGCTTTTAACTTAAGGCTATCGGCATAACTGATTTGCATTGCCGGAAGGAAGTGTGGCTCATCAAAAGTTGTGTCCCCAACGAATTCATCATTCATTAGAATCATAGCAGCGCCACCGGCACTGTTCACGATTCTTCCTTGTTCGACTATAGTTACTAAGTACTCCGGAGGCCGTCCCGCCGGTGCGTTGCCGAAGAATCCGGCGCCTCCGACAAAATTTCCGGCGGCTATTCCGGAGGTGTGCGTGCCGTGGCCGATGTGGTCGATCAGTGGTAGCGCAATTCCACTATTCTGGTAGAAATACCTATCTCCGATCAGCTTGTTGTTGCAGGTCCATCGGGGGGAAGTGAACTCGCATTTGCCCTTCCATTTTGCAGGCGGCGGCGGCACCCCTTGATCGCCCAACGAGGGGTGGTCCGGCGTGATTCCGGAGTCCACCAAGCCGATGATGATGCCCTTTCGTAGTTTGAAAAAATGCCCTTAAGTTATATATACTCTAGCTAGGATTTAAACATTGAATTCCAATATTATCCTTTAAGGACCGTAATTTCATTTTATTTTCTCACTTTCTTCTTCGGCGTGTTTAATTTTTTTTTTCCCTCTCTTCTCTCTTTTCCCAACATTAATGAGGTGGGCAACAATGACGTACTACAAGGAATAAAAATGTAATCATCCCTTTCAAATGTAATTAACCTGCACTTGAGGGATGTATTGGAGATATTCGTATTAATTAGTACATTTAACTAACAGCTTAAACTTTTGGTTGAAATGGTCATTCAACAAATATGAGTTAGTTTTAAGGATCATATACATGCAACAACAATATGTGAGTGGCCAAGTGGATTAATCATCCATGTCAAGCAGCATATATTGAGATTTTCAAGTCCACATCAGATTTCCATCCAAAGTAACAGCAAAAACTAACTGCAGGACGGAAACAACAAAAAAAATGACATCTTTAAGGACGAATAATGTCTCTCCAACTTATTTGGTAAAATATAAGGAAGAAAAATGTAATAACCCCTTTATGTGTAGAGATATTTGATTTTTTTTTTATTATTGGAGTGAAAACAGTCACTTTTCTTTAAATATTTTTTTTTTCAGTACAACCTGAAATCTAAATCTAAATCTAAACTTATTTATTGTTACCTCGCGAGCATGTGAAAGCAATATTAACTATTTCAGTTTACATTTTCGTTCTGGCTATGTTCTGCATAGAAATGTGATATAGTATACAAGATGTAATAGAAATGTCACCCTCTTGATTTATATTATGAAAATCATATGCTCAACAATTTCACTATTCAAAATTATTCAATTTTTAAATAAAACTACTATAGGACTTCTAACAGAGTGATCGGCAGTATACCACCTAATAAATCCTTGAGCAGTACTATTCATCGCCCCTTTGGTTGTTCTAGTGAACGTCACACTATAGCTAGACTTATCGCCCAACTTCGGAAACACGAGTTTATGAGGTTCCACTTTCACATTAACACCGTGGGACGAAACAATCTCGACATCATACGATGAATTAGCCTTGCCAACATTGGTCAATGTTCTCGTATAAGTTTGAGGAGTTGATCCAAATATTATCGAAAATGATGGATAATTCAGTTGTGCTTCAGGAATGCTCTTCTTTTTCGAGCAATCCACCTTGCGCTTCACCACGATGCCGACTTCTTGGTTGGTGTAATTCAAGCCACACAAATAAGGGATATAATCATCAGGCAATATATCGTAAACCAATCCCGGATCATTTGCCCGTGAAGGATTAACATGGCCCGAACCAATAGCAAATACACTGGCCGGCTTCAAGTGTTCATTCTCGATCGGATTGCCTTTGAGGTTGAGATGATCGGCCGTTGTCATAATAGCGGACTTGATGGCGGCTGGCGACCAATCAGGATGCACGCTTTTGAGCAGTGCCGCTACGCCACTGAGATGCGGGCACGACATTGATGTACCGTAGAGTATGTTGAATGTTGACTTTATGTTGGTTTTATTTTCGACAGAAACGGGCCAAGCGGCAAGAATGTTAACTCCAGGACCAATAATATCGGGCTTCAGAATTCCGGGGCTAACTTTATTAGGACCCCTCGAGGAAAATGCAGGCACTACTGGAGCTCGACCGCTCCCTATAACAGTTCCTTTAAATGACATTGTGGCTGTGGGATTCGAAGTTGAATTTACGTAGGCTTTTAACTTAAGGCCGTCGACGTAACCGATTTGCATTGCCGGAAGAACGTGTGGATCATCAAAAGTGGTGTCCCCATCGGATTTATAGTTTATTAGAATCATAGCAGCGCCACCGGCTTTTTTGACAGTTCTTCCTTGTTCGACTCTATTTGATATGTGATCACCACTATCGCACAGAACTATCTTTCCTCTAACATCGGTGTTGAAGCTAGAAACACAACTCGACACTCGAGGGTAAACGAGGTGTAACTTTCTGATGGAGGGAAAACCGGTGCCCGTTTCGCCCTCTAATTCCTCCCCGTTTCCGAGCATTGCGGTGGCTACTATCTTCCGGTCGATAGTGCTGGCCCCAACAGTCATAACCCACGGGGCCTCATTCGACAAAGACTTGATTTTCGGGCCGTTGTTTCCAGCGGAACAACTGACGACGATTCCCCTCTCGATGGCCCGGAAAGCTCCTATGGCCATAATATCGTTAGGGAAACGGTGGAGATATGCACCACCGAGGGACATCGAGAGTACGTCGACGCCATCCTCGATGGCGGCATCCATGGCGGCCGCTACATTACTTTCGACGCACTTGTGGTACTTGCATGGTTGATACATCGCCACATGAGCGAGCGGCGCGATTCCGGAGGCCGTCCCGCCGGCGTTGCCGAAGAATCCGGCGCCTTCGACGAAATTCCCGGCGGCTATTCCGGAGGTGTGCGTGCCGTGGCCGATTTGGTCGATCAGTGGTGGCTCGGTTCCACTATTGTGGTAGAAGTACCTAGCTCCGATCAGCTTGTTGTTGCACGCCCATCTCCGGGAAATGAACTCGCATTCGCCCTTCCATTTTGCCGGCGGCGGCGGCATCCCTTTGTCGGCGAGCGAGGGGTGGTCCGGCAAGATTCCGGAGTCGACCATGCCGATGATGATGCCCTTGCCGTAGGTCGAGTTTTTCCATAGGCCCGTGTTTTGGTTCAACCCCAAGAATTTGGGGGAATGTGTGGTGTGCAGATGCAACATCCTTTCGGGCCGGGCCGAGACGAAACCCTTCATCTGCCGCATTGCTTCCACGTCAGCTGCCGATAATTTGGCGGCGAAACCGGAAATAACATGTCGGTATCGGTACAATATTCTTGGCTGGTCAGTAGTACTATTGGTCGAGGCAGCTGCTAAATTAGTATTCGTTGGCAAGAACGAATCGTAAAACGTTTCGAGATCGTCGGATGTTTGTGCAGGTTCAACATGGACTATGTATACATCAAGATTTTCTGCTTTGAGAAATTGATTTAAATTGAGTATGCAAATGATACATAGAAATGAAGTGAACCCCATTAATGAAAAATTGAAGAAATTTTTTGATTGTTGTGAAGAAAAATTGAGATGAGGGGATTAGTTTATATAGATAGGCCTTGGAAGGAAATCAAATTCTGGGGTCAAACAGATAGAGTTTAAATTAAAAACGTGGATGATATAAATGATAGTAAAATGAATTTAATTCCAAACTAATCATATGTTAATAGGAAAGACTAAAAAAAAAGACTATAATATATGTATTTAATGGAAAATAAATAGCAAAAGGAAAAGGATAAATAAAATTGAAGACTAATACTATGATTTATAAAATGGAAAATAAATATCAAAATAGGAAAAGGATAAATAATAAAAGTCGGATAAATATAATATTAAATTTTATTTAATTATAAAAATTGCTTAAGTTTTTTGGGTTTTTTGCTTAATTAAATACAATCAACTTAATCTGAAACTAATACATCACAAAATGTTTTTTTGCTATATTAAACATAAAATATGTATTTCTATTTTGTCTTTGAATTTTTTAGTTATCGTCGAAATTTGAAAATTCAATTTGAATTAAAGTCGGCGGAATTAAATATGAGGTTCAAAACTATCTTATTTGGGAAAAAAAAAAAAAGAAAATAAATAGAAATATAAATAAATTCAAACACAGAGAAAAGGTGTGAGCTCTAGATAGAGAATTTTGTCCATATATATTTTGGAATTAATATCCACCTGTCAGAAACGCAACGACAGATATCTTATTACATAAAAGAAAAAAATACTAGAGCAACCTAAGAAACACTAATGATATATTTGTAATATATATATATATATATATATATATATATATATATATATATATATATATCTCTCTTCTATTTCGCAGTCATTTTTTTCTAATTACTTTCACACAAAATCTCGACTAACACAATCATAATTCATATTTCTATATCTTTTTAATTGTTCTTATTATTTTTATCTCGTATTTTCCGGCCCATGTTCTCTAATTTTTCTTTATTTCAGCTATTTAATAATCGATTTTATATTATCAGAATTAAGTTTTAAAGAAAAAACACAAATAATTTTTTTTATAATTGTTATTGTCATTTATTAAATAAATAAGTATTTTTACATTTGAAATGCTATCCCGTGCATCGCATGGGATAAAAAATGCTAGTTTGTTTTTAATTCTAGCGAATGTTGTAATTGTATATATAGATAAATTTATTTTGGCTTATATGGAATCATTTGACTTTCAATACAAAGCATTCAAATTAAAATATAGAAAATGAGTGGTGCTACTTCCACCTCCAAATTATCTCAATTCACCACCAAATTTATTTAAAATATCAAAAATACCTTTAAAATTTCCAATCCCTCACCCTCTCATGCTTATTCATTCTTTCTCCTAAATATAACTAGTGTTAATGCAACAAATCAATTCCAATTGATAAAATAATATTTTAATAAACGTCCAATCTGAATCAGTTTCTCGGTGAATTGTCCTGAACGACCCATTTTTTAAATTTTAATCCATGGAAACAACAATATCAAAAATCTCGTTTTTTTTTTCTTTTTAATTATTTCTAGACAAGCATTCTTTATTTAATTTATTTTTCAAAAAACGTGAATTCTTGCTCCATGTGTTTTTCTCTAACGAAGGTGTCTTTCACTTAAGGTGGAGATGATGAGATTTTGTGGTGAAGATTCCAGTTAATAAGGTTGAATTTTTTTGTGAACATTGTAATTAGTTTGGTGGTGTACAATTTTTAAATTTGTACAAAATATGGTGTGAAAGAGGAACAAAATGGTAGAATAGAAAATATATTTAATTTGGTGGTGAAATAAGATATTTTGAGGATGAAAATAGCACGTCTCTAAAACAATTATTTTTAGTTGGAGAAATGCTTTTTGGAGTATATGCTTTAAAAATGGGTGTTGTTATTTGCAGTGGGACTTTTAATGAAATTGGCTTATTTGCAGCGGAACCTTTTTCATTTTTTTTTTCAATTTCTCTCTCCTATTCCCAAATTCTCTCTAGAAATTTGAATTTCGTAAGTTTTTTCGACTTTGAAACTGTAGCAAACGAGGCTCGATTCCGGTAAATTTTCAATATCCTACTACTTTTAATTAGTTTTATTTCCAATTTAGATAAAACACATGTTTAGGATTAGATCTAGCAAAATTTCGATTTTTTTTTTTTGAATCTCCTGTTTTCTGGAGCACTGAAACTCGAAGAAAATTCAAGTTTTCCGTGCTCTGCAGAACGGGAGATTCAAACGGCTTGAATCCTCTGTTCGGCAAAGCACGGGAACTTGAATTTTTCTTCGAGTTTCCGTGCTTCAGAAAACGGGAGATTCAAAGTCGTGTTCCAGAAAACGGGACCTTCAAACTGTTTTCTGAATTTTTATTTTCAGAAAAAAAAAATTAAATATGAATCACTCGTATTGTAGAACACGGGAACTTGAATAATCTTCATGTTCCCGTGCTCTGCAGAACGGAGGACTCAAAAAACATGAAGTTCCCGTTCTGCAGAACACGAGAACTTGAAGATTATTCAAGTTCCCGTGTTCTGCAGAACCGAAACTTAAAGTTTTAATTTTTTTTTAATATTGTTTTTTAAATATCGAATTTTGTAATTATTTAAGGTACATGATAACACATATTTTCGGATTATTGTACTCGTTTGTATATTCATCGTCAAATTTTTCGTCAAAATCACCATCATCACCCTACCAAATTATAAAAATTAGGGTAAATTATAAACACCCCCCTGAGGTATGGTTAAATTACAAAACCCCCCCTCTTGTTTGGATAATTACATCTACCCCCCTCAACTATGATTTTTTCTTACACCTCCACCCTTATGGTGCCAAATTCAACATAATCATCTAGATTCCGTGGAATGTGCTCTAGTTTGTACTCGTTTTGTGTAAAAATACAGTTTACGATGCACCACAAATTGATATATACAAGCTAAAAATCACATATTATTATCATCTTGCTTCATAATGTAGAGTTTGAATGTGATAAAACGGGTACAAAAGTGATAATATTCCATATAATCTCGAAGATTCTACTAAATTTGAGGAGTTGAGGGGGTGGTTGTAATTATCCAAACAAGAGGGGTGTTTTTGTAATTTGACCATACCTCATAGGGTGTTTGCAATTTACCCTAAAAATTAATAATACAAAGAAATAAAGTAAAAAAAAAAAGGAAAAAAGAAAAAAAAAAAAAAAAAGAAAAAAAAAAAGGAAACCAAAACCTATTCCCGTCCTTTAGGGTACATGTACTTACATTTTTTTCTTTGTTTTTCATATTCCACGTGCTGCACATCACGATCGCCATACAATTTTTTTTTTTGTTTAACTTGTAAAAGTAATGTGGATCGGCTATCGAAAAATTGTTGTTTTGGTTCGAATTTATCGAACAACCTTCAAATTTTAAAGTTTTCGACTTTTTTTAGTTGAGAGAGTTTCGATTTTTTTAGAAAGTTAGAAAATTGACAAATGAGACTAACGCTACATATAAGCCAATTTCAATAAAAATCCCGCTACAATTAGCATTTCAGTTAAAAATTGATACCTTATTAAATAACACTAAGGAATTGTGAAATGACTTAACGATGAAAGGTCATTGCTACGGTGGTGATCGAAGGTGTTGACAATCCGACACCTTGAAGCCTACAAAACATTTTTTTTTTAATTTGAAGAAATAATATTTTTACATAATCTAACATGAAAATGGTTTTTGTGTATAGGTTTCTAACCAAACATTTTTATTATTCTAGGTTTAGGGGTTATATTTTTTTCACCATTAAGCTCATCCTTTTAATATTTATTAGGACTAAATACAAAAACACCCCTGTACTATGTACTTTGTATCAAATATCCCCTGTACTATCCATAAATACAAAAACCCCCCCTGCTGTTACAATTTTTTCTTAATCCGTTAGTCGGACGTTAAAAATAGTTGGAGGGAAAGATTTGTTGGTTTAGCTTGACGAAAATACCCCTGGTAGATTCCATAAATATAAGTGTTTATTTGAGCCACTTTCTACTAATTTTTTTCTCGCATTTTCAATCGATTTTACTTAAGAAATTTTGTTCTTTTCTCCAAAATATCTAATTGCTTAGATTTCTCTAATTTTCTGAATAAAATATTTTATTTTGTAATTTTGATTTTTTTTCATTTTTTCTTAAGCTAATTTATGGTTAGCAATAAAATTTGCAATATCTATGAAATAACAATTGCAATATTAATTAATCCACTAAAAACACAAAAGTACTGATCATCACTACTACATCTATTTAATCCACCAAAACCAATAGAATAGACAAAAACATACATTGTAGTCAAAAGAACAATAAAGTGTGTTCATCAAAAGCACAACAAAATAAACCTATTTTAAATACCAGCCCATCAAAATCAAACCAAAAAAAAACTTCTTTACCAAAAGTGAAGTAATAGAAAGTCAAAATTCCCCATTATCTGCAGTGCAACTGAACTTGTTTGATCTTGATTGTTGTACTTGTATCTGAGAAAAGAAAATGTAAATGGAAGTTCTTGTATAACTAAATTGCAATTACATCATTTGCTTAATCATGTACCTGTATATCTCCATCTTTACCACTAGTATTGTTGTGTGATCCTCTCATTGACTTCTTTGCCCGAGCATCATTCCTCACTCACGTGCTTGTAGTTGCATCATGTTTGTGTGAATTCTAATAGTAAAAATAGTGAAAAGTCCAGTTTAAATTAGTACAAAGTTCCAAAGTCTGAATAAGATTACCTGTTGTGGAAGACTAAATGTATTAAGTTGTGGAGGCTTCAAACCATTTTGCATCAGCCCAACCCCATTCCAGTTTCCATATCCAAGGCGTCTACTTTTTTCACCTTTTGATCTTGCTGCAACAATGGGAGCTTGTGTTGATGCTTGTGTTGATGGAGCACTGCCTTCCAGATTTTTAGTTGCCTACAAGTGAAATAACATATATTAATTACAATTGAAATAAAAACCAAGAGATATAACAAATCAAATATTTCTTACCTTTCTTTTCCTTCTTTTTTGATTGTTGACAGGTGGTGGTGGCTTCTTGCACCTTCTTTTGTTGTGTAGTATCTCCACAATTAGAACATGTTTGTGTGATGCCATTTCTTGTTAATTTTCCACCCACACTTATCTCATCTGGACCTTTCTTCCTCAACTTCTTAGGTCGACCTGGTTGTTTTTTAAATGGAGGCATGATTGGTTGTTCGTTACTTGCATCCGTTACCCATTGTGAATGGTCTGGTACTGGATTTATTGTTAAACTATAGGCCCTCTTATACATGTCCAATGAATAGTAACGGCTTACAAAATCTTCTGGCTCCTTATGCTCCATCAGAATTGCACAAGTAGCATGCATACACGGTATTCCAGTCAACTCCCATTCTTTGCAACTACAAGTTTGTCTGTTCAAGTCCACATCCCAACCCTTGTTTCCCATAGTGACTTCCCATTTTCCATTTGCAGAAACATGACACTCAAAATCCAGTGCCTTGTCTTTGATCATATTAACTTTATCTTGAATTCTTAGACATAATTTCCCACTACACTTCTCAACCAACAACCTCTTAGTATGGATTCTACACATAAATTGTTTTCTCATTGTCGGCTACATAACTAGGGTCACTTTCATCTTCATCTGCATCAATACCCATAACCACCTCTGCATCAGCCCCCATATCAACCTCCACACCAACACCCATACCCATCTCTGCATTAGCTTCATGAGATGACATTACATCACATGATATATCAATATCAACATCTTGTAGGAACAGATCAACCTGAAACACCTTTACATCACTATATTTCTTGAACATCTGAAGAACACCACTGTCACTATCCAACAGGTTCAATCCATTTTCATTAGGCAACTTGTACCAAATAACTGTAGTAGCTGATAATTGAAGTTCTTTGATGATGCCAAGCATCTCAAAGTATGACATAAGATCAGCTATCATTGAGACCATCGCTCCAACATATTCAAAATCCATATTTGAGAAGTTCCCTCAATAATTAAGTCTAAGGGTAAATAATTTACTGGACATTCCTGCAGAAAATAAAAACCCTAACTGTTACTATCAATCACGAAAAAATGAAAGTACAACATATTTCTCTTCAAAATTATACTCTAAACCCTAAAAAAAATTCTATAAAAAAACCTCAACTTTTTTCCGCAAAAACCCCAAAAAACGATCTTCGGAATTTTAACCATAAATTGTAAATAAATCGTAAACAAAATATCTATCAAGAAAAACGAAAAATAGTACATATTTATACTTGAAAATATACTCTAAATCCTAAATGTTACTTTTCATAGAAAAGCCTCAAATAGTTTTGGAAAATCCAAAAAAAAAAAATTAACAGAAGATAAACCCTTATTTTAGGGAGAAATACTCTTTAGAATATATACTAACCTTTGCCTCCGAAATTTCTGGGAATGAATAGCCTCACCAACAATTTGTGAAACTAAAACCTTCGCAAAGTTATCAAGCTTTTGGAGAGAAGAATGTTGTTGTTTTTGGAGGAAGACAGAAGGTCTTTTTTCTCCAAAAAAAAAACAAAATAATAAAATAAAGAAATAGATGTTGAAGACGTGTAAGTGAGAGAGAGAGAGAGAGAGAGAGGATTACTACTGTAACAAATAAGTTGAGGGTAAAATTGTAGTTTCACAAGGCCATTTAACGTCGTCATCTTTTTACCGTTGATTGTTAAAGATAGGGGGTTTTGTATTTATGGATAGTACAGGGGGGTATTTGATACAAAGTGCATAGTACAGGGGTATTTTTGTATTTAGCCCTATTTATTATAAATAAATGAAACATTCATGTATATATGACAAAATTACCCCCAACTCTTTATACCCAATTCTGAATTGTAACCACAATTTAATCAATTTAATCCGGCCTTGACTTTTCAAAAAAAATAAAAAAATTTGGACATTTTTTTTCCGCCGCTGGATTCCGGCGTTGACTTTTTTAAATGTTTTTTTCTTTTTTTTTTCTTTTTCTTTAAGTAAACCGCTAAACGTTGACCCTAATTGTGCTGTCACTGACAGTAAATTAATGTAATTATAGACAGTACATTAACATAATTGTACTGCCGTTGACAGTACATTTATGTAATTTTCTGCCGTTGACGGTAAATTAACGTAATATTATTAATTTTTTTTGTTATTTTTTTTTATAATTTTGTTTGATTTGATGACAAGTCAACGTAATTATATTACTGTCGTTGTCAGTAAAATAACTGTAAACACAATAATATTACTGTCAACCACATCAATATTATTATTTTTTTGGGTTTTTCGTTTTGTTTGAGTTATTCACGGAGTAACGTAATAATATGATTGTCTATTATTATAATTAAACACAATAATATTACTGTTGTTATAGTAATATTGCTGTCAACCACATCAATATTATTATTTTGTTTGGGTTTTTTTGTTTAATTGAGTTATTCACGGAGTAACGTGGTAATATTACTATTATTGTAATATTATTGTGGTTGACGGTAATATTACTGTTGTTATAGTAATATTACTGTCACTCACAATAATATTAATTCTTTTGACTTTTTATTATGTTTACATTTGTTGAACGGTCACATAGTAATATTACTCTATTACACAATAATAATGAGTTTTGTTGTGTTAATATCACCGTGCTAGAGATTAGTATAGCAATATTATTGTGTTAAACTGAAGTATAGTTAATTTTACTATGTTTAATAGTAATATAGTTAATATTTTAGTGTTAATCACAGCAATATTGTTGTTTAAACGAAAAAAATATATTATAGAAAGAAAGAAAGAAAGAAAGAAAGAAAGAAAGAAAGAAAGAAAGAAAGAAAGAAAGAAAGTAAGAAAGAAAAAAAAAATCGAAAAAGTTAACGCCGGAAACCTCTAGCAGAAAAATCAGGAGGAAAAACAGAAAGAAAAAAGTCAACGCCGAACACCGGCGAAAAAATCATGAAGAAAAAAAAAAAGTTAACGCTGGAGAACGGTGGTCAATGGCAGTGACGGGCGAAATTGTCCATAAACATGTGTTTTTGGTCAAAATTGAATAATTTGTGAAATTCGGGGTCAAATTGAGGTTAAATTAAATTAAATGATGAAATTGGAGCACATTAAAGTATGAGGGGCTATTTTAGTCTCTTACAAAAATTGGGACCATGTGTGCACTTTTTTGTAAAGAAGTTTATTGTCTGAATTTGTTTATGAAAAAAGTTTATTGTCTGAATCTCTTTATGAAAGAAGATTTTTGTAAAGAAGTTTACAAAAATCGGGACCATTGATGGGTTTATTTGTAAGGAACCCATATAAATATCAGTGTTCTAAAAATTGACCGAGGCGGCAGATTAATTGGTCTCCGTGGCGGAGGCGGTCAAAAACCTTTACGATTTTAGTGTAGAAGTTTGAAAAATCGGTTTTTCGTCTGTGAGGCGGTCCGAGGCGGTCTGAGGCGGTCCGGGGCGGTTTGAGGCAGTCAAACCTATATGGCGGGTCAAAAATCGGCCATAAATCGGTCAAAACTCGTTTTTTTTATAATTCAAAATAAAAGTTGAGATTTAAATAAACAAAATACGATTTTATGTTTTGGTTTGTTTATGTTAATTGTTATTGTTAAAAAACTAATGATGTATGCTAAGAATGTTCAAGAATAAATGTAAATTCAAAAAAAATGCCTTCTTATTTATATTTTATAAGGATATATATGTATTACGATCTTATTATTATTAAACTTTTATTATTTTATCAGCATATATAAGTGATGGAGAATAAATATGTTTAAATATATTTTTATATGTTTTAAGTATTTATAAATAATATCTAGAAATATATTATATTATATTTTAAAAATCGATTTATTTTCGATTTGTCACCGATTAATCACCGTCGCACCGATTAATCGTGAGTCGGTCCCTGACCGCCTCCGACCCGATTGCCGCTTTTTACAACCTTGATAAATATAGACAAAGTTAATGTTTATGATATATTTATCTCCGGCCTTTAAAACACAGTTCATAATTGTAACCCTAGTTTAATTTCAATCTCATCATTTTTTACCACGAAATTTGATTTTGATTTTTTTTAAATAAAAATTTTATGAATTTTTTCCGCCACAGATGATCGACGTTGATTTTTTTCCCTTTTTGTTTGTTTTTTTTTTCCGCCGCTACTGACCGACGGTCAACACAGGTCTCCCGCGGTGTTGGTTTTTTTTCTTTTTGATTTACTTTCACCACAATTATATTATTGTTAACCACGTAAATATTATTTTTTATTTTTAGTTTTTTGTCGATCGGTCAACGTAATAATATTATTGTGGTTGGTAGTTATTACTATCTAACATTTTAAAATTATTGTGGTTGCCAATCACATTACTTTCAACCTCATTAATATTACTATGTTTGTCACTAATATTAATATTACTGACAATGTTACTGTCAGTAACAAAAATATTAAATTATTGACTTTTTATTATGTTTGCATTTGTCGATCGGTAAACATAATAATATTATAGTACACTAAATTTATTATGTAACGTAATGATTTTAATGTGACAATATTATTGTGCAAGATAGTAATATAACAATATTACTGATGGAGGTCAATTTAACCAGGCCCGTTCCTAGGAATTCGGGGGCCCAAGGCGAACTATGTAGATCTTTGAAACGGGGGCCCCTAGCATGGGCAATATTGTCTTTATTTTTTTTGTTCGAAGTATTAAAATATAGTAGGTTAAAAAACTTGGGGGTTAGGGGGCATCGCCCCCGATTTTTTTTAGAGGTGTTGAGTCATGAGTGTAAGTTTTACACTCAATTTATATTTTCTAATGAGGATTTTTGTGGAATTTTATTGATTGAATGATGTTTAATGACTTGGTTATTGTATTTTATGTACAAATTGAAAAATCGGACGTCTAGAGGATGGAACAGTAAAGCACGGGCATGAAGGCAAAACAACCAACTGCAGACCAAAATAAGAACTGAGACGATCGTCTGGAGATTTCAGCTGATTCTTCGACGGCCGTCCCGAAAGGAAAAAATAATCTAATAGAAGGTTAAGACAGTCGTCTGAGAAAATGAACTAAATTCCGAACAGTCGTCCGAAGTTCCCCAACGACGCATTATAGGAATTTTAATTGCACAAAGAAACTCCTATATACAGTAGAACCAGGGCTATTCCTGGGTGATTGGAGGCCCTGGGTAAGACTTAAAACCGAGGCCCTAAATTCCGATATATATATATATATATATATATATATATATATATATATGTGTGTGTGTGTGTGTGTGTGTGTAAGATATGGATGTACTAAATAAAAATGGGTATTAGAAAAAAAAAATTTAATTTAACAAAAATAATTTAATTTTGTGTAATAAAAACACCAATATCATAGAAAAAACAACTAAGTTTAAACTGTAGAAACAAACAATAGAGAAATATATAGGAGTGCAAGAAAAATTAAATTAGAGTAAAACAATGTACATGAGAGAGAAATGGTAAGAGGACAAAAGAGATTGGGTGAAAAAAAAATAGAGAGAGGTAAAGGACAAGATGGATTGGGTCAAAATAATTAATGTGGAAAGTGGGGGTTAAAAAGTTAAAAGATGAAGAGAATCGGGGTTGGAAGAAGAGAAAAGAAAAATATTATTTATAAAATAATAACAAAAATATATATTTTTTGGGCCCCATTGAAAAGTGGGCCCTGGGCTTGGCCCTGCTCGCCCTGGGCCAGGGCCGGCCCTGAGTAGAACCTCGATAAATTAATAATCTCGATTCTACCTCGATAAATTAATAATCTCGACTAAATAATAGTTTCTCTCGATCCCGACTCGATGAAAACGTGTTAAATTATTAACTCGATAATTTAATAATTCACTAAATTAATAGAATTTCCGTGCTCCCAATTGTATTAATCTATAGAGGTTTACCAGTATCCAAGTCTTAATTACACCTATATAAGATAATCTTAATTACAAAAAAATGGACTTTTTTTACGCAGTCTTAGAACAAGAAGAATGAGATAATGGAGAATAAAAGACAAAGACTTGATGAATTTTTATCATAGTTCTTTTATTTCTCTTTTCTGAATATATATATATATATATATATATATATATATATATATATATATATATATATATATATATATATATATATATATATATTATCAATAAATACTAATGTGTAAGGACTATTTTTCTGAAATCGGGGGCCCCTAAAATTCATAAAAAATCGGGGGCCCGAGGCGACCGCCTTTCTCGTCTTCCCTCATAACCGGACCTGAATTTAACCACCAACAACATTAGCTCTTCTCGAACACCTTCCTCGATCTTGATTGCCGGAAAATTACCCCGCTCGGAAATCTGGGGCTTGAGCCCCGGGGAGACCCTCCAACGCTCAAGTTAGTAATTGGGGATATAGTTTAAGAAATAGTAAAATAATAAGGAAAACGAATAGAGAAGACGATGTGAGATCTGTGATTTGATCGTGTGATTTAGTGTGTGTAGGAGTGTGTATTTTGTGTAAATAAACCGTACCTATTACAGTGGAGAATGTGGTGTATTTATAAGCCATACATATTTTCAAGGCTTGACCTAATTATGAGCCCATTAAACATAATATTATTGGATCATGGTCCATTAATAGACTTAAGCCCAAATATTTATGAGCCCAATAGTTTGTCAAATCGACCCCATTAATTACTGTGTTAAGCAGTAATATAGTTTATATTACTATCAACCTCGCCAATATTACAGTTTTTACCTGAACCAAAAAATAATATATGGAAAGGAAAAAAGTTGCCGTCGGAGACCAGCATTGACCGCCAATCAGCGACTGTCAACGCAAAACAAATAAAAACATTCAATGCGGCCGAAGGCTGACTGTGACCGTCGATCAGCGGCGGTTGCGAAAAAAAAAAAGGATCGGAGTCAAAATTGTCATAGGGGTGAAACTTGAATAATTAGTAAAATTGGGATCAATTGAATAAAACTGAATTATATTAAAATGCGAGAGACATTTTAATTTTTTACACACGTCAGAACTTTGTTTGACCTTCTTTGTAAAAGAGTTTTGCAGGTCGACCTAGATATGAATAAGCAGCCCACCATGAGCTTGTTGGTAGCAACCCCTATGAAAATTGGGTGATAACACGTTTATTGTGTTGTTCCCTCAAATATAATTTTTTTCATAAGTTACAATTATGGGTGCAAGTTGGACATAATGGATCATAATTGACCTCTTTGATTTTTATTTTCTTTCTTTCGGCCCGATTTGGGATCGGAACAAATATTATTCAAGTGAGGTTATTAATAAATCTGGTATTGATTATCGAGGTTCTAGTTATATATAATATAGATATAGTAAAAAACTATCGCAAATTAGGAATTTTATCTGAAGAATAAAATTTTATCAAAATTTTAAAATTCCAAAATTTCGACATATACTTCGAACTATGGTCCAAAAATAATCGAAAAAGTCGGAAATCAAGATGAATAAAGTGTTCCAAAATCGAAAACATTCGAATTGAAATCGATGGTAATTAAAAATTGCATTCCGAATTGCACCCTTAGTTACAATACGATAAAATAAGCTAATATCACTAAAGTAGAGAAAATTGTCGAAAATTGTTTTAGTGCTGAAAGTTGTGACATCCTAGCAGTTATACTTATTTATAGTACTGGAATTAATAAAATCCTGTATATAACTTGAGTGTGCAACGACTCTTCTAGCCCGCTTTAATCAATGAACTTAGAAGGTTATGAATACGATTTCAAGTTAAAATGAGGTGTATTTTTTTGTGGATTGTTGATAACTTTTAGCGTTCTTTCAAATTATGATTTTTTTGTCCATTTTAGTATTTGATTTTGGGTTTTCTATTTTTTTCTTTTTTGGGGGTTTTGTGATAAATAGTAAAAGTTTTGTTTTTAATTTGTAACTAGTAATCAAACCCGTGTGTTGCACGAGATTACATATTTCGATAAAATCATATAACAATAACATAGTTTTTAAATTGCAGTAACAAACTACAAATTGTCACAAATAGAATGCACATTTGCTGCTTTACACTTTCAAATCTCTGATAAAAAAAGCACTTAAAAAATCTCATTTTAACCGCTCAGAAAATGTTTGCACTTCACCGGTACCCAAGACATTAATGCATGTTAACAATTCCCAATAACATCATATATGAGTTCAAATAACACAAAAAAAATTATTGAAAGGAAAAATACGAAACAAATTTATGGAAAAACAACAACCTTTGATTATGTGTGCCAATTCGAACGGAGAGGCAATGCATTTATTTTAATTGTATTACATCTCCACACTCTTCAAAATAATAGAAACACATTATACAGAGTTGAATATAAGGCTTATATAAAAAGTAATGTGAAAAACTATAAATAAAAAAATACCTTAAATTTTGAAATATTTTTTTGTAAACAACGTTTGTTGTATTATTTGAAGTATTTCCTTCTTTGTCAACTAAAAGTATATGCAAACATTTTCGACTGGTAACCCTCGAAAAAGCTACACACAGTTGTCTGTGAGAGAAAATATGCTTTTCAAGATATAGAGAAACATTTTGGAGAGATTGACCTTGGCTTTTATTTATTTTCATAACGAAGGAAAGAATAGTTGGAAACTGCCTTCTCTGAAAGTGAAACGGAATTCTACTGTCTGACGGTGTTAACGGCAATCTTGGAAATGAAGACCTTCTATCCGACATTAGAGCCTGTTATTTTTTGTTACAGAACGCGATTTTTCAACCGAGTAATGGTCAATCTTGTACCATTATACAACCCAATGGACTGGTCTATTTTCTTCAACAACATAACAGGAACACCTCTCTTCAGCTTTAATTCATGGTTTGACAAACCTGAATATGTAATAGTATTCAAAACTCTGGAGTATGAATATCATTATGTGAGTCGACACTCTCATTCGTCGTACATGGACTATCGAAACTAAGATAGACTATTTCATCTTCCGGAACCAAAGACAACATGTAATTGTTAATCTTCTCAACGATTTCATTTGTAGTTGCTAATATAGCTCGACGTTCTAAGTATTCAGAATCCATGATATTAGCGAGTAAATTTGGATAAGTTTCTTCAACAATAGACGCGAAATGGGTACCCAGTGATTTTATGAGCAAATGATGTGATGGTGATTGTTCAGCACCGAATGATGTGATGGTGGTTGTTCCAATGCTTATAATTTTGTACTGATGCGTAGTGATTCGAGTATTCCCACTGTTTTGACCAAGCATGAAGTTGCATAACATGTATGTTTTTCCTTCTTTTTTCAATAGAGCTTTGAACTTATTCATATGTTGTTTTTTTTATCGTGGCATCTATCTTGCTGCCCTGCCATAATTATATATATACATATATAAATGATCAACAATACACAAATATGTTGCAGAAGTAGTAATGATAAAAAATAAAAATCATATAAAGAATTAGTTTTGCATATGACCTTAGAGTCCATGAGCAGCATGTCGAGACTAACTATTTCATCTTTGTTTTCGTAATGCGGAGCAAACCACAACAACATTACTCTTACAATAACTCTCCAATCCATTGAACTCGAACTAAGATCAACAATGTTGCTTATATTAGGAGTCATTGTGCAACTTAACAGCAGTTTAAGAAGAAAAAAAATATGGAATATGGAGATTGAAAAACGAAATGAAGGTGTAACAATTATATATATATATATATATATATATATATATATATATATATATATATATATATATATATATATATATATATATATATATATATATATATATGGGCGAGTCCATCCCTTTGGGAGGGTGGACTCAAGCCCACCCTTAATTTTCACTTTTTACCCTATATTATATCTATATATTTATTAATCCACCCAGTTTTATTAATTAGTCAACTCAAAATTCAAATTAATGTAAAAAAAACCCCAATTATTATTAATTAGCCCACTCAAAATTCAAATTAAGGCAAAAAAACCCCAATTTTTTTTTATTTTCTTCGTTTTATTTTTCTATTTTCTGATTTTGTCAAAAGAAATCCTTAATTTTTTTTCGAGGGCACTGCCACTGTACCTCGAAAATTTAAGTCCACCCTGTAATACATTCTTGGTGATATGCCCAGTTGACCCAATCCAATGGGCCTACAAATTATTTACCTACTGGGCCACGAGCCCAATATCGAAGACTACTATCACCGAGGCCCAATCACCTTCAAGTAAGTTTTGGGCCCGACAATCTCAACTAAGCTATAAATAAAGGTTTGAACTCATTGCTTAAGGTACGTCCTATTAACTGAGCAATACTATTAATTGTATTCTCTGGACTATTTCCACTATCAGCACGTCTGACTTGAGCGTCGGAGGGGTTTCCACCGGATCAACCCCCGGCTTCGTTCACGTGTTCTATGATCGCAGGTACCTCAAAATCATCAAGTTGTCAAGCTACTGATCTGCTTTGCTCTCCTAGTTCGTTTTCTACACTACCCCATGTGATCTAAGTAATTAGCATCATCATTTTGGCGCCGTCTGTGGGAACGATGCAAACCAGATCACGTAGCCAACAAGATCCTCCTGAGGCGTCTGCTCGGAGAGAAAATGACACAGCTAACAACCTTCACCTCGTGGGGGTGCAACACGAGGACTTCTCAGGGGGTCACCCATCCTAGTACTACTCTCGCCCAAGCACGCTTAACTTCGGAGTTCTGATGGGATCCGGTGCATTAGTGCTGGTATGATCGCACACCTCCCACCTCCCACCTCGTGGAGGCTCTGGCTTGTCACATCCTCTTCCCCATACTCGGGATCCACTACGAGACCTTCCTCGGATGTCCCACTAGATCCTCAACAGGATTCACTTTTTCCCGCCCTTCGATCGGTTCAAACATCCGAGGAGGCCCTTCAACGCTAGTAAGGGTTATCGACTCCATAGGGGCTTACATCTGCCCCCAAAAATATTTCGTTCGCCAAGGGTTATTGACTCCCTGGGGTCTTACATCTGCCCCCAAAATATTTCGTTCGCCAAGGGTTATCGACTCCCTGAGGGCTAACATCTGACCCCAAAATATTTCGTTCGCCAAGGGTTAACGACTCCCTGGGGGCTTACATCTGCCCCCAAAATATTTCGTTCGCCAAGGGTTATAGACTCCCTGGGGGTTTACATCTGCCCCCAAAATACTTCGTTCGCCAAGGGTTTTCGACTCCTTGGGGGCTTACATCTGCCCCCAAAATATTTCGTTCGCCAAGGGTTATCGACTCCCTTGGGGCTTACATCTGCCCCCAAAATATTTTGTTCGCCAAGGGTTATCGACTCCCTGGGGGCTTACATCTGCCCCCAAAATATTTCGTTTGCCAAGGGTTATCGACTCCTTGGGGGTTTACAGTGCCCCCAAAACATTTCGTTCGCCAAGGGTTATCGACTCCCTGGGGCCTACCTTCGCCCTCCCTTTAACGGTTCAGATAACCGATGAGGACCTTCAGCGTTTGATTGCAGAAACTTCAACAAAATCAACTTCTACTTGCTCCTTCAACGGTTCAAATAACCGATGAGGACCTTCAGCATATGATCGCCGAAACTTCAACAATATCAACTTCTACTTGCTCCTCTAACGGTTCAGATAACCGATAAGGACCTTCAGCATACGACCGCGAAAGCTTCAACTCGTGTTGTCACTGAAGCAACGACACAACCGTGCGCATCCACCTCAGACCAAAGGTCTCGAGCGCCTCATCCTAAAGTGGGGGGCTATCCCATCCCAAGGTTAGCATCACCCTTATCTTTCAACCCCAAGTGGGTGCACATCTCATCTCAAGAGACGAGTATAATATCCCTACTCAAAAAATAGAACATCCCAAAGCGGTGAACATCAACCACCTAAAAAAAAAGAAGAGAAGAAGATGAAAAAATACAAGAAAAAAGAAGGAGATGAAAAAAGAGAAGAAGAAAGAAGAAAAAAAATGATGAAAAAACAGAAGAAGAAAAAAGAAGAAGATGAAAAAATAGAAGAAAAAAGAAGGAGATGAAAAAAGAGAAGAAGAAAGAAGAAGAAAAAAGAAGAAGATGAAAAAATAGAAGAAGAAAAAAAAAAAAAAAAAAAAGAGGAGGTGCGCGTGCACAGCACGCGAGCGTCAGCAGGAAAAAAAAAAAAAAAAAAAAAAAAACAGGGAAGAGGCGCGCGTGACCTACATGCGCTGACGCGCGCGCGCGTCAGTAGGAGAAAAAAAAAAGAAGAGGCGCACGTGCACAGCACGCGCGCGCGTCAAAAGAAAAAAAATTAAAAAAAAATAAATAAATAAAAAAAAATAATTAAAGCGCGCGCACGTGCGGGCGCTTTCCCAAGGCGCCCTTGGACCGCGCGCTCCCATCAAATTGCGCGCAATTTTGACTACCC
The DNA here is from genome assembly GCF_056151865.1 of Erythranthe guttata. Classification (NCBI taxonomy): domain Eukaryota; kingdom Viridiplantae; phylum Streptophyta; class Magnoliopsida; order Lamiales; family Phrymaceae; genus Erythranthe; species Erythranthe guttata. The sequence continues at coordinate 14,737,839 of NC_142537.1, forward strand.
TCTACCAAATTGTGCGTAGATTTTGACTCGCTTCACCAAATCGCACGAGAATTTCAACGCGCTTCACCAAATTGTACGAGCTCTCCAACGCACCTCGTCAATTCGCGAGCGCTCTCAAACAGATAAATAATAAAAAAAATTATTATTTCTCCGCACCACGCCAACAGTTATCGGTACACCACGACACCGATATACTCTCGACACGATCCGGTATCATTTTCGACTAGGCTCCCACATCGAATCGAGAGTGGGGGGCTTGCGAGACAAACCCACCGCGAGACAACTCCCACGAGGAGCAAACTCGCACGGTCATATAACCTGTTGCGAGGCAACTCCCACGAGGAGCCAACTCCCTCGGGTCTACGAAACCATTGCGAGATAACTCCCACAAGGAGACCACTCGCTATGTCCTACAACTCGCAGCGAGACAACTCCCACGATGAGCCAACTCCCTTGGGTCTACGAAACCATAGCGAGATAACTCCCACGAGGAGACCACTCGCTCCGTCCTATAACCCGTTGCGAGGTAACTCCCACGAGGAGCCAACTCCATCGGGTCTCATAACCACAGCGAGATAACTCGCACGAGGAGACCACTCGCTCTGTCCCACAATTCGCAGCGAGACAACAACCACGAGGAGCCAACTCGCCCGGTACTACAACCCGTAGCGAGACAACTCCCACGAGGAGCCAACCGGTACTACAACCGGCAGCAAGACAACTCCCACAAGGAGATAACTCGCTCAGTCATATAACTCGTTGCGAGGCAACTCCCACGAGGAGTCAACTCCCTCGGGTCTACAAACCCACAGCGAGATAAATCCTACGAGGAGACCACTCGCTCCATCCTACGACCCGCAGCGAGGAAACTCCCACGAGGAGCCAACCTCACTCGGTACTACGAACCCGCAACGAGACAACTCCCACAAGGAGTCAACTCGCTCGGTACTACAAATCCGTTGCAAGGCAACTCCCACGTGCAACCACCTCGCTTGATAATAAGACTCGCTGCGAAACAACTCCCACGAGGAGACAACTCGCTCAGAGCAACCTCAACTCGCACGCGCCTCAATTGCGCGTCAACCAATGCTCCTACAACTTCGCTGCAAGACAACTCTCTCGAAGAGACAACTCGCTCGCAATGCACTACATAATCGCAAGCTCAAGTTAGCACGATTACAACCCTAGAAACACTTAGAGATATTATGAGAATCTATATAGCCTGGCCAGCTTGATTACTCAAAATTTATCTACTTGTTTTCGATGGGTCCTTCATTAAAACGTGGCCACGGTCCAAACATACTTACGACCCACGAGGTCTAACAAGGGGCACGATCCCCATAAAAAGACTTTTGAGAGCCTAATCCCCTCCTCAAGTACATCACGCACAAGGCTATATGTAAACACATACAAGCAACGCGTCAAAACATTGACAATGTCGATAAATAACAACTCCCACGAGGAGAATACTAACTCTGTGCTACTACATTATCGCGAAACAACTCCCACGAGAAGATAACTCGATCAACTCTATTACCCCACGACGAGACAACTCCCACGAGGAGATTACTTGATCCGTGCTACCACATTATCGCGAGACAACTCCCACGAGGAGATAACTCGATCAACTATATTACACCGCGACGAGACAACTCCCACGAGGAGATAATTCGCTACTACATCGTCGCGGGACAACACCGACGACTCAAATAACTTACATAGCGACAACTTGGTCGCGCTACGCGCCAACGCGCATTCACGCCCCTCCGACACACGCTCCAACGCGTTTTCGCACACCATCGACCACTACAATTTTCACTCTTGACACGATCTGTCACTGTTGGATGCTAAATACCTAACACGCAAGTGCACGTAACGCAAACAAGTAGTAAAAGTGGACTCGTGAGAGTCGGATGTCGATCCCACAGGGAATACTCAAATTATCTAATCCTAAGTACCAAATTCTAACAACTATGATTTTTATCCAGCCTACGCAAGTTTGTCGAATTAAATCAATTAAACAATTAAAATAATTAATAAGGCAAAGAATCACGAGAAAATATCAATATAAAACGGATCTAGGATTTTATCTTCCCCCTATGCAAGAATTTCTCACCCAAAACCCCTCAATTATGAAATATATGTTTCATGATTATTAACCCGAGACACTAATTTACTCATAACCCGTTGTCGCGTGTATTATGAATCTATAATTCATAAACGATTCACTATATGTCTATGCAAACCAATTATAAATAAAGCATTAACTAACAAGTCTCGTAAATGGCTACCTAAGGTGATATTTGTATGTCTACGACACCACATGCAATTGACACACTCATCCGGTGAAAACTACTCGAAGGTTCTTCTACTTACCGTCTAATTATCAAAATAGCTCTGTCGAATCAATCCCAATAATCACAGATAAAGCACATAAATTGATCAAGTTCATGCACTAACAATCATAACAAGTAGAAGAAATAATCATAAAATCATAATTCCATAACCTCAAGAAAACGGGTTCACCATCCCTGATAAGTGTTCATTTTGCATGATTTTCACTTATCAATTCTTCGAGTTTTGGTCTCGTTTGTCCGAGTTTTCGGCTTTATTTGTATATATTATGTTGTTTTTGTTTTATTTATATTTTAGGTAAAGAGAAGCTATTTTTGCCGATTCGAAACGATTTTGGAAGCGAAGCCGAGAACCAAACCAAACACGTGCAAAAGTGCATTCTCGCAGATTGTGGCAGTGTTTGGTATTTCAAGCATAACTTTTGCATACGACCTCCGATTGGGCTGATTCAAGTGGATTTAGAAAGCTAACTTCAAGGGCTACAACTTTTGTGAAATGCACAATTGTCGAATTCGGGCTGAAAAAGGGTGAAAAAAGTGTTTGAAGTTGATGCAGAGGCCAGATCGCGATCCAGAATCACCGGATCGCGATCTGGTGGCAAATTCCAGTAGCAGCGAAAAGTTGGGGCAGATCGCGATCCGCACTTCCTGGATCGCGATCTGGGAAGGCGGTGGGCAGTTTTCGAGGTTGCCAGATCGCGATCCAAGAAGCCCAGATCGCGATCTGGGCACAGAAATCGAGACTAGATATTTTTCTTTGATTTTTCACTATAAATAGAAGGTCTCTTTTTCATTTTTCAATCTCGATAATATCTCGACTCTCTCTCGACTTCTTCTTCGGTTTTCTCTTCGGTTCTCGCCAGTTCTTCGCGGGAAGCTTCGACGAGGGTTTCGACTCGGGTTTTTCATAAGCTTTTCTTTACGTTTAGTTTATAATTTCTCGCGTTCTTCATTTTGATGCTATGTTTGTAATGAACTAAGCATTTTCTTTTAGGGAAATGAAACCTTGTATATATTGATTTTGATTTCCAGATCTGTGATATTTTTGTCGTTCTTTGATTCTGTTTATGTTTTCATGTATTAAATGCTTTCGATTGTTTGGCCAACAGTTGAATTGATTCTAAATGGGAATGAACTCGAGAGAGGATTTCTCGTTTGATTTTAGGAAAACATAGCTCGGGTTGTTGAAACGGAGACGTGATGCACCTCGGGTAGCCCTTAAGGACTTGACCTAAATGCTCTCTTAATATCAGGTTCTGAACGGAGACGTCGGACCTGTGGATAGACTCTAACTACACTGGAGACGGGGGTTAGGGTACTTTAGTGTCTGGGTTAGCGAACATAGAATTGACATTAGATTCGGATTTGTAGATCTTTATCGATAGTACACTGGTGGATTTTACCCTAGAAGCCATCACACGTCGGAATTCCTCGATTATACTGGCGGACCGTTGTTTTTATTTTTGTTTCCTTTTTGCTTCATTTCATCCCCCATTATTTCCTTCGTCTAGATAGAGTTTAGGATAGTATAATTACGGTACTTGGTAGATTTAGGAACTTAATTCCCTGTGGATCGATATCTGGAATTCACTATTCTACAAAACGCGATACTGTACACTTGCGGTTATTTATACGTAGGTTTTACGCGTATCAAGTTCTTGGCGCCGTTGCCGGGGAATTAGTTAATCTTGAATTTACTAATATCGTTACCAACTATCCTTACTTTACTTTAGACATTTTTTTTTCTTTTGATTTTTTTTATAGCAGATTTGTATACATCGATGGCCTCGATTTATGATCTCTCTCTTTGCAAGATTCAATCCAGAGCTGATTACATTCAACATGAGTTGGAGGATATTGAAAGACATCGAAGGTTGAACCCAGAAAATGGAATTGCACAAACAAATGAGCACTTCTGCTATCTACAAGAAGAACTCCACTTTTTGGCAAATATTTTCGAAAATTTTCAGAGATGTCACATTCATAAACCACATCCGACCATCCTTTATGAAGACAACAAGGTATTTACAGATTTTCGTATGAACGATGAGGTTGAGCACCTTGAGGGAATTATTCATCCCAGTTCTGTAGATACTTTTGTGTGTGATGAGAGTGGGATGAAGATGAGAGTGGGACTATATATGACTACATCTGACTGTATATGACTAAATATAATTGTATATTCACCTGACTCAAATCACCCATTTAAACATTTACATTATAAATCAACTCATAACCAACAAAATAAAAGTTACAGATTAGCTACCTTAGCCAAAAAGCTACAAATCGCCCAATCATTGCCCCAAAATCAAAACAAAAACACCAAAAATTCAAACTCAATGCCACTAATTGTTACGAAATAAAAAATATTTATGACAAAAATCATTTATAGCAAAAATAAACAACATAAGAATCAAACGAAATAAAAAATCAAATTAATCCAAAGAAAAATATTTTAATATTAATTATTCACAGATCTTAAAAAATAGTAGATCTAATTTTAAAAATAATAGTAGATCTAATAATGAGACAGCTAATTAATTAAATCAAAATGATAATAATGTGAGGATCTGATGTGAGGAGAATAATGAATAATACAGAAGAAGAAAGTGACCTGTGTTGATCTTTGTGGTTGGATTTGAGAGTGTATTTGCGGTAATTGGTATCAATATTTTTTTGTAGAGGAGCGGCGGCGGCGCTGCGAGGTAGGGGAGTGGCGACGGCGGCGTTGCGAGGTAGCGGATCGGCAACAACGGCGCAGCGAGGTGGGGGAGCAGCGGCGGCGGCACAACGAGGTGGGGGAGCAGCGGCGGCGGCGCAACGAGGGGAGGGAACAGCGGCGGCGACGGTGGACTGTGGGTAGAGCGAGAGTTATTTTTTTTTTGAAAAATAGGAAAGCATATTATTAAACGATATCTGCTAAAGCAGATGGGAGATCAAAGTTCTCCATAACCCCATTACATTGAATCTTAGCAAGATTATGAGCTAAACAATTGCCCGACCGTTTGATAAATTGAAAGGAGCATGAATCAAAAAAATTCTCTAGAGAGATGCATTCTTCCACGATCGCTCCATATGACGATCCCTCGCTGCCTTTGTTGTCCAATGCCTGTATAAGTTGGATGCAATCACCTTCAAGAACAATATCCCGCCAGCCCCTTCCCTTCGCCAAGTACATCGCTTTTAACGCTGCGACGGCTTCACCCTCCACCGGCCTCAATTTGCCAGGGATCTTCTCCACTTTCCACCCCAAACAATTCCCTGCACAATCCCGAGCCACAGCTGATGCGAAAAAGAAATTATTATCCGTTGGAAAGCCTGCATCAAAGTTGAGTTTCACCACACCGGCGGGAGGTGGCTTCCACACACTCGGATGCACATCTCGCAGTCCAGCACTAGGACAGAGTTGGGCATTATTGAAAGTACCAATATAATTCTTACACCAACTCAATATCTCGGACGGTTGAAGAGCTTGCTCGTCCGTAGCTTTCTTGTTTCGATTCTCCCATGCCTTCCATGCTATTATAACGGCCAAAGAGCATTCTTCCCCCGACAATAATTTCTTCAGATCCTCGAACCAGTTCCACATAGATATATATTCTTTATTGACCAACTTAGCGAAAGGATTGCAATTCCAAACCTCTTCCATTCCTCCGCATTTTAAAATGACATGGAGCGCAGTCTCTTCCTCTTCGTTGCAGCCTCTGCAAATGGGCGATTGGATAATCTTCCGTCGGAAGAGTGCAGCGTTAGTGGGCAGGATATTAGTCAATAGTCGCCATAGAAAAATACGGACTTTCGGTGGAATGCGCAGCTGCCAAATCTCCTTCCACGTTCGGCTGGAAGAACCGCTACTCGACACTTTATATGTGCTCCGGGGATTGCCACAAGGTAATGGGGAAGAGAGAATTGCATGATAGCATGATCGAACCGAAAATTTTCCATGGCTCGAAAAGTGCCATATCCACCGATCTGCCGCCGACGCACTGCCCACTGGGATGGCCAAAATTCGCGAGATATCAACAGGCCAAAATGTATTGTTAATTATTTCCATATTCCACGAGTTCGATCCCGCCTCCAGAATATCCGCCACCCGGTTAGGGAACGCCGAGTAAGCTGGCCGTCGGGTAAAAACTCTAAACTTGCCACCATCGTTGAGCCATGGATCTGCCCAGATCGATGTCTCGAGGCCGTTTCCAATTCTTCGACGGATACCCAATTGTAAGTACGGAATGACACTCCAAATGCTCCGCCACGTAGCCGACGGGCGCGATCCTAGTTCAGCCGATAATACTTGTCCATTGGGAAAATACCTAGCAGAAAGGATCTTAGAAAGTAACAGATCCGGGGAAGTCAAGAGGCGCCAAGCTTGCTTGACCAGCAAGGCAGTATTGAAGATTTGCAAATCTCTGAAGCCGAGACCACCTTGTTCCTTTGATTTACATAACTCTTTCCACGAAATCCACGCGACCCCCTTTCCAACACTACTACCCCACCAAAATCGCCTAATTGCCGTTTCAATTTCTTGGACGAGACCCTTTGGCAACACGAAGCAGCTCATGATGTAGGATGGAATGGCTTGTAATACGGCTTTGATAAGTACTTCTTTGCCCGCCTTAGAAAGTTGTTTTTCCCCCCATCCCTTAATCTTGGACCACACTTGATCACGTAAAAATGAAAAAATCTCTTTTTTGGTTTTGCCCATATTGGTCGGCATCCCTAAATACCGCTCATGTTGATCGACCACTTGAAATCCGAGAATGTGATGAACGTCATTCCTCCTATCTTGATTAGTGGATGGACTGAACATCATCGTTGACTTTTCGTAATTGATTTCTTGGCCCGAAACCCTAGCGTAAGTGGATAAAATTTCCTTCAACTTTGTGGCATAGTCTTCGGTTGCCTCTCCAAAAATCAAGGTATCGTCGGCGAAACACAAGTTAGATATGACTGGAGCTGTTGGGGCCACCCGTACTCCTTGAACCTCTCCCCTTTCCGTTGCTCTCGCGATCAATGCAACGAGAGCTTCTGCACAGCAAATGAACAAATACGGTGATATGGGGTCCCCTTGTCGAAGACCTCTCGACGGAGTCACAAATCCAAATTGAGAACCATTAAATAAAAAAGAGAATGACACAGTGGAAACACAAAGCATAACCAGAGTAACAAAATCAACAGGAATGCCAAAGCGAAGAAGAATCTTTCTCAGAAAAACCCATTCAATCCGATCGTACGCCTTACTAATATCCAGTTTAAGAGCCATATAATTAGTTTTAGCTCTAGATTGGAGTTTAATAAAATGATTGATCTCAAAAGCAACAAGAACATTATCAGTGATAAGTCTTTTAGGAACAAATGCAGATTGACAAGGAGAGATCAAATCATTAAGCACTAATTTAAGTCGGTTAGCAACTACTTTGGACCCAATTTTATAGATGACATTGCAGAGACTAATAGGCCTATACTCGGTGATTTTTTCAGGATTTTTTATCTTTGGAATTAAGACAATATAAGTGAAGTTCATAGCGGACGGGAGCTTGTGGCTATTAAGAAATTCTAAAATACATGATGAAACGCTAGAGCCAAGAATATGCCAGTATTTAGTGTAAAAAAAGACAGGTAGTCCATCAGGGCCAGGAGATTTAAGAGGAGCCATTTGAGAAATGGCTCGAGTTACCTCGGGAACCGTGAACGGCATAGAAAGAAGATGACTCGCTGCGCCGGATACTCTCGTCTCAATATTCTCAAGAACCTCATCTATCTCTTCTTCATTTGGATTGGTTGATTTGAAAATCTGACCAAAATACTCTGTGACGATCTGCTCAATATCAACCTCATTCTCCTTCCAGCAGCCTGCAGAATCCCTTATCTTTGAGACCCGATTGGTCTTATTTCTGATAGTAGCTTTTGAGTGAAAAAACTTGGTATTCCTAGAGCGAGAGTTAGAGAGAGATGAAGAGAGAGAGAGAGAGAGAGAGAAAGGGAGAAAGAGAGAGAGGGGGATAAATGTCGGCTGATAGATGTGGGAGTGGGAGTGGGAGAAAAGGCTAGGGAGTTAGGGTTTGAATGAAATTAAAAGGGTAAAATAGGTATTTTAATTTATCTAGGGGGATCTATCAAATTAAGATTAGAATTCGGGTTTTTGACTAGGAAAGAAAAATCAATAGGACTTATCCATATATATTTTCAAAACTAGGGGGTTATCCCTCATTTCCCCATAAAATTATTGGACCCCGACAGTTAGCTGTATCATTTATTTATTATAATTAACTTTCTTTGATTTTTATTATTTAATTTATTTATCATGTAGTTTTTCATTTTATTCAACCCATGAAATATGGAAGCTTATTTTCTATATATTCATCGTGTATCCAATTTTGTACGTATTGGAGGGATTTTTTTTTTTTTCTTTTTCATTGAGAAAACCGTATGAAAAACTGTTAGGACATGAATTGTCGAAAATACCTCTAGGTTTAGGTCTAGGTTGTAGGTCAAAATATCTTCTTTTTATATATAAAATATTTTTAACTTAATTAGTGTTTCATTTCAATTTGAGGATTTCTTTTAGATTTTACAAATTTTCAGTTTTCTTGTTTTTTTTCTCATTTTTATTTAGAAACGAAATAGAAAAGGTTTGAAAAGAGTTAAAAATGACCGAAAAAAGTGAAAAAAAAAAGGGTCCGAAAAGAGTGAAAAAATTGATTGAAATTTGTGAAAACTAAGGATAGAAAGTTTTCGGGATATTTTCGTCAAAAAAAAAAAAACCAGTTAAATGGTTTGACTAACGGAATTAGAAAAAAGGCTAACGGCAGAGGGTATAAATGATACATTTCCCATAGTACAGGGGTGCAAAATTAATCCTACCCTTACAACTTTAGCCTTTCGTTTTTCGTTGAGAAATTTAAAGATCATAGATTTGCAAGTGTTTTTTGAAATGTGTTTTACAAAATATTTTGAAAATAAAAGTAATACTTCCTTTGTTCCTTTTTGACGTAATACTTCCTTTGTTCCTTTTTAACTATCGTTTAAGCATTAAAGATCTCACTAAACGTGCGTTGATTTTATGAAAGTATATGCTTTTAGACTAAAATATCCTTGTCATCTAATTAATAAGAAAGATAAATGAGTTAAGAAAAATAGTATTGGAGAGAGTTAGTAAGAGCATAAATTGGATATGAAGTATTTAATGCAACATTATAAATCTAAATTGACAGATAATATTGAGAGAAAAAAATTCTAAACAATGGTAATTATGGAACATAATTTGTTTGTAATTTGGGAGTGGGAGTTTTATCATGGCAACGAAGTCATGTTTGAATGTATTGAAAGCTTAATACTTTTGAGATGATTAAATTTCTTTTGAAATAAAGTAATAGTTTTTTTTTTTTTTTTGTATTTTCATGGAGACATTCTTTAGTATACTACTTAAATAATGTTTCGGTTTCAATTTAGTTTTGGTTGAGCAAATGTGGTGTACATACATAATATGGAATAATAACATTTTTAGTCCTTTTGTAATACCAAAAAATTGATTCCAGTCCCCATATTTTCTAAATTAAATTCTAGTTCTCAAACAAGCCATTATTTTGCAATTTCGGCTGTCTTCGGATTTGTGTGTTAATTTTGACGGAAAAACCACATTAAGAGCACAGAGTATGCTGAAATAACATCTTCAACTCCTTTCGTATCTCAACTTTTTGTTTAACCTCAATTTCACTTTATTCATAGAATTTCTTACGAAAAAAAATATATAAAATCCCTATAAATTATCCATGTTGGAATCCTCTTTTCTCTCCATGCTCGTATTGCATAGGTACCAAAAGAAATAGAATTATTTATATTTGTTTGTATATTAGAAGAAACAATTATTATTCTAGCTGTCATGCATGGTTTTGGATGAATAGAAGAAAAATATATATATATATATATATATATATATATATATATATATATATATATATATATATATATATATATATATATATATATATATATATATATATATATATATATATATATATATATATATATATATATATATATATATATATATATATATATATTATGAGATAGTTGTTTGGGGAATAAAATAATATTTATTTGTAACTGACTAGTTATTTATACCGAATGAATATTTCTAGATTTTTATTTAGTTTTGGCAGAAGAAACTCGCACTCGGTCTATAAGATTCTATATCTGGTGCATAAAAGCACCGGGTGATTCTGCACCATAAATCTATACAATAATAATGTTGTTGTTATAATAATATTATTGTCACTCACAATAATATTAGTTTTTTTGACTTTTTATTATGCTTACCTTTGTTGAACGATCAACATATTAATATTACTCTATTACACAATACTAATGAGTTTTGTTGTGTTAATATTACTGTGCTAGAGATTAATATAGCAATATTACTGTGTTAAACTGTAGTATAGTTAATTTTACTGACTTTTAACAGTAATGTAGTTAATATTACTGTTAATCACAACAATATTGTTGTTTAAACGGGGGCAAAAAGATGTTCAAAAAGAAAAAAAAAATCGAAAAAGTCAACGCCGGAAACCGGTAGCGGAAAAATCAGGAAGAGAAAAAAAAACTCAACGCCGAAAACGGGCGAAAAAATCAGGAAGAAGAAAGAAAAAAGAAAAAAAATAATAAAAGTCGACCGCGGAGACCGGCAGTCAACGGCGGTGACGGACGAAATTGTCTGATGCAGAACTGGCGGAGCCGGAATTGTGTGGGGTCAAGTTTTTCCGAACCGAAATGACGAGGGGAGTTAAACTCACAGCTAGCCCGTGACGTGCGATGGATTTTGGCGAGGTGGCGGAGCTGGAATTGTGTGGGGTCAAGTTTTTCCAAATCAGAACGACGAGGGAAGTTAAACTCACAGGTACGCTGTGACGTGCGATGGATTTTGGCGAGGTGGCGGAGCCGGAATTGTGTGGGGTCAAGTTTTTCCGAACCGGAACGACGAGGGGAGTTAAACTCACAGGTACGCCGTGACGTGCGATGGATTTTGGCGAGGTGGCGGAGCCGGAATTGTGTGGGGTCAAGTTTCCCCGGATCGGAACGACGAGGGGAGTTAAACTCACAGGTACACCGTGATGTGCGATGAATTTTGGCGAGGTGACAGGGCCGGAATTGTGTGGGGTCAAGTTTTTCAGAACCGGAACGACTAGGGAAGTTAAACTCATAGGTACGCCGTGACGTGCGATGGATTTTGGCGAGGTGGCGGAGCCGGAATTGTGTGGAAATCAAGTTTTACCGAACCGGAACGACGAGGGGAGTTAAACTCACAGCGCTGTGACGTGCTATGGATTTTGGTGAGGTGGCGGAGCCGAAATTGTGTGGGGTCAAGTTTTTCCGAACCAGAACGAAGAGGGGAGTTAAACTCACAGGTACTCCATGACGTGCGATGGATTTTTGCGAGGTGGCGGAGCCGAATTTGTGTGGGGTCAAGTTTTTCCGAATCGGAATGACGAGGGGAGTTAAACGTTTCGAGGTCGTTTAGGCCATCAAAACGACGTTTTTGCTATTTTAGGAAAATTTTAAATAATTCATAGTTAATTCTAGAAAATTCGGATTTGAATTCCGCAAGTTGGGATATTTCCAATTTTCGGTATTCTACTAGATTTAGGGATTATTTCGTTTTTTTGCTTTTTTTGGTAATTTTCTCGTTTTCCTAGTTTGATTAGATTTTTTTTTGTTTTCTTTAGTATAAATAGTTGCTTTAGGGTTTATTTTTCAACATCTTTAATTAGTAATAAAATTTCTGTGTTTTTTCTCAATTATCTGATGAATTCCAGAGTTATCGTGTTCTATAGGATTAATTTGTAGAAATTAATTTTTACCGTGCTTCCGTTCTGCGTCATTGTTGATAAAAATGTCTTACGAAAAAAACATATAAAATCCCTATAAATTATCCATGTTGGAATCCTCTTTCCTCTCCGTGCTCGTATTGTATAGGCACCAAAAGAAATATAATCTATATATAATATAAAAAGAGAATCTATGCCCTCAATGATTGACATGTGGCAAATGATGATGTCATTTGTCAAAATTGCTTAGTTGGAGTTCAATTGATGAGGTGGATTCTTCAATTGATTAGGTGGCATTTTTATTTATGGATTTTTTTAAGTTTTTTCCTATTTTACATTTACACAATCATTAAATAATTACCACATGTATATATATTATTTCCAAAGTTAATATTTTATAAATTCGAAATAAAAAAATTTTATTTATATTTTCAGTATTTCAAAATATATTTATTGAAAAAATATCCTGAAACTTAATTTTTTTACGAATATTCAAATAATTTTCAGAAAAAATAATTTTTTTAATATTAAAATAAAGGAATACGGTTTTTTTTTTTTTTTTTTTAATTTTCAATAGTTTGGAATATTCGAATATCCATTCAATAAAAAAAAATTGGAATATCTGTATAAAATGAAAATATTAATAAATTAAAGTATATTTCATAATTTTTCATTTGAATCTATAAATTTAATATATATATATAAAATAATATATATATATATATATATATATATATATATATATATATATATATATATATTCAAATTTTTTTTAATTAATCAAATAAAATATATAATAAAATTTATATTTTATTAATATATGCAAATATCGTTATACATGGAAATAATATATATATATATATATATTCGAATTTATTATTTTTTAATTAATCAAATAAAATATATAATAAAATTTATATTTTATTAATATATGCAAAGTATCTTTCTACATGGAAATAATATATATATATATATATATATATATATATATATATATATATATATATATATATATATATATATATATATATATATATATATATATATATATATATATATATATATAATCGAATTTAGTATTTTTTTAATTAATCAAATGAAATATAATAAAATTAATATTTTATTAATATATGCAAATATCATTATACATGGAAATAATATATATATATATATATATATATATATATATATATATATATATATATATATATATATATATATATATATATATATATATATATATATATATATATATAAAAGTTACAAAATCGATTAAATTTAAATTTCATGATTTCAATTTTAATAAATGTTGATTTGTTTGACTTTATTAAGGAATTTAGGACTAAATAATCGGTCCATGATATTAGGAGTAAATAACATCAATATCTTAATTCCATAATTTGGTTTAGCTCATTAATACATAAAATATATGTTTTCCTTAAAAAAAATTATTTACTTATTTAGAATGTAAAAGTTAAGTATAAATACCTTCAACCCCAACTCATTCATTTCATTCTTTTTCCATACATTTTGTTATCAATATTATTAGTAAATACCTTCAACCCCAATGGGTGAGTTTGAATTATTTAAAATAATTGATGTATTACATGTTTGTCCATAATAATTATATTTTTGTATTAGTGTCACATATAAAATAATTTCCTATTTTAACAAAATATAAAAAAATCTTCTCATCTTAAACCCTATAAATACTCCATTGTTTTCATTCATTTTTTACAACCCTTTCCATATTACATTGTTTTCGTTTCTTATTCCGTCGTTCCTTATTTCGGTTGAATCTTTAGTTGTTCTTCATAATTTCTTACATATCGAATTTCGTTTTTATTATGTTTTTCTTCATTTTATTTCTTCGTTCATATTATTTTTTACGTTTTATACATTTATTTTTTGGTTTCTTTCATTTTTCATTATGGCGTACTAATTTTTTTTTAATGTATTGTCGTTTTTTAATTTTTAATATCCATTTCTTTTTGCATTGATAATAACGAACTATTATTTTATTTTATGTTTTTCTTTTTTGTTCTTCATGTACTATTTATTTCATTATTTTTAAATGTTAATCTTGCTTTTAATCTTTGTTGTTCTTATTTTGTTTCATATCTTCTTTTTTTTTCTTTTTTTTTTGCAGAACCTCACCAGTATTATTTGTATAATATGCAAAAAGATTTTTGTATAATATGCAAAAAGATTTTTCAAGAACTGGACAAGATGGTGAACGCTATATCCTACCAATCTATTGTTTTAAATTAATAATGTGACATACAAAATGTTGCTATAAACGTGTTTGTTTTTTGATTGTGTAATTTATTATGTAAATTTAGTTTATTTTTTTTATTTGAATAATCGTAAACAATATATTAATTTTCCGGTTATGTACATTTTGTAATTTGAAAATAAATTATATGATAATTCAAATGAATAAATGCGTTATTCAATTTTGTTCCATTTGATCTAATTCTAGTTTCCTATATGACATTGATTTTCAAACGACTAAAAGTTTTAACTAAATACAATTACGTGATATGAAATACAACTTTCTTTTTATTGAATAATTTATTTTACACTTAAAATTTTCTATAATTCATTATATTTTTTATTAAATCTTTAATTTTAACACTTCAACATAAAAATATTTTTCAGCGTACAATGAATGTATAAATGGAAAAAAAAATTAAATAAAATTGTAATGTAATAATTACTTAAATATACTATCATTAATTTGAATATATTATGCATTGTAAATATTTTTCAACTTAAAATCGTAATTTAATTATAACTTCAATATATTTAAATATAATATTATTTGAATATATTATTTGTGTATTAATATTTTACATTAATATATTTTTTACACGAAGATTTTTGTTATTTTAATATTTTAATTTATTTATTTTTATTCACATGTTTAATATGAAGTGTTTTTTCTATAATTATTTTACTACATTTCAAGAAAGAAGAATCCTATGTGCATTATGTATCTTTATATGGATCACTAGAGGAAAAACTTCCTTAGTTCGGAGTGGATGATATATTGTATTTGCATATCACATTATTTATTTTGGTAATAATAATTTTATTTCATATGCAATAATATTTGAGAATATATATATATATATATATATATATATATATATATATATATATATATATATATATATATAATATAAAAAGAGGATCTATGCCCTCAAAAAATATTATATCTATATATAATATATATCTATATATAAGATATTCGATTCACATGAACTGATCCCGTGCATCGCCCTGCGACGTTGTATAACACGCATAAATATGATTTGTGTATATTATACATGAGATGATTGTAAGTTTGGTTTCGATGAAAAAAAAAATTGAGATTAATGAACTTGATTTAGCATGTAATAGATTATTTAGCGTTTACATATTTTTGTAAAAATATTAATTTTTGTGTCCATTAGTAATGCTTATTTTTATCTATTTTTATCTATTTTGTTCATATGTACATATATTATTATTAATTTGTACGTTCATATTAGTTTCTATAATTTTATTTCAATAAATTTGGATCATATTTATTTGTTTATTTTTATTGTTATTGTAAATAGAACTGTATTTATCATCTATATATAGTATAAAAGGAGGATCTATGACATCTATGAAAGAAATGTGACAAATGTCTATGTCATATCTCCAAATTGCTTAGTTGAAGTTCAATTGATGAAGTGTATTCCTCAATTGATTAGTTGACATTTTGTTTTTAGTTACATATTTAATATTTCTACACTCATTTAATGATTTACCACATGTGTGTGTCTATATATATTATTTTAAAATTTTATATTCTTTAAATCTCTATTATCTTATTTATTATTTATTTTTTCGAAAAATGTAATATTTAGATTTTTTTAGTATTATTTTTATTTAAATTTTTAATTAAATAGTTATGTTAATAATTTTGTAATTTAAATATCCAATCGAATAATTTATGAAATTTTAGTGTATTTGGAATGATTTGAAAAAAAATATTCATTTCGTTTTAATTATTTTAAAATTTTTGCAATATCTGTATAAAATTTGAATATTTGTATTTTTTTTTTAATTTAATTATACTTGATTATTTATCGTCTTAAATTAGTACATACAATTAAAACTACAATATTATTTTAATATGTTTTAATATTCAGATTATATATATATAGATGATACCCACATATTTTCTGGATACCCATTATATATTGATAGTTGTATTTCCAGATTTTTGTTTCATAATTTGTTATTTACTTCATATTATATGTGTTAATCTTCTTTTTTCTTTTCCTTTAGAAATTTCCTTTTGCTATTTAATTTATGTTTAAGTATATCAATCGTAAACTTATTTTTATTGTTTATCATATACTCAGAATAATAATTAAGAAACAAAGAAATTAATAATGGATATTAATTGATATGATTCTATATAAAGTTTGAATGAAAACTATATTTTTGACAAGTAGTAGTACCTACATTTGACACATGTTTTATGTATCTTCTTCTTATTTGTTTCAAATAATAATAATTTTATTCAACTAATAGTAAACAAATAATCACTAATTTCATTAAGCAAAAATTACTAAATTTAAACATTTAATTTATAATTATGTCAACATTACTTACGTATGAGTGTTAGTATAAGTATCAGTATCAATATCAATATCGGTATCAATATCAGTTTCAGTGTCAGTATCAGTATCACTATTAGTATTAGTATTATTATTAATATTAGTATTAATATTAGTATTAGTATTAGTATTAGTACTAATATTAGTATCCATATCAATATCAATATTAGTATTAATATTATAACAGTATCAATTATCACTATGAGTATGAGTATGAGTATGAGTACGAGTATGAGTATGGGTATGAGTATAAGTATGTGTATAAATATCAGTATCAGTATCCGTATAAGTATCAGTATCAATATAATATCAGTATCAATAATACTAATAGTATCAATATCAGTATCAATATTAGTATTAGTATCAATATTAGTATTAGTATTAGTATTACTATTACTATTAGTATTAGTATTAGTATTAGTATTAGTATTAATATTAGTATTAGTATTATTATTAGTATTAGTATTAGTATTAGTATTAGTATTAGTATTAGTATTAGTATTAGTATTAGTATTAGTATTAGTATTAGTTTTAATATTAGTATTAAGATTAATATCAATATCACTATATCAATATTAGTATTAGTAATAGTATTAGTATTAATATCAATATTAGTATTAGTATTAGTATTAGTATTAGTATTAGTATTAGTATTAGTATTAGTATTAGTATTAGTATTAGTATTAGTATTAGTATTATTATTAGTATTAGTATTAGTATTAGTATTAGTATTAGTATTAGTATTAGTATTAATATTGATATTGATATTAGTATTAGTGTTCGTGTTGGTATTGGCATATTAGTTTGAACATTAAATATTCGTATTAGAATTGGCATATTATTACTAATAGTAGTGTTGATATTAATATTAGTATTAGACTATTAGTATTAATCATTGTATTAATATTAGGATTAGTATTAATATTAGTATTATTAGTATTAGTATTAATATTAGTATTAGTATTAGTATTAGTATTAATATTAGTATTAGTATTAGTATTAGTATTTAATATTAGTATTAGTATTAATTAGTAAAAGTATTATTATTATTATTAGTATTAGTATTAGTATTAGTATTAGTATTAGTATCAGTATCAATATTAGTATATGTATCATTATCAGTATTAGTATCATTATCAATAACAAACGAGTATGAGGGTTGGTTAATAGTAGTGTTGATATTAATATTAGTATTGGGCTATTAGTATTAATCATCGTATTAATATTGGTATCAGCATTAATATTTTTATTATTAGTGTTGGTTTTAGTATTAATATTAATATTGGTATTAGTATTATCAAATTGGTTTTAGTACATTAGTATTAGTAGTTGTTGTTTGTGTAATATTAGTGTCAATATTAGGGTGGCATCGGCAATTGTACGCCGCAATGTCCAGAGTTAAAAGTAGATTTGAGATAAATATATTTATCAACTCAAAATCGGGCGATATAACTAACTTTACGAGCAATGTTGTGTGCACAAAAGATTTTCAGCGAATATGAAGGTAAATCACAAACAAATGTATATTTTGATTTAATAAAACATTTTGTTTTGGTATTATTTACATGTATGTCAACTGGTCAAAGTTTTCGTTCGTTTTATTTTAACCAAAATAATTTTTAAAAAACAATTGATCCCGTGCATCGGGTGAATTACTAGTTAATTATATTTGTTTGTATATTAGAAGAAACAATTATTATTCTAGCTGTCAAGTGTCATGCATGGTTGGATGTATAGGATAAAAATATATATATTATGAGATAGTTGTTTAGGGAATAAAGTAATATTTATTTGTAACTGACTAGTTATTTATACCGAGTGAATATTTCTAGATTTTTATTTAGTTTTGGAAGATCAAATTGACGCTCGGTCTATAAGATACTACATCTGGTGTAGAAAAGCATCGGGTGATCCTGCACCATAAATTTATACAAATAGTTATACATTCAATACACACATACATGAGTGTGTATGTGTGTATGTGTATGTGTTATTATGTGTAGATTAATGGTGTATTTCAACAAGTATAACATCTTTAGGACTCGATGTTGTATCGAATGTATCGAATGCTACACCCAGTGAAAAACACGGAATAATCCTGCACATGACATGGTCTTGGTCTTCACTTCAATCTCTTTCTTTCCTCTTTCCTATTTACACTATCAATGTCTTTTTCTTTTCATTTTTTCTCCTTTTGTTTTTTTCTTCTTTTTACTATTTCCTTGAAAATTCAAATAGTCTATCACTTGTGACATTTCCATTTAATTTAATTTTGAAATTGACCCATTCTACAATTTTCTAGCTAGCTAGTTCAATCAAGAACCAATAAATTTGACATCTAGACAAAATAGTCCCAGTCAATTTGGCCCCCTTGGCCCCCTTACTCTATTATTTAATTAAAGTGAGAAGACTATACCGCGTGGACCATGAATTATACTTATATATATGCTTATTTCATTCTCTTTTTCTCTCACAAAACAATCATTTCATTAATCCTCAATCATGGGTTACTACACGTTCTTTCTCACACTAACGTGTGTACTATGTTTCAATACAATTTTTGTAAGATCAAAAGATAGCAATTTACAAACATATATTGTACATGTTGAGTTGCCTTCATTCCCAACTCTAACCACTAGTAGTCTTCTTACACAAGACTTGCAAGCCTATTACCAAACATTTCTAGCGTCTACTTTATCCGCCTCGTCGTGGACCGATGAGCCGAGTATAATCTACTCCTACCATAACGTTTTCCATGGATTTTCGGCCCGATTATCGCCCGAGCAAGTTAAAGCCATGGAGAAAAAGCCCGGTTTCATCTCGGCCCGGCCTCAAAAGACACTCTCCCTCCACACAACCCATTCACCCAACTTCTTGGGCTTGAATCAAAACACGGGTTTTTGGAGGGATTCGAATTACGGCAGAGGGGTAATCATCGGAGTATTGGACTCCGGTGTGAACCCTAACCACCCGTCGTTCAACGACGATGGGATGCCCCCGCCCCCTGCTAGGTGGAGGGGGCGGTGCGAGTTCAACTCCACCGTTGCGCGGTGCAATAACAAGCTCATCGGTGCCAGATTCTTCACGATAGGCAACGGGACCCCGTCCGACGAGAACGGGCACGGGACCCACACCGCTAGCACCGCAGCCGGGAATTTCGTGCCGGGCGCCAACGTGTTTGGTAATGCGAACGGAACTGCGGCTGGGGTCGCGCCTCTCGCTCATGTAGCTACTTATAAGGTTTGCAATACTGGCTGCGAGGAGAGCGATATAGTGGCTGCGATGGATGCTGCAATCGACGACGGCGTCGATATCATTTCTCTCTCACTCGGTGGGCCCGCTCAAGATTTTTTTGCTGAGAACATTGCGGTGGGGGCTTTTAGTGCAATCGAAAGAGGTATATTTGTGAGCGCCTCAGCCGGAAACAATGGCCCATTTTATGGTAGTATCCAAAATGGTGCTCCGTGGATTCTCACCGTCGGGGCTAGCTCGGTTGATCGGAAAATCCGGGCGACCGCAGTCCTCGGTAACAACGAAGAGTTGGACGGAGAATCGACATATCAGCCTTCCAATTTTCCGACGACTCTCTTGCCTCTTTTTTACAGCCCGAACGACTCGTTTTGCTCGCCCGCGTCTTTGACAAGCCTCGATCTTCAGGGGATGATCGTGTTGTGCGATAATGGAGGAGGGATCGGACGAATCGCGAAAGGCCGGGCCGTTAGAGCCGCCGGTGGTACCGCCATGATAATCGTCAACCAACAACGCCAAGGCTTCACCACAAACTCTGATTCCCACGTTGTCCCGGCCACACATCTCAGCTATGCGGACGGGTTGAGAGTCAAGGCCTATCTAAACTCAACGGCGTCGCCGACGGCCACAATTTCGTTCAAAGGGACCGTAATCGGCGACGACCGCGCCCCGCAGGTCGCGGCGTTTTCCGCGCGGGGCCCGAATCCGCCGAGCCCCGGCATCTTAAAGCCCGACATTATCGGGCCGGGCCACAACATTCTTGCCGCGTGGCACGTCTCGGTCGAAAACAACACCGGCACGAATTCCAACTTCAACATCATATCCGGAACCTCAATGTCGTGCCCCCATCTCAGTGGAGTCGCGGCACTTCTGAAGAGCGTGCACCCTGATTGGTCGCCGGCTGCAATAAAGTCCGCCATCATGACAACCGCCGACCTAGTCAATCTAGCCGGCAATCCGATCGAGGATCAATCTCAAAGCCGAGCCGATGTTTTCGCCATTGGCTCCGGTCACGTGAACATACTCAAGGCAACCGATCCAGGGCTCGTTTACGACATGGGCCCGCAGGATTACGTACCGTATCTTTGCGGATTGAACTACACGGACCAACAGGTGGCGGTAATCGTGAACCGTGTCGTTAGGTGCGCGGAGATTTCGAGCATACCCGAAGCAGAGTTGAACTATCCTTCGTTTTCGGTTGTTATCGGAAACACTTCAACGACGTATAACCGCACGGTTACCAACGTCGGCGAGGCGAACTCGGTCTACACCGTTCGAGCCGCGTTACCGCTCGTCGACGTCAGGGTGGAGCCCACAACTCTCCAATTTTCAGCGATCAACCAGACGTTGACTTACCAAACGACTTATACTAGATCATCTGGCAATACAACAATAGTTAATGTGTATGTACAAGGATTTCTGACGTGGACTTCTGCTAGGCACACAGTTAGAAGTCCTATTGTCGGTTTTGTGGAGTGAGGCAATGTGAATCATAGGAATGGAAATTAATTAATGTTCAATAAAATATAATTGTTTGAGTAGTAATTAACTACTACTACTACTACGCGTTGCGTTTAATAAAAAAAATGTGGAAGAAAATAAAAGTATGCGAATGAAGTAAGCCGGCAATTATTCTTTGACTGTTTCCAACATGGGGGTGGCTTAATAATTTTAATTTATTTTTTTTCCTTCTCGGCCGTCACAAAAAACGTCACTATCTTCAACTATCATTTCACATTAATGATATTGATCTTTAATTGGATTGGTCGCCGATCTAGCTGGGAGCCCGTTGAATAAGTTTATTTAAAATATTTTATAAGATTTAAAAATTATTTTCTAAGATATTTGGATATGTAGCTTTTAAGTTATTTTTAATTTTTATAAGTTGTTTAGGTGCTTGGAAATATAAGGTCAGTTTATCTGAAGCAAATCATCTATTGTTGAGCAAGAGCGCATTCTTATGTGCTACAATACTTAGTCGAATTAGTAGGTCTTCGGCTTTCGGGTTTCGGTCACATCAATTGCGGCGTCCCTTTTACCCTACTGCACTACAGTCAAAATTTCCCAAACACTATTACGTAAAATTGTTGGTTCGATTGTTCGATTTATCTTCTTTATAACTATACCATAATATATAAACACGTTTTCCATCAATTCGAAGGGATAACTATAGAAGAGGGGTGAAGAGAAGGAAGAAAGTGTTAGAGTAGGTGACAAATAAGCCAACTTGGGGCTGTGGTATTTGCATATTTACTTGTAAACAATCTATTTTGGTCATTAATGAAATTCTATTTTTGCGAGGCTATATCCATTTCCCATTTTATTATGCATTGATATAGACCATATAGTTATTATTAAATTACTATGAATTGATCTAGGAGAATCATGAGATATAATTCATTTGGTAAGATAACTATTAAACAAATTCATAGTCGATGAGTTACGCCAATAATTAGGATAGTGGCATTTTCCGTTTGAAACTAACACTTAGTATATGTGAATTGAGTCTCATCTGCTACAATACAGTGATGATATTGGCATACATAAGTAGATGTTCATAGTCGATGAGTTCACTGAACTCCCTCGTCCTAGAATTAAGATAAAATTAAGGTTAAATGGATGAAAATTAAGTATATAAATGTGGAGAGATATTTTAGTCTTTTACTTATGAACTTTATCTACTAAAGCGGGACGTACGTTGTGCAGACATGCCATTGTGAGAGGACCCTATGGAGTCCTTAGGTTTCGCCGGACCGTTGTCCGAAGGTTGCATGTCGACGGTGATCGGTGTTTGTGAGAAAAAACGACATGATTAGAGTTAAGGTTGAGGAAAGTGACCAGAGCTAATAGCACAAATACATGGGCACGTTACAAGATTGTAACGTAAGATGGGGCTTCAAATCCAAACAACATTAATGTTGGATTGTTCACCGCCCACTAAATTAATATAATTTTGTGAATTCCAAGTAATTTATTGGTTTATAGAGTTCAAATAGGAGGCATTTTATATTTATTTATTTCAAAGTTTACATCAAATTCAAATTCAAAATTGTAGTAGTAAATATCCCTCCAAGGTCGTTTAGGATTATTACACATATATTAAGAAAATTAATAAAATGTGCATAGATTATAGTAAAAAAAACATAAAAATCACTAAAAATATCTTTGATATTATTTTTTTCTCAACTAATTAATTTGGAGCAAGGTTGTAAAAAGCGGTAATCGGGTCGGAGGCGGTCAGGGACCGACTCACGATTAATCGGTGCGGCGGTGATTAATTGTAAATCGGTTTTTAAAATTTAAATATAATATATTTGTAGATGTTATTTATAAATACTCGAAACATAGATAAAAAATATTTAAACATAAATATCCTTAATATAAGTAAAAAGGCATTTTTTTTAAGTTACATACATTCTTGGCATACTGTTAAGTGTATATTTTTACACTTTATCGTACCTTTTTATTTGGGCTTTTGGTGTGTTTTAATGATAATTGGTGCTTAAAAAGTTGATTTATTGTATTTTAGGTACAAATTGAAGAATTGGAAAAGTATGGGGTCAAAACTGCAATTTTGGCGAAAATATGGGTCAAAAGTGAAAATATCAAAATTCTGAAGAAACAAGGCTCGGACCCCCGTCCCAGTTTTAGGGCAAATTATGGGACCCCCGTCCCATACCCCGAAGTTGCGCAGTAAAGGGATTTTAATTGCACAAGGAAACTGCCTTCTTCCCCAAGTTCTTCACCCTATATAAGACCAAGCCAAACACACAATTGGGGATGAATCTTTTTCACGCAATTTCAAGAGCAACAAAGCAATAACGAAGACGAAGAATTCGAAGACTCCAAGCATAGATTTATCGTCTATGATTTATTTTATTTGCGTTTTTCCTTTAATCATGAGTAGCTAAATTACTTATTTCTAGGATTTTATTTGGAACCCTATGTGGGATTTATGAACCCAATTCTATGATTTTATGCAAGTTTTAATTCCGGGTTATTTCTTCTACTTGTTTTATTAAGTGCATGAACTTGATCAACTTATGTGCTTTTATGTTATTGTTAATCGCATGAATCGGAAGATCGGATTAATAATTAGAACTGTGGTAGAAGAGCCTTTGTGGTATTAACATAGGAATATAGTTAATCTCTTAGGTAGCCATTATTGAGATTTGTGCTTAATGCTGTGTTCTAGAATTAATTGCATAGGAATATAGTAATTGAATCTAGAGTATTAGAATCGTAATACACGCGGAAGCGGGTTATGATTATTTTAGCATCTCAGGTTAATAATCCGGGTTAATAACTTGCATAATTGAAGGAATTGGGGGAGTAATAATCACATAGGGGGAAAAATAAAATCCTAGGCTTGTCTACTTTGATTGATCTTCGTGTTTAAATTGCTTTCTTGTTTTTGCTTGCTTTTAATTTAGTTTAATTTAGTTAATTCTCTCTAAAATTCGACTGTGTAGGGTGGGCTTGATAATAATTGGTAGAATTTAGCGTCTAGGATTAGATAATTAAATATTCCCTGTGGGTTCGATATCCGGACTTTTAGTCCACTATATTACTTGTACGATACGTGCACTTGCGTGTAGGTTTTCGCCCAACAAGTTTTTGGCGCCGTTGCCGGGGAAATTTTAATTATTTATTTTTATTCTAGCTCTATATTTGAACAATTTTCACGATTCACCCATTTAATTTTTGTTTTATTTTATTTTTATTTTTAGGTACTGTGTATGCGTAGGAGACTCGATCTTGCTAGAGAACCGTTTGATCCCGAAATCGAACGTACTTTCCGAGCGGCTAGGAGACTTCAACGCGCAAACAATACAATGGAGGACGAAGAACGCATACGCGCAGCGGGTAATTTACTCGGGGCCAACGGAAACCAAGTCCAAGACCCACCCCCTCAACTTCCAGTACAGCCAGCAGTTAGGCCACGGGCACTTCAAGACTACATAATCCCGACTCATGACGGATTCCGCCCGAGCATCCAATATCCACCCATTGAGGCGCTCAATTTTGAGATCAAGCAAGGCCTCTTGACGATGCTCCAAAATAACGGGTTATTTAGTGGATTGGCAGGTGAAGATCCCCATCTTCACATTGTCAATTTTCTAGATACCTGTAACTCCCACCGTCAAAACGGCGTTTCCCAAGAGGCGCTACAATTAATTCTCTTCAAGCACTCCTTACAAGGAAGAGCTCGCCAGTGGTTGATGTCCCAAGCCCCCCACTCTATCTCGTCGTGGTCTCAACTCCTCAACCTTTTCATGAAAGTTTACAGCTCACCCGAGAAGGACGAGAGAATCCGACGAGAAATTCACAATTTTGTCCAAGAGCAAGGCGAGCAATTATACGAGGCATGGGAGAGATTTAAAACTCTTTTGCGGCAGTGTCCAACACATGGAGTCGAACAATGGCGGCAAATCCACATCTTCTACCAAGGGATTAACGAGAATGCACGAACGGTCTTAGATGCATCAACCGGGGGAAATTTTATGAGTCAATCGATACCGGATGCTTTCATCATGTTGGATCAAATTGCTCAAAATCGGTTTGCCAAGTCAAGTGAGAGGACGGTTAGTGGAGCCAAGAAAGTTCCCGGAGTGTTGGAGTTAGATGCAATTACGGCCCTTCAAGCTCAAGTGACCCAAATTGCTCAACAAAATCAACTCCTTCTACAACACATCAAAGCAAATCCACCACAACAAGTCCAAGCCGTTGAGTCTCCATGTTGCGAAATTTGCGGTGGAAATCACTACACGCTCCAATGCCAACAAGATGTGGAGTCGCTCAACTACGTCAACAATGCGCCTCGCCAATTCCAAAATCAAGGGTGGAGATCACAGGGGCAATATGGAGGAAATCAACAAGGCCAAGGATATCAAAGACCTCAAGGTCAATTCCAAAATCAAGCCCCTCCTCAACAAATCTATCAAGGCAACAATCCACCGGCCCAAAAATCAAACACGGAGGAGATATTGGCACAATTCATGACCGCTACCCAAGCCTCGTTGCGAAATTTGGAGAATCAACTCGCTCAATTAGCTTTGAATCAAGAGAACCGTCCGCAAGGAGCATTGCCATCGAATACGGAAGATCCTCGAAAGCAAAAGTTCGAGACGTGCCAAGCTATCGACGTCAAGATCGAAAAAAGGGAAGAAATTCAAATCAAGCCGCAAGTCACTGTAGCCGAATGGGTCGAGCCAATCCCATATCCACAAAGATTGCTAACGAAAAAGATCGAGGTCGAGACATGCCAAGCAGTCACCTTGAAGAACGGTAAGCAATTGGAGGAAGCCCCACGAAAAGAGAAGAGAAGCACGGTAATCGAGAAGCCGAAAAAGAATGAGGAAAACGAATCATCTCATGACGAGCCACCATCGACGGTGCCTTCACAAGTCCCTCCAATTCCTTATCCTCAAAAGTTTATAAAGAAGAAGCTCGATGCCGAATATCAAAGATTTTTGGACAAGTTGAAGGAAATTCGAATAAATATTCCTTTCATTGAAGCACTTCAAAAGATGCCAAAGTGGGTGAAGTTCCTCAAGGACCTCGTGAAGAAAAGTAAGAAATTGCAAGGGAACGAGATGATCCAACTCACGGAGCAAATTAGTGCAATTCTTACTCGGCCTCTTCCACAAAAACTCGGCGATCCAGGTAAGTTCACTATTCCTTGTACTATAGGAGGTAAAAATTTTAGATCGCTCATTGATTTAGGTGCTAGCATTAATCTTATGCCGTACTCTACTTTTAAAAATCTTGGGTTAGGAGAAATTGAACCGACGGCTATAACTCTTCAATTAGCCGATAGATCTTTAGTTTACCCAAAAGGTATTTTAGAGAATGTGCTAGTGAAAGTGAATAAATTTATCTTCCCTGTTGATTTCGTTATACTTGATATAGATGAGGATAGGGAGATACCTCTTATCGTAGGGAGACCGTTTTTAGCCACGTCGAAAACTCTCATTGATTGTGCTAGTGGTGATCTTACAATGACTGTGCATGATCAAACAATCAAATTCAATGTTTTTAGTGCTAATAAAAATCCATGTGATAATAATGATTGTTTTGCTATTGAGCTTATGGATTTTACAAATAATGAAAAGTTTGATGTTTCGATCTTGGACAATGGGAAAGCATCTTTGAGTGCAGGAGATGATGGCGGAAATGGGAATAGGACGGAGCAAGTTTATTTCATGGACTCACTTTTAAATCCTCCGAGAGAAAGTCATGCGAGTCGAGGTCTTAACGACAATGAGAATGCAAGGAAGATGTTTCCACCCAAAGGCTCGAGCAAGTCACGAGAGAAGGATGAGTCAAGCTATTGTGGTCGTAAGGAGAAAATCAAAAAGGAATTGCACAAAGGACAATCGGTGTTATTGTGCAAATCCCGTCTTTGGTTATTTCCAAGGAAGCGCAAATCAAAGTGGTCGCGGCCGTTTATTGTCCAAGAAATTCTTCCTCACGAGGTGGTCAAAATAAAGGAGTGCGATTCAAATCGTACGTTCAACGTAAAACGGAGCCGGCTCAAACCATATTGGGAAGCGAGTGAAGATTGCCAAGTGACTTCGGTCACTTTTGCTTGAAAATAAAGAAGCAAAGTCCGGCTGAAGACTTTAAACTTAGCGCTTCTCGGGAGGCAACCCGAGCTTTATTGTTTTTCGTAGTTTTCGTTAATTTTTTCGTTTCGTTTTTTTTATTGTCATAAGCATGCATTCTAATTCACTATTTGAATTTTACTTTTCAGGGTCGAAAACGTGATCGAGGGTCGAGTCGGCCGTCCGAAAAAAAAAAAAAAAAAAAAAAAAAAAAAAAAAAAATTGCACCACTGCCTGTGGGACGGCCGTCCCACAAATAGGTGTAAATGTGGGACCCCCGTCCCACAACCAGTAAGGAAAAAAAAATTCGGACGGCCGTCCGAAATTTAGCACAAAAACCGGGACGGCCGTCCGAACCTATTTGGGGCGTTTTAAATGTTTAAAAATCAGATTTTCTCCCCCATTATTTCCTAAACCCTCCTCATTCCTTCTCTCAAACTCCCACACACAAATGGAGGCAAGAGAATCGAACCAAAATCTTCAATATGTACTCTTTCAAGACACGCCCACAAGGTGTTCGATAATTTGCTCCAACCAAATTTTGAGTTCGATTGTCAACCAATTCTTAACGAATCTATTCCAACCTCTCTCCCAACTTTCTTGTCCAACAAAAGAAGCCGCACGAGAGAAGCTTCATCTTCTAAATGCAAAGGAAAAGGCAAGAAAAGTGCCACCAAAACGACGATTCCTCTTCCAAAGCCGCTCCTCAAGCCCGAGACGAGCCCGAAGCCTCAAGCTCCCGCTCCGATCGGCGATTCCGAAAGAAGATAGAGCGAGAGATGATAATTACTAGGAACCGATTGACTACCGTCGAGCATAAAGTCAATACGGTGGAGGCACTTCAACGGTGGTCGAGCAAGATGCTACAAGCTATTGTCCAACACTTGGGATGCGGGACGCCCGATTGCATCGAGCCGGCACCTTTACCGGCACCCATTCTTGAGCCCGTACCCGAGCTTTCCGATGAGGACGAGCGTGAGAGAGCGAGAGAGGAGCACCCCGATCACACCGACTCCGAATAAATCAGGTGTTTTCTATCCTTAAAACTTTGCGCTAATTTCGTTGAGGGCAACGAAAATTTTAAGTTTGGGGGTGAAAAACATGTTATTTTTGTGCTTATTTGTTTTAGTTTGCATGCATTAGGTTTTATTTGTTTTTATTGTTTTTCTCGTTTTTCCGGAATATAAAAAAAAAAAAAAAAAA
The DNA here is from genome assembly GCF_056151865.1 of Erythranthe guttata. Taxonomy (NCBI): domain Eukaryota; kingdom Viridiplantae; phylum Streptophyta; class Magnoliopsida; order Lamiales; family Phrymaceae; genus Erythranthe; species Erythranthe guttata. The sequence continues at coordinate 14,766,734 of NC_142537.1, forward strand.
AATTGCTTGAGTTTAATGCATCTATGATTTATGATGATGAGAGATGATCAATGTTTGATGATGAAATTGCTTGTTTTATGTGATAAGGATTTGATGTTTGTTTAGCTTTTGATTCAACGGGACTTAGAAGCGAATTATTGCTAGGAATCACATTTTGTGCATTGCTTTTGTTGAATGTTTTGTATTTTAAATTTGGAATTAATTTGTGCTAGATCATGCTATGTTCGGTTTTAAAACTCACCTTAGGAAATTTATGATACGAAGTATTGAGTATTTAGTGATTTGGGATATGATTTGGGCCTTCTTTGAACCGTTTTAGCCTTTCAAGCCGACATTTTTATCGAAATTATCCTTAGAACCTTGATTTGAGCCTCGGAGAAAAGGTGTTCTTTCTTTTAGCCAATGTGTAAGGTAGAATAGGTGGAGATTCTTGAAAATTACCCTTTGGAGTTCGATCGAAAATTTTATAAGGTCCTTCTTCTTCGAAAAAAAAAAAGAAAAAAAAAAGAAAAAAAAAAAGAAGACAAATATCTATGCTTCTATATATATATATAAAAAAAAAAAAAAAAAAAAAAAAAAAAAAAAAGGGAAAAAGAGATGAAGAAGAGACTAGAAGGGAGAAATAAGGACTAGTTGTTGAATTATTTTTGAAAACTCGACCCATTGTCTCAAAAGCAAAAGTGGAGACTTTTGAACTTTTGAGAATCGAGTTTATTAAAGTCCGTAGAGGTGAATTCATTGTTTCAAACGCCTATCTTTCAAATTTTGGCGTAATCACCTAAATTCAAGAAGAATAGCCACACATAACCATATTTCCTACCTCGAACCAAAGAGCCTAACAATTGAAAGCCACAAAGCCCCAATGATCCCAATAGCTTAATGTTCGATATTAGTAGAGTAGAATAATTTGGTGAGTATTTGGAGTCAAGCATATGTATGTAAGTATAAATTCTTTCTATCTTTAATTTGCAAATATTGGATGCTTGAAGCAATTGTATGAATTGTGGTTTTTGGTAATGGTGAGTGACTAAGTGTTGTTGAATTTTGAGCTTGCGAATGCCTAAGAATTGTCATTATAATTACAAGTTCTGAAAACGTGAACTTGATCATTGATCTATGTGATGAGATGTAATAGTTGAGTTATTTGCTTGAGGACAAGCAAAAGTTCAAGTTTGGGGGTGTGTTAAGTGTATATTTTTACACTTTATCGTACCTTTTTATTTGGGCTTTTGGTGTGTTTTAATGATAATTGGTGCTTAAAAAGTTGATTTATTGTATTTTAGGTACAAATTGAAGAATTGGAAAAGTATGGGGTCAAAACTGCAATTTTGGCGAAAATATGGGTCAAAAGTGAAAATATCAAAATTCTGAAGAAACAAGGCTCGGACCCCCGTCCCAGTTTTAGGGCAAATTATGGGACCCCCGTCCCATACCCCGAAGTTGCGCAGTAAAGGGATTTTAATTGCACAAGGAAACTGCCTTCTTCCCCAAGTTCTTCACCCTATATAAGACCAAGCCAAACACACAATTGGGGATGAATCTTTTTCACGCAATTTCAAGAGCAACAAAGCAATAACGAAGACGAAGAATTCGAAGACTCCAAGCATAGATTTATCGTCTATGATTTATTTTATTTGCGTTTTTCCTTTAATCATGAGTAGCTAAATTACTTATTTCTAGGATTTTATTTGGAACCCTATGTGGGATTTATGAACCCAATTCTATGATTTTATGCAAGTTTTAATTCCGGGTTATTTCTTCTACTTGTTTTATTAAGTGCATGAACTTGATCAACTTATGTGCTTTTATGTTATTGTTAATCGCATGAATCGGAAGATCGGATTAATAATTAGAACTGTGGTAGAAGAGCCTTTGTGGTATTAACATAGGAATATAGTTAATAGGTAGCCATTATTGAGATTTGTGCTTAATGCTGTGTTCTAGAATTAATTGCATAGGAATATAGTAATTGAATCTAGAGTATTAGAATCGTAATACACGCGGAAGCGGGTTATGATTATTTTAGCATCTCAGGTTAATAATCCGGGTTAATAACTTGCATAATTGAAGGAATTGGGGGAGTAATAATCACATAGGGGGAAAAATAAAATCCTAGGCTTGTCTACTTTGATTGATCTTCGTGTTTAAATTGCTTTCTTGTTTTTGCTTGCTTTTAATTTAGTTTAATTTAGTTAATTCTCTCTAAAATTCGACTGTGTAGGGTGGGCTTGATAATAATTGGTAGAATTTAGCGTCTAGGATTAGATAATTAAATATTCCCTGTGGGTTCGATATCCGGACTTTTAGTCCACTATATTACTTGTACGATACGTGCACTTGCGTGTAGGTTTTCGCCCAACACATACATCATTAGTTCTTTAACAATAATAATTAACATAAATAAAATAAAGCATAAACTCATATTTTTTTATTAAAATCCCAACTTTTATTTTGATTTAAAAAAAAAAAAAAAAAAAAAACCGATTTTTGACTGATTTTTTGCCGATGTTTGCTACCGAAGTTTGACCCGCCTTAAAGGTTTGACCGCCTCAAACCGCCTCACAGGCAAAAAATCGATTTTTCAAACCTTTACACTAAAATCGTAAATGTTTTGGACCGCCTCCGCATCGACGACCGATTAATCGGCCGCGTCGGCCGATTTTTAGAACACTAATTAGGAGTGATAAAGAATAAAATTGACGTAATGCAATTCAGTGAAAATATAAAATGACAAATTATTTTGGAACATAAAAAAACTATTTAAAAAGAGAAATAATATGGGACATATAGAGTAACTTATTGGTTTAGGAACCTCATTTGGAATGAATATCAATGATTGGTCATCCAGTAATCATCAGTTATAATAAGTAATAACAAGCAAAATATAACAATAATAATAATAATAATAATAATAATAATAATAATAATAATAATAATAATAATAATATAAATTGAAAATTGATACAAGAAAGGAAACATATGACAATCGCAACGCAAATTCGCATAAATCAAGGAAATTCATTTTATTTTACTCAGTATTCAGTATTGCCTTCATAATGATTTCAATCATGTACGGCCGTTCAAAATACAATATTGATTACAAAATCCTGTAATAATAAAAATCATAACGTGTGTATTAACAACGTAACGATTCATATATTCCAAGTACGGAAAATACCTTAATAAAATCACACAAACCTTTTCTATATATATATATATATATATATAACCTTTTCATCACCACCAAAATAATTCATTTCCAGCAAATATGGGTTTCACTTCATTTCTATGCATCATTTGCATACTCAATTTCATTCAATTTCTCAAAGCAGAAAATCTTGATGTATACATTGTACATGTTGATCCTGCACAATCCGACAATCTCGAAACCTCGTACGATTCGTTCTTGCCGACGACTACGAATCTAGCAGCCAATAGTAATAATAACCAGCCGAGGATATTGCACCGCTACCGGAATGTGTTTTCGGGTTTCGCCGCGAAACTATCAATTGCTGACGTGGAAGCAATGCGGCAGATGGAGGGTTTCGTATCGGCCCGGCCCGAAAAGGTGTTTCCTCTACACACAACGCACACTCCCAACTTCTTGGGGTTGATCCAAAACTCGGGTTTCTGGAAAGATTCGAACTACGGAAAGGGCGTCATCGTCGGCCTATTGGACAGCGGGATCTCGCCGGACCACCCGTCGTTCTCCGACGAAGGCATGCCGCCGCCGCCTCCCAAATGGAGAGGCGAATGCCAGTTCGGTTCCAAGAATGCGTGCAACAACAAGCTCATCGGCGCGAAGTACTTCACGAACGGAAACGCGACCACCCCGTTCGACGAAGAAGGCCACGGCACGCACACGGCCGCCACCGCCGCCGGAAGTTTCGTCGGCGGTGCGAACATCTACGGCAACGCGGCCGGCACCGCCGCCGGCATGGCTCCGCTCGCCCACGTGGCCATGTACAGAGTTTGCAGCCCGTCCGGCTGCTCTGAGAGTGACATCATGGCTGGAATGGATGCCGCCATCGAAGATGGCGTGGACGTAATTTCGATCTCCCTTGGAGGAGGTACTCCTACCGCTTTCGATAAGGACAATATCGCCATCGGCGCTTTCAGGGCAATGGAGAAGGGAATTCTAGTCAGCTGTTCCGCGGGAAACAACGGTCCCGCGCTCGTGTCGCTATCCAACGAAGCGCCTTGGATTCTTACCGTAGGCGCTAGCACGATCGATCGGAAGATAAAAGCGACGGCTGTCCTCGGAAACAACGAGGAATACGACGGCGAAACGGCTTTCCAGCCGAACGATTTCCCCTCCACTACAAAGTTAGGCCTCGTTTTTCCCGGTCAAATTTCAAATATGTCTTTGTACTGCGGTGAGGGCGCATTGGACGAAAACGTCGTTAGAGGGAAGATTGTGCTTTGCGAAATAGGCGGAACGGGCACGCGAGTCGACAAAGGAAAAGCCGTAAAGAACGCCGGTGGTGCCGCCATGATTCTAATGAATCAACAAGCTCAAGGCGATACCACGAGAGCCGAAGCCCACGTTCTCCCCGCGATCCACGTTAATTACGTGGATGCCCTCAAAATAAAAGCCTATGTAAGTTCGAATCCCAATCCTATAGCCACAATTGTATTTAAAGGAACTGTTATAGGCGACGATCATGCTCCGGTAGTTGCTGCATTTTCCTCCCGGGGACCTAGCTTGTTGAGCCCGGGAATTTTGAAGCCCGATATTATTGGGCCCGGTGTTAACATACTTGCCGCTTGGCCCGTTTCCGTCGAAAATAAAACCGACACAAAGTCCACATTCAACATGATTTCGGGTACGTCAATGTCGTGCCCGCATCTCAGTGGTGTTGCAGCATTGCTGAAAAGCGCGCATCCTGATTGGTCGCCAGCCGTCATAAAGTCCGCCATTATGACCACGGCCGATCAAGTCAACCTCGGCGGAAATCCAATCGAGACCGAACTTCTTAAACCGGCCGACGTGTTTGCTATCGGTGCGGGCCATGTTAACCCGTCGCGCGCGAACGATCCGGGTTTGGTTTACGATATTCAGCCCCATGAGTATGTTTCGTACTTGTGTGGAATGAATTTCACCGACGGCCAAGTCGGGGTTATCGCTCAGCGGAAAGTGGATTGCTCGAAAGAAACGAGAATTGCCGAATCGCAACTGAATTATCCGTCGTTTTCGATTGTTCTTGGATCGACGCCTCAGACGTATACGAGGACGGTTACGAATGTCGGCGAGTGCGAGTCGTCGTATAATGTCGAAATCGGTTCTCCGGAAGGAGTTACGGTTGTTGTTGAAACGGTTAAACTTGATTTTACGAAATTGGGTCAGGCATTGAGCTATAATGTGACGTTTACCCGATCGGACGGTGGAACGTTGACGACCGATGATTACGTTCAGGGATTTGTGACGTGGCATTCTGGTAAATATTCTGTTAGGAGTCCAATAGCTGTTGTAATTGGATGATATAGTCTTTGAGAATTAAATTGGAGTCAGGTTTCTTCTTTTTGTTTGCTTGTTATTTGTAATTTTGTAATAAAATTTGAGTTTGGTATTTAGAATTTTTAAAATTTGCAGGGAAGTAATTAATTGCTACTTCCTCCGTTTCAAATTAACTGTAACTTTGGGAGATTTTTCTTGTTTCAAATTATCTGTCACTTTAGAATTTCAATGAAGCATTAATTACTACTTTCTCAATTTTACCCCTATTACTATTCATTAATTGACTGAGAATTAAACAACATTAATAACATGGATATTTTAGTCATTCTATATACTTTTCTATAAAATCGACACACATTTATTAATTTTCTTAATATGTGTGCAACAACCCAAAGCGACACATATTTTGGAACGGAGGGAGTATGAATTAACTCTACAGAACAATAATATTCTGCTGTTGCGAATAAGACATTTGTAAATTGTAATTCAAACTCACGGAACCAATTTCACGGAAACCGGGATTCTAACGATATGCTTAGTCGAAATTCAGGCAATAATAGATCCCAGTAGCTAAGTATTGTAGGCTCGACAGTTACATTCATGCTGAAACATAGTAAGTCGATTTCGCCTCCCCAACATTCGTTGTTGTCCGTGAATACACGTGGCAAGTATGCCCAAGAATAACGGAAAACGACGGATAATTCAGCTGTGCTTCCGGCACACCCGTGTATTCCGATCCACGGCTGCAGTTGATCTTTTGGTTCACAATGGCAGAATAAATTAAAATTGAATTAATTAATTACTAATAATCAAATAATATTTTTATAATATATTTTTTTTAGATAAATTATATTAGAAAATTAATACTATTTAAAAATATAATAACATAAATTATATTAAATATTTGTCTTATTTCCACTTTGCACCCACATAATGTAGCATTTTCGCAGTTCGCATCCCCAAAAAAAATTAGTGCACTATGTACTTTAGAAATTTTAAGGTTAATTGTGACAATTTCATCTTTAAATAGCATTTTGAAATGAAAGTTTTCTTTGGTGTGATCAAATATAATTCTAATAAAAGAATACTCATAATTTGAGGGTGAACTTTGTCAAATTATGAATATTCACCCGGGTGCAAACCGCAATTCACCCAATAACAACCCAATTCCCGGTAACTGTTTAGTCAAAACACGAATTTATTTTGACGAAACCATCTAGATTCTTTTGATTATTGCGGGCATATAATATTAATGAATCTACTTACTTATTATAAATAATAAACGTAAAATCCGTAATCATAGAAATCATAAGCTTTGTATTCAAAATCAAATAATTCATTCATATATTACATGTAAGGCAAACGAGTTATGGTGATATATATATATAATTAATTTCAAGAAGTCAATAGAATTAGAAACAAAAATCTCTGTAACCGTAATAGAATTTCAAGTTTGACCGTAGAAATTTATATCCTTATATGTAAGTTTGACCGTCCTATTCAATTTAAAAACTTTGCTAATGGCAACTATATAAAGTATAAACTAATCCAATCATCTCCATTTTTCTTCACCTATCAAAATACATATATATGATCTTCAATATGGGGTTCACTTCATTTCTATTTATCATTTGCATTCTCAATTTTAATCAATTCCTCAAAGCAGAAAATCTTGGTGTATACATAGTCCATGTTGAACCGACACAATCCGACGATCTCGAAACGTTTTACGATTCATTCTTGCCGACGACTTCTAACGTAACCTCAAACAGTGAGGATCAGCCGAGAATATTGTACCGATACCGCCACGTGTTCTCGGGCTTCGCCGCCAAATTATCGGCAGCACATGTCGATGAAATGCGGAAGAAGAAGGGTTTCATCTCAGCCCGGCCCGAAAGGATGATGCATCTGCACACCACTCATTCTCCCAATTTCTTGGGGTTGAACCAAAACACGGGCATATGGAAAAACTCGTCGTACGGCAAGGGAATTATCATCGGTTTGGTGGACACCGGAATCACGCCGGACCACCCCTCGTTGAACGATCAAGGGGTGCCGCCGCCGCCTGCGAAATGGAAGGGCAAATGCGAGTTCACTTCCCCCCGATGGACCTGCAACAACAAGCTGATCGGAGCTAGGTACTTTTACCGCAGTCCTCCGTTGTTTGTGCAACCACTGATCGACCAAATCGGCCACGGGACACACACCTCCGGAATAGCCGCCGGAAATTTCGTCGGTGGTGCCGATTTCTACGGCAACGCCCGCGGCACGGCCTCCGGAACCGCGCCGCTCGCTCACGTGGCGATATACCAACCGTGCACGGGCTCCCACTGCGGCAGCAGTGGTATAGCCGCCGCCATTGATGCCGCCATCGAGGACGGCGTCGACGTGCTCTCGATGTCCCTCGGCGGTGCATTGCACTTACATTTCGCCGATGATATTATGGCCATCGGAACTTTCCGGGCCATGGAGAGGGGAATTGTCGTCAGTTGTTCCGCCGGAAACGACGGCCCAAAAAACAAGACTCTGTATAACGAGGCCCCGTGGATCATGACTGTTGGGGCCAGCACTACTGACCGGAAGATAACGGTCAACGCAGTCCTCGGAAACGGGGAGGAATTAGAGGGCGAAACGGGTACCGGTTTCCCCGCCATCGGAAAGTTAGACCTCGTTTACCCTCGATCAAATGATACCGGAATGTCACGTTGTTTTGACGGCCATTTCAACACCGATATTAAAGGAAAGATAGTTGTGTGCGAAGGTATGAAGTACTTAGTAACTCGAGTCCAACAAGGAATAACTGTCAAAGGTGCGGGTGGCGCCGCTATGATTCTACTAAACAATAAATTTGATGGGGACACAACTTTCGAAGAGCCACACGTCCTTCCGGCGATGCAAATCACTTATGCCGATAGCCTTAAGTTAAAAGCATACCTAAACTCAACTTCGAATCCCACAGCCACAATGTCGTTTCAAGGAACTATTATCGGTAACAATCGAGCTCCAGTAGTTGCTACATTTTCCTCAAGGGGTCCTAGTGTACCGAGCCCTGGAATTTTGAAGCCCGATATTATCGGTCCTGGAGTTAACATACTTTCATCTTGGCCCGCTTCTGTCGACAATAGTAAAACCGACACAAAGTCTCCGACATTCAACATGATCTCGGGTACATCAATGTCGTGCCCGCATCTCAGTGGTGTTGCAGCATTGCTCAAAAGCGTGCATCCTGATTGGTCGCCAGCCGCCATCAAGTCCGCAATTATGACCACGGCCGATTCAGTGAACCTCCAAGGCAATCCAATAGAGGATGAACAATTGCAGCCCGCCAATGTATTTGCTATTGGTTCGGGCCATGTTAATCCTTCACGGGCAAATGATCCGGGATTGGTTTACGATATCATGCCTGATGATTATATCCCTTATTTGTGTGGCTTGAATTACACGAACCAAGAAGTCGGCATTATTGTTGCACGTAAGGTGGATTGCTCGAAAGAGAAGACCATTCCTGAGGCTCAATTGAACTATCCATCATTTTCGATAATATTTGGATCAAGTCCTCAAACTTATACCAGAACATTGACGAATGTTGGCAAGGCTAATTCATCATACGATGTCGAGATTGTTTCCCCCGACGGTGTTAATGTGGAAGTGGAACCTAAGAAACTCGTGTTTCCGAAGTTGGGCGATAAATCGAGCTATAGTGTGACGTTCACCAGAACAAACAAAGGGGTGATGAATAGTAGTACTCAAGGATTTATTAGATGGCATACAGCCGAATACTCTGTTAGAAGTCCTATAGCAGTTGTATTTCAAAATTAAATAATTTTGTAAAGTGAAATCCTTGGGCATAGGATTTTCATAATAAAAATCAAGAGGGTTGAAATTTCTTGTATTTAGTTTAACTAGTAACCGTGCCACGTGAATTGCACGGGTTGCAACTGAAAAGGCCAAATAATATATTGGAAAAAATATCCAAGAGACCGAAAGAAGGGTATTGTACATTGTCGATACAATAATAGTTTGTCAGTATCAACACATATTATATTGCGTAGCAAAAAATAGATCTTAAATAGCAGTAAAAACATTAGGAACGAATTCAAAAAAGAAAAAGAAAATAGATTAGTGGAGATGAAACAACAAAATAGAAGAATATATATAAGGATAATAGTAACAGTGGCTATAATAATTTAAAAATAAAGTGTTTGCATGCAGTCAGCCAGCAACAAAGTAATTACAAACAAATTTTGAAATGCTAATTGTAGCGAGACTTTTATTGAAATTGAATTATTCGCAGCAGTAGTCTTATTTGTCAATTTTCTAACTTTCTAAAAAATTGAAACTCTTTTAACTATAAAAAGTCAAAAACTTTTAGAATCTAAAGGTCATTCGACAAATTCGATACCAAACACAACATTTTTTTTTGGCCAATCCATATTACTTTTACAAGGTAAAAAAGAAAAAAAAAAAAAAAAAAAGGTAGATTGTGCTGTGCAGCACGTAGGGCATGAAAAAAACTTTGAAGTTCCCGTCCTTTAGGGGACGGAAATATGGGTATTAATTTTTTTTTTTTGGGCAAATTACCAAAACCCCCCTGAGGTAAGTCTGAATAACGAAAATCCCCCCATGTTCCCGTAATTACGAAAATCCCTCTGAGGTATGCAGACATCTTACAAATCGCTCTAACGGTGTTAAACTTGATAGAATCTTTTTGATTCTCCCGAATATTCCTCGGATACTACCAATTTTGCCCTTGTACACGTGGAACATTCTGATAGTTCTATTTACAGACGAAATTACCCTTAGGGGGGTAATTGTAAGCATTTTATTTTATGAGGGGTCATATTGTTACATAGTTTGTACTTACTGAAATATAACCGTTGCATTATACCTGTTAATATATGAGGGGGTTAATTGTAAGTTTTGAGTAATTTGTTGAATATGACCGTTTTTTGCATCCCTATAAATAAGGTGGAATTTTCTCTTCTCTTTCACCTCTCTCTCCACTTCTCTCTATTGCTTCCATGGATTCTTCTAGCACACCCTCTCAAATCAGTGGGTTAAAATATAAAAAGGAGAAATGCAAGAGTTGTGGAAAGAAAACAACAATTATGATATCGGAGACGAGAAAAAATCCGGGAAGGCTCTTTTATTGTTGCCCCGAACACGGCTTCTCACATTGGTGTGAGCCATTTGAAGTTGGTTATAGTTGCTCACATGGTGATACAATAGCTACTCGAAAGCATGATGACAGTGAGGTGACAAGTGCATCGACAAATCAAGTTCAATCGAAGAAGAATGGCAAGATTGAAGATGGATTAGTTCGTAGTTTGGTAGTGCTAAACCTAGCAATCCTAGCATTATACATGATATGTAAAATAACTGTACTACTATTTCTGCAATAAAATATTGTACATTTATGATATATCAAACATAAACTAGTATTTCAAATCAGCCCATAAGCACCATATGTTTAGTGAATAATTACATATCAAATCAGCCCAAAAAATAGCCTGTAAAAAAGACCACAAAAAACAGGCTACAAAAAACATGTTTAGTGAATAATTACATATCAAATCAGCCCAAAAAATAGCCTGTAAAAAAGACCACCAAAAACAGGCTACAAAAAAACACAAGAAACAGTCCATGATGTTCTATGAAACATCCCAAAAACAGACTACAAAACATCAAAAAAAAAAACAGTCTATGATGTTCTACCTCTTGATGAAAGCCATAAATTTGTCAAAGTCAGTGGGATACCATTTTGCTGCCAGAATGTTGTCAATATTATCAGCTGCTGCACTTGAAGATGGTGTTTTTGCACTTGAAGATGGTGCTGCAACATTGCCTTTTGAGACCACCTTAGCTGCTGCACTTGAAGATGGTGCTGCTGCACTTGAAGATGGTGCTTTTGCACTTGAAGATGGTGCTGCAACATTGCCTTTTGAGACCACCTTAGCTGCTCCACTTGAAGATGGTGTTGCTGCACTTGAAGATGGTGCTTTTGCACTTGAAGATGGTGCTGCTGCACTTGTCTTTTTTCTCTTCTTAGGTGCTTGAGCATAGGATTGAGCAGTCACTGGGACATCATCATTAAATGCATGAGCATAGGCTTGAGCAGTCATTTGGGCATCATCATCAAATGCATGAGCAGAGGCTTGAGCAGAACTCTGTAATAAAGTAAAAAAAGGTAAATATTAAAAAATTAAACAGAATACAGAACACACCAAATACATAATAAGAAAACCAAAATACATAATAAGAAAGTTAAAAAAAAACAGAATACCTGGGACTTGGAACTAGCATTTGCTCTTTTTCTTCTAGTCAACACGGATGCTTCACCTTGTCTTTCTGGATTGCTAGAGGCTTGAAATTGTGTATTTTCCTACAATATATATGTATTTGCTTAGAAACATATAAACAAATTGTAAGAACACATGAAGTAAAAATAATAAACTGTACAACATACCCCATTAGCTGTGGTTGTGGCACCTCTCCTAGACTGAGTTGGTCCTTTGCAAGTTCTAATGTTATGCCCCCAACCTTTGCATCTCTTGCATCTAACCACAGTTGATCTTTTCTGTGGTTGGCCTTCTCCAGCCTCTTTTCTTCTATTTTTTTTAGGTCTCCCAGGCAACCTCCTATAAGTAGGAGGTTGCAGATCCTTTGGAGTGGCATCTAGGTGTTCTGGCCAGAAATCAGGGTGGTTAACAGGATTGATAAAATGACTATAAACTGTCATGTAAATTTCCCTGGAAAAACACTTATCTGTATAATCCTCAAGCCTCTGCCTGTTGTGTTTGATTGCAACTATGGCATGTTTACAAGGCAGTCCAGACAAATCCCACTCTTCATAGTCACATCTCTTGTTTGATAAATTCACAACAAAATGATTTCTTTTGTCTTTAATTTCAAACTGATCATTTCCAGCAACTACAATCTCACACTTCCTACACTCTTCAACTGCAATATTTAACCTCTCAACTACAGTTGGCATTAATTCATGTGTGGACTTCTGCCCTTTTGCAGCCCTATTTGTAAGCCTTTTCATTAGTTTACACCTAAGACCATCTAACAAACTCAAGAAAGGCATAGGTCTAAATTCTTCAATCCAATTATTAAAAGACTCTGAAATGTTATTAGTAACATGGTCATTTTTAAGCCTTTTATCAAAGGCATACCTTGACCACTGCTCAGATGGAATAGCTAGCAACCACTTATATGCATTAACATTCAACTCTTTCATTTTATACATTGCAAAGTTAAAACCAGAGGGAGTATATGACCTGGCAGCTGACCAAAACCATTTCTTTAGTGCACCTCCAGCAAAATGAGTTCTGAAATTGGCACAAATGTGCCTAGCACACCTTCTGTTCATTACATTGGGGGCCATCTCTGAAATTGTCTCCACCAGTCCCTGACATAAAGAAAAAAAAAATGCATTATGAAATTATTTTGATCAAAAAACATAATTATAACAAAGATATTATGAAAGTCCTCAAATGACTTTACCTTCTGCCTATCAGTCATAAATGTCCATGGCTTTCCATCAGAAAATCCTCCCAGCATGATTGTGAGATTATGAAAGAAGAAACTCCAACTGTCCCTATTCTCTGTCTCAACAATAGCAAATGCTATTGGATATAGGTCATTGTTGCCATCCAGTGCTATTGCTGAAAACAACACACCACCATATGGCCCTTTAAGATGACATCCATCAAAGCCAATAAATGGATTACACCCACTTAAAAATCCATCTCTCAGTGCAGCAAGTCCCATGAAAAAACCTCTTGAATGTAGGTGGCTTTTGTGGTACTCCTAACCCATTTTCATCTTCAACATCACATTGTAGTGTAACTACACTGCCTGGGTTGGTAGCAAGAACCATAGCACCATAATATGGTAGTTTTTCAAACAATTTTGCATGGCTTCCTTGTATCTGATCAAGTGCAATGCTTTTAGCCCTGTAAAACTGCATGTATTGTGGTTTGACCCCATATTTTGTCACCTCATGCCTCATTGCCTTCAGGTTTGCATCAGGGTCTGATCTTAAGAGATCCATCAGCTTTGAGGCTAACCACTTGGCACTGACCTCATTATCAACAGCCCCTCTGGTACATGTGTGCTCACATGGACAAACCTTAATCATATATGTTACATTATCAGGTAAAGTGGAGGCATGAAGTCTCCAAGCACAGTTTTCACCCCCACAATGTACTCTAACCCTCTGCTTTTCATTCTTATCTCTCACACAGTGAAAGCCTTCTTGAATGATGTAATCTTTCAAAACTTGTCTAAATTGATACACATCAGTAAACACCTGACCTTTCTTTAACTTGATCTTTTCCCCAGGTTCATGAGTGAATATTGTATCCCCAAAATCCATGCCTCCTTGTAATGGATCATTATCCAGCTCCTCATCAGACCAATTTGTATGCTCGCAATGATTATCTGACTCATATCCACTCAGTGCATCATCATCATCAGTAGCTTCATCACTTGGCACTTCACTTCTGTTGTCATCTTCATCAATGTTGGCTTGGAAATCAGAATCAGAGTCTTCTTCAACTCTCTGATCTTTATCCTCAACTAACACATGGAAGCAATTATCCACACATAAGGCAAACATTGTTTTTACATCGAAGTTACAGTCCATGCTCAACCCTTGAAACCCTTCAATATCCTCATTAATATATGTCATCTTTAACCCTTCAATACCCCCATTAATACTAGGAAATGATCTCCTAATGGCTACACATAAGTCCTCATAACTATACTTGTCAGGATCAATATTATCAAATTTAACTTCACTTGATCTGTAGTGTAGAATAACAAAGCACAAATCTACCATCTGCAGTTCAAATACAAACACAAAAAACATATCAGATTCAAATACAAACATAAATCCAAACTTTTAGAAAATCCAAAAAAAGAAACTAGACACCATTTGCAATAATCCCCAAAATCATAAATTAATTCTTTGGAATCAGAAATTATAAACCAAAAATAAAAAAATAAGACCAAAAAATAAAAAAATTAGAAATTCCAATCAGAATACCCTAATTTCCCTACCTTCTGTAATTTATTATTCCCCTCACGAGAAGCAAAATACCCTAATTTCTCTAATTTCCTTAATTCCCCTTCACCAAACTAATCAGAATACCCTAATTTTCCCTTCACGAATCCAAAGGTCAGAAAGTAGAAACAAGAAAAAGAAGAAATTTGAAACCAAAAATCAAAAACCCTAATTTTTTACTGAAATTTAAAACCCTAAAAAACTTGAACAAAATATAGTACCTTTTGAAACTCGAAAAAATAGAAAACAAAGAACCCAAAGATCAGAAAGTAGAAACAAGAAAAAGAAGAAATTTGAAACCAAAAATAAAAAACCCTAATTTTTTACCGAAATTTAAAACCCTAAAAAACTTGAACAAAATATCCATACAAACCTTTGATTCTGGACGTAAACTTCGCAATTCGAGCAATGATAGGTGATGATAACAATTTCTTTGGTTCAACCCTAATCTTCTCTAATCTCCAAGTGAAGACGGGGAGTCGTGACAGATGAAAAAGATGAATGTGAAAAATAAAAGTGAAAAGATCAGATATTGAAAACGTTGTTATTGTTAGGAACAAAAAGAAACGTGTTTTAACAATGTTAGCACGATTTAACAGAGGGTACAATAGACTATACACATTTTCAGCTTTTTTCTTTTATTTTTCACATATTTAACAGAAGGATATAATAGACATTTCACGTTTTCGGTTAAAAAAACTCGGTCAACTGTTAGTCAAGGGGGATTTTCGTAATTACGGGAACATGGGGGGGATTTTCGTTATTCAGACTTACCTCAGGGGGGTTTTGGTAATTTGCCCTTTTTTTTTTTTCTCAGTGATAGAGTTTGGGAATAGGAGAGAGAATTTTCAAAAAAAAAAATTAAATAAAAAAGGTTTCGCCGCAAATAAGACAATTTCAGTAAAAGACCCGCTGCAAATAGTAACATCCATAAATAATAAACATAAAAAAGAAGGGCAAATAGCAAATAGGCTCATGCCAATGGCACTTATTTAAAAGAGGGACATCCAACTTTTTTGTTTTTCAAATAAACCAGTTTATTCAAACTTATTTGCAAATAAGAAAAATCCTTTTATATATTCCAAAATTACCCTCAATTCATTGAAACCTAATTCAACTCCAATTTCATGATTTACACCCCAATTTAGCCAATTTCATCAATAAACCAATTTTAACCATAATTTCAATTTTGACCCGCCACCACCGGAGACCGCCGGCCGCCGCCGTTGACTGGCGTTGACTTTTTTTTTTGTTTTTTTTTGAAATTTTTTTTCCCCATAAATTCTTTTCCGACCGGTCAACTGGCGTTGACCGCCGGGTCTCCGGCGTTGACTTTTTTTTTTTTTTATATAATTATGTTTTTTCTTAAAAATTTTTTTTTTAATTAATATTATGTTTTGGCTGCTAAATTACTGTCTCCGGTATTTATTTAACTGTCTTAGACAATAATATTAACAATATTACTGTTCGGGAAAATAATATTCATAATATTACTGTCCGAAACTGTAATATTACTGTCTGAGACAGTAATTTAGTAGTCAAGACAGTAATATTAATTAAAATATTTTTTTTCCAAGAAAAAAAATAATTTTTAAAAAAAGTTCAAAAAAAAAAAAAAAAGTCAACGCCGGAGACCGGCAGTCAACGGTGGTTGACCGGCCGGAAAAAAAATTCAGGAAAAAAAAAAAGTTTAAAAAAAAAAAAAAAAAAAAGTCAACGTCGGAATCTGACCGGAAAAAAAAAAATATTTCAGAAAAAAAATTATTTTCTGAAAAAAAAATTTGGGGGTTAATGTGCTTTATTTGTTTAAATCCGGAGTCAATATGTAATATTAAGGAAATTAGAGCATAATGGGTGGAATTGATAAGAATTATATTATGGAGTGTATTTTAGACTAAAGACATAGAGATGAGTTTAATTGAGACACTGTTTTTTTTATGAACCCAAATAAATTTACGTCCCATGTGATGGCCTTTTTGTCGTTCGGCAAAAAAGAAAGAAAGAAAGAAAACAACACTGAGAAATAACACGTAGGGTGCAGGATGTTTGGGTGAACAATAAAAACAATTTTGGCCCATATTGCAATAAGTGTTTAGGTTTTCACTCATTGCTCTGAGAGTTCAGTGTTCAGTCATTTCACTACTGTAAAAGGCGCATATCCAACCTATCTGCCTCAATTTGTATTTGATTTGCGTATCTCGATCGAGATTCGCATTTCATTTCTGTAAAAGCCGCATATTCTTAATTATTCTTTATTTATGAAACATAATGTTAGGTTTACTCATAGCTAAATAGCAAAAATTAGCGAGGCCATTTAATTAAAAAATGATATTTAACCTTTTTATATATCAAATAATTCCAACTCGTTCAAACTTATCTCCAAATAAAAAAATCATATATATACAAATATTATCATCAATTCATTGAAACCCTAACCAATTTAGCCTAATTTCACCAGTTAATCGATTTTGACTCTTTTTTCAATTTTGACCAGCCACCGTCGAAGACCGCTGGTCTCCCGCGTTGACCTTTTTTTTAGAATTTTTTTTTCCGACAGATGAACCGATCTTCGAGGTTGACTTTTTTTTTATAATTTATTTTCTCTCTGAATTACTGTGTTAAAAAAAGTTATTGTTTGCAATAGTAATATTGAATACCTAAACAAAATTATTATTGTCTCGGACAGTAATATTATGAATATTACTTTTTTGGACAACAATATTACTAATTTTACTATTCCAAACAATAATATTATTAATGAGACAGTAATACTACGATCGAAGACATCAAAATTACAGACCAAAGAGACGAGAAAATTGATCCAAAGTTAATATCTAATATCGAGAAAGTTAAAGTATAATGGATGAAATCTCAAAGCTTTTCCTCGTAAACGTAACTGGATGTGGAAGAACCAGGTGCAGGTGCACGTGCATGTTGGATACTTGAACAAGCAAAACCCTAATAATCACTACACATCGATCTGTGTGAAACCAACCAGAGGCAGCCCCTATAAAATCAATCAGGCATTTTCCAGAATTAAAAGAAAAAAAAAACATGGCGAAATCCTCAGTAAGCATGAAACTCCTGATTGACAAGGAAGCCGGAAGGGTACTGTATGCGGAGGCAAGCAAAGACTGCGTTGACTTCCTGTTCTACGTACTCTCTTTGCCTGTGGCCAAGCTCATAAGTCTTGTCGGAAAGCAACAAATGGTGGGCTGTTTGGCGAACCTCTACGACAGCATAGAAAATCTGAACGATTCATACATACAGCCAAACAGGAACAAGAACACCTATCTGAAACCAGCTGTTATCATCCCTCCAACTTCGTGCTCCTACGTTCCTCTGCTTGCTCTCGAAGATTCTTTCTACACCTGTAATAACCCGACCGCTGTTTGTCCGAGTTGTCGACGGTTTGTAAACATGGCCATGCATTATGTTTACCCACGTGGGAAGAAACGGTACTGTGAAGAAGGTGTTGGGTTTGTTAGAGGGGTGGTGAGTTATATGGTGATGGATGACTTGGTGGTCAAGCCCATGTCTACTATCTCCACCCTGACTCTTCTCAACAATTTTAATGTTAAGGAAGTTGGTGCTTTGCAAGAAAAAGTTGTCCATCTTGGAATGCCTCAGGTATGTATTTATGTATATATATGTAATTTTCCTTTGTCTTGGATTTGATAATGAGGTGACATAATTAATAATTGTTGTAATGACTTGGCATATATAGGCGGTGAAGTTGTTGAAGGCTTCTCTTGAGACTGACAGGGTTCTTACCACCGTGTTCTTGAAGGGGCCTCGTTGAATTTAAGAAATTAGACGGTTTATTATCATGTCTCGGAGTTCCTGTTTTGGATTAGTACTTGTGCTAATTTATTTTCTTTTGTTTTAGGGATGTTTAATATATATATATATATATATATATATATATGCTAGTTTCTGATTTGCTTCTATTATAAATCTGAAGCCACTTTTAGGTCAAATTTAATTCAACTTTTGTATGGTGCTTATCCAATCGGAAAATATCGGTGTATCGTTTTCGTGTATATCGTGTCGTTCATCGTATAGTACGATATTTAACCGACTATTAAAAATAATAAAATATATATACACGTCTACATAATAAAAATATTACAAAAATATTGCAACCAGGTAAAATTTAATAATTTAAATTCAAACTACTCATTTCCACGAATAGTTGATTGAAGAAGATCGAGACTTGATAGAGTTAGCAAGATTTCACTAGTAGAAAAATTGCTTTTTATTATGACTTTGCTATGCATTTGCTACAATTTTGCTCCGTAGTATATACAGGCGTGACAAAAATACCGTAACAAATATTTATTTAATATGGTAAATTTTAGCATTTAGTACGACTCAAAAGTTGTACCGTAATAAAAAATACCTTTTATTACGGCTTTTTACTGTAACAAAAAAAATTGTAGTAATTAATATGATTAAATTCCTAACCAATATGTATAATATGATTCTAAATTCTACTATGTTTTTGGGATTGTGGTCACTTAAAATAGCTCATAAACTTGCAGTTATCTCAATTATTAGCCAAGACATACTGTATGACTTGTGATGACAGTACATAATTATCCCACAATTGTATTCGAATGTCACACATATATTATAACACATGCTGCTGAAATCAGCTACATGCTTAAAATAGTGTTTAAATCTTTAAGGAACTGTATTTCCGAAATAAATAAACTATATTAATTAATTAAATAAACTATATTAATTACTTATGTAAACATTCACACCAAACATGAAATTAATGCCTGAAATCGCGCAGCTCAAAAGGAAATTAGTCGTTTTCCACTGGAATTCATGAAATGGGGTGTAAAGGGTTTTTATTTTTACTAAAATTGATTGAAAAAGGGGGACTCGTGTTTGCAGGGTTCCTCTTCTTCAATGGGAAATCCAAAAATCTAGGGTTACAGGAAGAAAGTAAGAACTCATATGAACCAAGGGTATAAGTTACTAGAGTAAACTGTAAAAAGTACCCCTGTGTAATCTGTAAATAGCGAAAACTGCCCTATGATAAATAAACTAGCAAAAACTCCCCTGTAAAATTATTTAAATAGCACACTCAACTCATTTCTCATTTGAGTGTTGACTTCATATAAAAAGACACAAATACCCCGGAATTATGCAATTAATAAAGTCTTATATTTTTTAAATATTTTAATTATTTTATTTTTATTATATCTTAATTATAAAGGTATAATGGGGTCTTTAATTTATTTCTATTTTTATTGTCACATAATGTTTGTATATATTTTAAATTATCTCTACATCAAAAGAAAACTTAAATTGCATTATTATGTATTAATTAAAAAAATCTATACTTAATTTGATTAACAAATTTTTAATAATTTTTCAATTTAATTATTTACTATTTTTTTAACAATATTTTAATTTCTAAACAATCAAATTAAAAGGAAAATATATATATACATATAAATACATTTTTAGGCTCAATTTCGTCATTTCACGTCCAAAAACCAACTACAAGTCCCGCAACCCGCGAGTGAGCCACACGTAAGTCAACCGGGGGATTTTGCCTTAGACTAAATTTATAGGAGGGTTTTTGCTAGTTTATTTATCACATGGGGTTTTTTGCTATTTAGAGATTACACATGAGTACTTTTTGCAGTTTACTCTAAGTTACTACTAGCCTCAAAGAGTTGAAGCGTATAAAGTTGAAACTGCAAGATCCGACGATAAATTCACCGGAAAACGTCCAGATATCATCGGAAAACGCCGAAACTGCAAACAATTGCCTTCATAATTCCCGATTCTCCACTTCAATAATGTTGAAATTGAGAAATAGTTAGATTAAGGAGCAATAATTTGTACATAACATAGAGATAGATGAGAAGGGGGAAGAAGGTCGTGATGTACGAGTTGCAGGGTTAAGGCTGGTGAGAACGATTTGGGAGAGAATAAGAGCTTTTATATCGGGTTCAAGTGAAATAATGGACTCATTGTGAGGGTGTCCAAGTAAATTTTACTCCTCCCACAATCAGTTTGACGTCGGATTACATGAACCCACCCTCTCTGGTCGGATGACTTATCACGCAAATAAGGGACACAAATGCGGGCCGAGGATCAATCCCGGGTTACGTGACACATGAACCAAATGCCGGTACCGTATGGATTATATTGTCAATCAGGGCTAATCAATTGAACCAAAAGAGCCCTAATATTCATAATATGCACAAACATACAAAATTTTTAAATTATACGCGAAAAAACGAGTAAGAATGACATGGTCGAAAAAGTCAACGGTCAAAAGTCAACATATGCTGACGTGGCAGGTGACAACGCAGCCAGACCAGGAGATGAAGGGCAGACGTGGCAGATGACAAAGCTAGAATCAGCTAACTCTAATCAATCTAACTATATATTCTAGCTTGCATGATTAAGACTGCCATTTTTTTATTCAAAACATTAATGCCATCTGTTTATATGATTTAGACTGCCATTTAATTTTTAATCAACATTGTTTGGTTAATTATGTTTGATTGTAATACAAATTATCACCCTGACGCAAACTATGTTCAATGTTGTCCTTCCTCAGCAGGCTACAGATCCTTCAAACAGAACCTCCAAAAAGCCGGCCTTCGACAAAATCGACGTTTGCATGTTATAAAATAGACAATGCTGATTAATTTTGTAGTCGAATATTTTATCGAAAAATGGCATCCATGTTCCTTGTTGCAGCCATTTGCATCTTCACTTTCCATTCAGTGTCTGCGAATAGCAGCTATCAAACTTATATTGTCCACGTCAGATCGCCGGCCGACGTCGGATTTTCGGGACACAATTTATCATCACAAAATCTCCGACCATGGTACAATTCATTCATGCCATTCGAACCCACAGCATTGTCTCGCATAGTTCACACGTATCGACATGTGCTCACGGGATTCGCAGCGAAACTATCGCCAGACGAAGTGAAGGATATGGAGAAGAAACGAGGATTTTTGTACGCTCGGCCGCAGAAGAAGTACGATCTCCACACAACCCATAGTCCCAATTTCTTGGGCCTCCATCAGTTCGTCGGATCATGGCCCGGCTCAAACTACGGCGAGGGTGTGATTATCGGAGTGATAGATAGCGGTATCACACCGGCCCACCCCTCGTTCAACGACGAAGGAATACCACCTCCCCCTGCTAAATGGAAAGGTGAATGCGAACTGAACGGAACACTAACATGCAACAACAAGCTCATCGGCGCGAGAAACTTCGCCAGTGAGCTCCCGGGCCCTGCCATCGATGACTTTGGGCACGGGACCCACACCGCTAGCACGGCCGCCGGGAATTTTGTTTCCGACGCGAACGTGTTCGGCCAAGCCAATGGAACGGCGTCAGGCATCGCCCCTCTCGCCCACCTTGCTATTTACAAAATCGGTTCGAAAACTAGCGTCTTGGAAAGCGACATATTGGCGGGAATGGATGCCGCTATCGATGATGGTGTTGACGTACTTTCCCTTTCTCTAGGAGGGGGTTCGACTCCTTTCTACAAAGACAGCATTGCCATAGGCGCATTTAGCGCCATGCAGAGGGGCATTTTCGTCAGTTGCTCGGCTGGAAATGGCGGCCCATACAGTTCCTCATTGTCCAACGAGGCGCCATGGATTCTCACAGTCGGTGCTAGCACTATCGACAGGAAGATAAAAGCAACCGCGTTGCTGGGTAATGGAGAGGCTTACGACGGTGAATCACTCTACCAGCCGAAAGGTTATCCCGAATTGCGGCCTCTAGCGTATGGCGGCAATGAAACTGTCGTTGCGTGGTGCGGGCCCGGATCGTTGGACGACATGGACATGAAGGGCAAAGTAGTCTTATGTGAGATTGGTGGAGGAATAGCCCCAGTCGAAAAAGGGCAAACCGTGAAAGATGCCGGTGGTGCCGCCATGATCCTGATGAATGAAGAGGCCCGCGCCTACTTCACGGTACCTCTACCGCATGTACTTCCTGCCACACTTGTTAGTTACTACGCGGGCCAAATTATCAAAGACTACATAAACTCCTCGACGACCCCTATCGCATCGATCTTGTTCGGTGGGACGGTAATAGGAGATAAGACGGCTCCACTAGTTGCGTCGTTCTCTTCCAGAGGTCCCAATTTGGCAAGTCCGGGTATTTTGAAACCCGATATTATCGGCCCTGGTGCTGCCATACTCGCAGCTTGGCCTGTATCAATCGACAACTACACTCACCAGAAGGCGACTTTCGACGTGATTTCGGGCACCTCAATGTCGTGCCCGCATCTCAGTGGGGTTGCAGCATTGATCAAGAGCGCGCATCCTGATTGGTCCCCTGCGATGATCAAGTCCGCCATAATGACCTCCGGCACTCAGATAAACCTCGGGAACAATCCAATCCTCGACGAACGGCATTTGTCCGCCGACATCTTTGCCACTGGGGCGGGACATGTGAGCCCTTCTATGGCGTTGGATCCAGGGCTCGTGTACGATATCACGGCCGATAATTACGTTTCGTACTTGTGTTTTCTCTACACGGAGCAACAAGTAGCGGCTATTGTGAACCGGAAGATCAACTGCAGTGGATCGTAATATACCGGTGTTCCGGAAGCACAGCTGAATTATCCCTCGTTTTCTGTTGTTCTTGTATATACCGGCTACGTGTATTCACGGACAGTGACGAACGTGGGGGAGGCGAAATCGACTTACTATGCGAACATAGAAAGCGTTCCAGGGGTGAACGTAACTGTCGAGCCAACGGTACTTAGCTTCACCAAGTTGAAGCAGAAGCTGACATACAAGGTTTACTTCAACAGACAAGAGTTTACTACGAATGGTTCTTATGTGCAAGGATCCATTTCCTGGATTTCGACGAAGCATACCGTTAGAATCCCGGTTTCCATGAAATTGGCTCTGTGAATTATGATATCACTGCCGGAATACATGATGATCGACTAGCATTGTAATGTTGGAAATATAGTTGGTCATATAATCATGGGTTAGAAAAGCTTTACTGAATTAATATTAACTCAGCTGCCAACATAACAAACTAACTATTAAGAAATTGGCACTTGTATCATACTTATCATAATTACTAGCAAGTACCACGAGCGTTGCACGTGATTACGTATGATTTTACGTAATTTATTACTTATGATTAATTAATAAAAGTTACATACCGTACTTTACAAAAAAATATATTTTTAAATAAAATTAAATAAGTATAAAACTTCATGTTCTACTTCATGTATCAAAGAGTATGATGATATAAATTATTCTAAAATTGAAATCAATAAGATTATAAAACCACAAGAAAACAACTAAAATAAATTGTTATATATTAATTCATGCATATGGAAAATGCTCACACTAAAATTTATCTTATTTTGTTGTGATAGTTGATCATTTTCGTTATCTTCAATTTCTCTGCATAATTATTGGTTGAAACAATTAAGTTTTTTTTTCGTGTTACTCGTATGTTATGATCACTCTGGTCAAATTTACCAACAATTTCCTTAAAGAAAGTGTAAATTTACTATATCAGGGCACTGGTATTTGGTGTAATTACAGTTATACTACCTCTAATTTAAAATATTATGCATCCTTCCTTCGGTCTAATTATGCGTGTACATCCTTATATTTACTTTCGATCTTTATTTGACCTCAAAATTAAAAATATTTTTGATCATCCACGTCTGCAACTTAAATTTTTACTTTATTTTCATAAATTCTTTCATTAATATTAATGTTTGAGTTACAATATAATATTTATAAATTTTACTTAAATACACCATAAGACTAATTATTAAGTACTCCATATGTCACATATTATTATCTTTTTGTGGTGTTTTTTTTCCCATATTATTTGTCATTTTAGAGTTCCAATAAAGCATTAATTGCAATTTTATCAAATTTGTCCCTTATAACTCTTAATTACTCTTAATTAGTTAATTGAAAAATAATTATTGACAACGATATTTTAGTATTTACTATGTTATTTTTGATATAATATATGCATATTTATTGAGTTTTTAATACGCGCAACCACCCAAAACAACACTAATATAGGACGGAGGGAGTATACAATAAAACTAATTATTACATCTATAGATTAAAAATATATTAAATGTGAAGCCCTCAATTTAAAAATGTATAGTCATTATTATATGATTACTTATTTATATACATATGATATTATGATGATTGAAAAAATCTTGAAATGTAACTTTAAAGAAAAAACATGGTTGAAATTTAATGAATAAAAATAATTACGATAACAAAAAAAATACAATTTTTAACACATTTTCTAGTATACTAACAGGTCCTTGACATTAAAATCATATTACTAAAAATAAGTAATATACATTATCATTTATTTACTTATTATATTTATTTTTTATTTTTTTATATTTTTTACATAATTGACTATGGTTAAATCATGATACCACTTATACTAATAAAATGCATAAATAACGATAGTAAATAAAATTTAAGAATTTATTTAACCTCAATATTTATATTTAATCACTGTCATTCGCAACTATTTTTTTCTTATTTCTAGACATATTTCTTATATATGAGTATTTATTTTTAATTTATTTTTAAATATTCCTTAATTAGTTTGACATCTACAATGAAAAGTTCAACAATTTGAAAATCAAAAGTACATTAAGTTTCTAATGCCCAGCTAAACTTTTTTTTACATGGACGGTCACTTGCATGTTTATGATATGTCACTGAAAAACACTATTATGAGTTTTATATGAAATATTTTTTCTTTAAAAAATTATGAAAATAAACTTTGACTTCTGAAAGAAATTATGATATATGAAAAGATGATCGTACTTTTAATTTAATTATAAGATAAATATTATTACTGGTATTAGTAAATTGTAATTACTTTGAATTTACACTATTATACTATTATATTTTTATATTTATCAAATTTACGTAATAAAAATTATATAAGAATTAATTTAATATTTGAAACTACTTTAGGTATCTAATTCTTAACTTAAAACAAGAGGATTTATTTTAAAATATTTTTTTTACATATATATATGCTTATAATATATCATTAGAAAACTCTTCAGATGTAGTTTTCTACAAACTAAATTACATCGAAAATTTCAATGTATAGAAAAATTACAATAAGAAGAAAATAAACTCTCACCTTGGTATACATATAGCACATGAAAAAACATTTGATATTTTATCAATATATTAAGCTATATTAATTTAGATTTTCATTTATATTATTACACAATTGACCCTAACTAATTGATGGTATAACTTTGTTATAAGGGGCATAATAGAAAGTACAAAAATATTAAGAAACAAAAATATTCATGCTTTTAAAGTTGGTAGAAAATAATGAGTATTTTATATTTTAATTTATTTTTTACTAACTATTCACACCTAATCACTACTAATAATGTAAATTGATTATGGCTAAATGAACACATGCGGATACTAATACTAACATTAACATTAACATTAACAGTAATACTATAATACTATACACTGACACTAATGGTATTGCTACTACTACTGTTGTTGTTGATGCTATTGTTACCGATACTAATATTAATATTAATACTAACACTAATACAAATACTAATACAAATATTAATATTAATTTTAATATTAATACTAATAGTATTACCAATACGAATACTAATACTAATACCAATACTAGTAACAATACTAACGTTAACGCAAACGCTAACGCTACTGCTACTGCTACTATTATTAATAGTAATGCTAATACTAACCGGAGGAGATCAAAAAACGATTGGACTTTCGATATTACAAATTTCCAAGACTACCTTTCTTGAGAAGAAGAACTATGGGACTTAAAATAGAGATTGTAACCCAATTTTTTCTTTAATTAACAAAATTCTATTATGTACCTAATTTTCTGTTTATTTATCTACGAACTCGAAATTTGTATTTACACATTTCATGCACTACCTTGAGATAGTGACTAAGACAAAGGACTGTCACATTTAGATGAGTCCTATGAGAATATTTTACCATCTATAATTCAACGTATAATATCTTACTATAATTTCAAATGACAGTGAGCAAAACAATGTTTAGTTACGATTATATTTATTAGCCGAGGCATAATTAGCTACTTCATTAACTATCCTTCAAACATAAGATCCAGAAACCGGCCTTTGTTAAAATCGAGGTTTCATTTTATCCAAAAAAACGGTTATAAATAAACAATTTTGCTAGTAATTGTTTTGTTAGCCATACCCTAAAAATGGATTGCATGTTTCTTCTGGCTGCAATTTGCATCTTCACTTGTCATTCGGTAGTCTCTGCAAATAGCAGCTTTGAAACTTATATAGTACATTTGGACTTGCCGGCCGAACTCGGACAATTACTATCGGAAGATCTCGAGCCATGGTACGATTCGTTCTTGCCATCAGAACCCGAAGCGGAGCCGAACGGTAATAACCCGTCGTCGTCCCGTATAGTTCACACATACCGCAATGTGATCACGGGCTTCGCGGCGAAACTATCGCCGGACGAAGTGAAAGAGATGGAGAAGAAGCGAGGATTTTTGTACGCGAGACCGCAGAAGAAGTACGGTTTCCACACAACCCATAGTCCCAACTTCTTGGGCCTCCATCAGTTCGTCGGATCGTGGCCTGGCTCAAACTACGGCGAGGGTGTGATTATCGGAATGATCGACAGCGGAATCACGCCGGCCCACCCCTCGTTCGACGATGAGGGGATGCCACCTCCGCCGGCTAAGTGGAAAGGCAAATGCGAACTGAACGGGACGCTATCATGCAACAACAAGCTCATCGGTGCGAGAAATTTCGCCAGTGAGCTCCCGGGCCCACCTATCGATGACTTCGGGCACGGGACCCACACGGCCAGCACGTCTGCAGGAAATTTCGTTTCTGGTGCAAACGTTTTCGGCCAAGCCAACGGGACGGCGTCCGGTATCGCCCCTCTCGCCCACCTCGCTATTTACAAAGTAGGTTCGTTGAGTAGCCTATTGGAAAGCGACATATTGGCGGGAATGGATGCGGCTATTGAGGATGGCGTCGACGTAATTTCCCTCTCCATCGGAGGACCTTCCACTCCTTTCTACGAAGACAGCATCGCTATAGGCGCATTTAGCGCCGTTGAGAAGGGCATTTTCGTCAGTTGCTCGGCCGGAAACGGCGGCCCGGACGATTCCTCGTTGTCGAACGAAGCGCCGTGGATTCTCACGGTCGGTGCTAGCACTATCGACAGGAAGATAAAAGCAACCGCATTTGTGGGATATAAAGAAGCTTATGACGGC
Source organism: Erythranthe guttata (assembly GCF_056151865.1). Taxonomy (NCBI): domain Eukaryota; kingdom Viridiplantae; phylum Streptophyta; class Magnoliopsida; order Lamiales; family Phrymaceae; genus Erythranthe; species Erythranthe guttata. Next base: position 14,794,576 of record NC_142537.1, read on the forward strand.
GAATCGCTTTACCAGCCGAAAGGTTCGCCCAAATTGTTGCCTCTCGTGTACGGCGGAAACGGCACTATCGGTGCGTGGTGCGACGACTCGGGATTTTTGGACGACATCGATGTGAAGGGGAAAGTAGTGTTGTGTGAGATGGGCGGAGACATTGGACCGGTCGAACAAGGGCAAGTCGTGAAAGATGCCGGTGGTGCCGCCATGATTCTGATGAACGACGAAATCGACGGCTACTTCACAATGCCTCTACCGCACGTACTTCCAGCAACACTTGTTAGTCACGACGCGGGGGTGAAGATCAAAGCATACATAAACTCTTCGTCAACAACGCCTGTTGCAGCAATCTCGTTCGGTGGGACGGTAATCGGAGACAAGAATGCACCAACGGTCACATCATTCTCCTCGAGAGGTCCAAATTCGGCTAGTCCGGGTATTTTGAAACCCGATATTATCGGCCCCGGCGCTAGCATTCTCGCAGCTTGGCCTCTATCTATCGACAACTACACTAACGAAAAGGCCACATTTAACATGATTTCGGGAACTTCAATGTCGTGCCCGCACCTCAGCGGGGTCGCGGCACTGATCAAAAGCGCGCATCCTGATTGGTCTCCCGCGATGATTAAGTCGGCCATAATGACCTCCAGCACTCAGATAAACCTCGGCAACAATCCAATTCTCGACGAACAGTATCTGCCTGCAGACGTCTTCGCCATTGGGGCGGGACACGTAAACCCACCTATGGCGTTGGATCCGGGGCTCGTTTACGATATTTCGACAGATGATTACATATTGTACTTGTGTTTTCTCTACACGGAGCAACAAGTGGCGACCATCGTGCACAAGAAGATCAGCTGCAACGGACCGAAATACACAGGTGTACCCGAAGCGCAGCTGAATTATCCGTCATTTTCAGTTGTTCTTGGATATACCGGCTACATATACTCACGTACAGTGACGAACGTTGGGGAGGCAGAATCGACATACTATGCGAGAGTAGAAAGTGTCCCGGGAGTGAACATAACCGTCGAGCCTACGGTACTTAGCTTCACCGAGTTGAAGCAGAAGCTGACATACAAGGTTTACTTCAACAGACAAGAGTTTACTACAAATGGATCTTATGTTCAAGGATCCATTTCCTGGATTTCGACGAAGCATACCGTTAGAATCCCGGTTTCCGTGAAATTGGCTCTGTGATTGTCACCTCATCACAATGATATATGATGAATTAGCATTTCTACTTTGAATAATAGATGATGGAACATTGGGTTATTGTGATCTTTTGGAGGTTTTATTATGAAGTTAATCATGTGACAAATAATGCATAAATTAATCTGATTACATTATATTTCGATTACATCACCTTACATTAAATTTCTTACTCTAATATTTCAGTTACGATGAGGAACAACGTTTGCATGATTTATAATTACATATACAGTACGAGTTTTTAGCAACGCACCCTTGTGATAAGTCTAATTGTCGGAAAAAAAAACCTACGTTAAAACAATTAGCATTCACCCCAATAAAACTTAGTCAAAGTAATTAAGCCCCCTAGACCACGATCGTGTACTACACTCTCCCATTATGCAACCGGGGTGTGGTTTTTGGTCTGTAAAGACCTAAATACCCATTAAATCAAAATTTCCAAAAATTACTAATTCGCCCTGGAATTTTTGTAAGCCCGAAATAAAATTTTCAAAATTCTCAATTGAACCCTCTGTTTCTTGTTTGGAATATTGCAACAACAAACTTCTCTATTACAGAAGATAAATTTGTTTTCTCATCCAATTTTAGTTGAAATATTCAATTAGATAACAAGAAATATCTGATGCTATTTAATTACCATATCTCGATCATTGTGTTGTTTACAGTACTAATGTATACGAAATCAAAGAATACATCTACTTCTCATTGTTACTTACTATAGTTCTTGATTTTTCTTTTTCTTTTTTAATTTGCCAGTGCATTAAAAGCCCAAGAACATGAAAATGGAGTGAGAGTGTGAGACACATTGTTATGTCGAATAACGTTGGGAACAAGAAGATGAGTTGGCAACCCTCCTCTCTCTCTTTTTTTTTTATATTTTTTTTCTCCTACAAATCATTTATATTTTTGGGGCTTTAAGATATAGTAGCTAGTAAGAAAACTTATTATAGTTAAATGACAAGTCTAACTAAACATTTGTACCACATCCTTTATTAAATTTATTCAAAAAATGCCCTTCTCCTACCAAATTCGAAATTTACCTTAGGTAAATTCAAACTGTATTTATTATTTTTTTACTCTGCATTTAATATTTTTTTCATTTTTCCGTCTAACGTTTTTAAGTTTTATTTTTAAAGAATACCGGTTTGTCCTTTGTCATTTTAGCATTTTATACACTATTAAACAAAAAAAAACTTTTTTTTCTACGTAACATCGAAAATTAAAAAAAAAATGTTATTTTTTCATTTTTTAATTCAAGTTAATTATTTTTCTATTTCTTTTATCTTCTATCAATAACTGGAGTTATCCATAGTCACCGTATTCATTATCATGCTTGTAGGCATCTAAAACTTGAGTTTTTCTTCTTCGGACATTGTTTGGTTGTTTATATATATACAGTACATCAACTTGTAGTATACTACGGTGTACTATGGTGTATTACGCACTACTATGGAATACTACGGTGTATTATTCCAAACCCTAGCCGCCAACAACTCCCAGTCGTCGTCAACCCTAGCAGTCGATGCAGCCGCCGTCAAACCCTAGCAGCCAATAACTGCAGTCGTCGTACCCGTAGTCACCTACCTTCTTTTGAAAAACCTAGATCTGGAATTTTGAACCCTAACGTGTGCCGCCACGCAATCGTTGCCCTAAGAACGTTCTCAATAACCCGTAACAAATCGAATAAAAATAGCTAATCAGATCCAAACTAAGCTAAAACTCTTAACAAATCAAATAAAACATATGCAATTAGTCAAAATATACTTTTAATCACAGATCTATACAAAAAGGTGAAGAAAGATAGCAAATCTTTATAAAAAAGAAATAAGAAAAACCTGTTTCTCCGCCACCGCCATACAGCACCCCGTCGTTGCCGCCTCCACCACCACTTCCTCCGTCGCTCTCCTGCTCTCTCGGTCGCCGACCTTTGTGCTTGATGGAGAAGCGAGGTAGAGATGTAAGAGAGAGAGAGAGAGAGAGAGAGAGAGAGAGAGAGAGAGAGAGAGAGAGAGAGAGAGAGAGAGAGAGAGAGAGAGAGAGAGAGAGAGAGAGAGAGAGAGAGAGAGAGAGAGAGAGAGAGAGAGAGAGAGAGAGAGAGAGAGAGAAGACGAGAGATAAGGGGAAAGAGAAAAAGCGAGAGAGATGACGGAAGAAGAGAAATAAATCTGAGATGAGAAACGTGATATATGTAAGTTATAAGATTTAAGGTATAAGGGCAAGATAGAGATTAAAAATAATTAGGGATGAGAGAGAAAACGGAAGAAGAGAAATAAATCTGAGATGAGAAATGTGATATATGTAAGTTATAAGACTTAAGGTATGAGGGCAAGATAGGGATTAAAAAACAATTAGGGATGTGAGTTATATATTATTTCAAATTAAGAATTTAATTAAAAGATTAGATTTAGACATGTCATTTAGTTCAAATTATGTTTGATTTGAGGGGCTCATATTACCCCTATATTATCTATATTATTTAAAGTCAATAGCCAAATTTAAAGTAAGGAGCGGTAGGCTAAATAAAACTCATCATAGGGCATTAATGCTATTTTTTTTTAATACGGAGACTTTTTCAACTTTGCTATTAACAATAGTAATATTAATTTCAATGATCTGCGTCGGGCCAAAAAAAAATTAGGGAAAAAAAAAAGTCAACGTCAGAAACCGGCAGAAAAAAAAAAAAAAACAAAAAAGTTTTAAAAGTAAAGGTTAAAATTGATTTTTTTGTGATCAAGATTGATGAAATTGGAGTTAAATTGAGTTACAATTACGAATTATATTTAAAGGGTTGGGTAGTTTTGTCATAAACATTAAGATTACCTTAAATTACATTACATGGTAAATGGATGGATATATTAGCAAAAATAATATAACATCTTAACCTGGAATACTAACTGTGGTTGTTACGAAACTTATACATAAAAACCCCTAAAATTAATTAAACTCACAAATAATTGCCAATATCTTCTGAAACGAAACTAGGAAATAACACAAATTAAATATTAATTAATTAAATTCCAAGAATAATACAGATATTCCACATTTCAGAGGAAAGTGCTCCAATATATAAAAGAATTTCAACTAATAAGAATTACTATGCAACAATATTAATCAGCTAATCAAATTAAACCACACCCTTAAACAGTTGGCTAGAACACAGCAATTGGACTCCTAACTGAATGATTAGCTGATTTCCAGACAATGTATCCTTGAGAAACAGAGGTATTGCCGGTAATTGATGCTGATCTGCTAAACGTAACCTCGTACGTCGATTTCTGGTTCAGCTGAGAGAAATCGAGCCTCCGGGGCTCGACAATCACGTCGATGCCTTGCGGCGCGACAACCTCAACGGCATAACTCGAACTAGCCTCCCCAACATTAGTCACCGTCCTCGTAAACGTCTGATTGGACGATCCGAACCTGATAGCAAACGAAGGATAATTCAGCTGCCCTTCGACGATCCTCGATTCCGTAGAGCAATTCACTTTACGCTGCGTGATTATGTTCATCTCCCGATTCGTGTAGTTGAGACCGCACAAATACGGCACGTAGTCTCGTGGCTCGATGTCGTAAACAAGTCCTGGATTGCTCGCCCTAACTGGATTGACGTGGCCTGCACCGGTGGCAAAAATATCGGCGGGAAGATGCCTCTCATCCTGTATTTGCCTGTTTTCGAGATTCACATTATCTGCGGTGGTCATGATGGCGGACTTGATGGCGGCCGGAGACCAATCGGGGTGCACACTTTTGAGCAATGCTGCTACGCCGCTAAGGTGAGGGCATGACATTGAGGTGCCGGAGACGAATCGGAATGTGATATTAGTGTTGGTGTTATTCTCGACGTAAGTAAGATGTGCTGCAAGAATGTTGACTCCGGGGCCTATAATATCCGGCTTCAGTATCCCAGGACTAGCCCTGCTCGGGCCTCTGGAAGAAAAAGCAGCCACAGCCGGCGAGTTTTTGTCGCCGATGACGGTTCCTTTAAACACGATCCCTGCGGTTGGAGCAGAGGTCGAATTTATGTACGCCATCACTTTTTGTCCGTCCCGATAATTGATGTTTGTAGCGGGAAGTACATGAGCCTCGGCTGTCGTGGTGAAGCCCCGCTGCTCGATGCCGACGAGGATCATTGCGACCCCACCGGCGTCTTTCACCGCTTGTCCTTTTGCGACTCCAGCGATGCCGCCACCAATGCGGCACAAAACTATTTTTCCTCTGACGTCGGTGTTGTTCAACGACCTCTGGGTGCAGAAGGCGGCGCCGGAGTTGCTAGTGTTCGATCCAGGGTACACTAAAGGCAACTGCGTCAGAGGGAAATCCATCGGATGATAGGCCGATTCGCCCTCGAGCTCCTCGTTGTTTCCGAGAATGGCGTTGGCCGCTAATCTCCTGTCGATTGTGCTCGCACCGACGGTGAGCATCCACGGGGCTTCGTTTGCCAACGAAAAGTTAAAAGGACCGTTGTTATCCGCCGAAGCGCTCACGAAGATCCCTCTCTCCATTGCGCTGAACGAGCCGAGCGCAATGTAGTCGTTGTAAAAGGGCCTGGAAGGTGCGCCTAATGAGAGGGAGAGAATGTCCACTCCGTCTTCGATGGCGATATCCATAGCCGCCAATGTGTCGCTCTCGGAGCAACCGGAGCCGCGCGAGCACACTTTGTAAACCGCCAGGTGAGCGAGGGGCGCTATTCCGGCCGCAGTGCCATTAGCGATGCCGAACACGTTTGCGCCTCTCACGAAGTTCCCCGCGGCGGTGCCGGCCGTGTGGGTCCCGTGGCCGTTGAAGTCGAGTGGGGTCCCGTCGCCTTCCGCGAAATGCCTCGCTCCGATGAGCTTGTTGTTGCACGCGCCTGTGAAGTTGAACTCGCACGCCCCCTTCCATTTAGCAGGCGGGGGAGGCATTCCCTCGTCGCTAAACGAAGGGTGATCGGGCACAATCCCGGTGTCCAAAACACCGATGATGATCCCCTTTCCGTAGTTCGATTCGTTCCAAAGTCCCGAGTTTTGGTGCAAACCGAGGAAATTAGGCGTGTGGGTCGTGTGCAAAGACAATTGTTGTTGTGGCCTAGCGGATATGAAACCCGTCTTCTTTTGCATTTCTTTCGCCTCGTCGGCCGTTAGTTTGACTGCGAAACCGGAGAACACGTTCCGGTAGGAATAGATTATTCGTGGTGTTTCGGTTTCGGTAGCTAAAGTTGTTGGCAAGAATGAACGGTACCATCTTTCTAAGTGCTCGTTCGATTGATCGGATAAAAGTTGGGTAACCGGTGAATCGACACGAACGATGTAAGTTTCTAACGACAAATCATTTGCAGTTGATGAAGACAACTGCAAAATCATGAGGGCACAAAAGAGAGAGAGAAGTGGGATTATTATTTGAGACATTTTTCTGATGATGACTATGATATGTTGTCTTAAGCTGAATGATTATATATATATATATATATATATATATATATATAGGATTTAATTAATTGAGCCAAGTCATTGTATGGTGAGCTGCTAGAAAAAGGAGACAATGTCATTTACTACAAAGTCCAAGACAACCAAGTCTAGGAGGACAAGTTCATGTGTGTACCAATTCTGGACAGTGGCCTAGTCAACATATTGATTTACAGGAAGTTTATTTTATCTTTATTTTTTTTATTTTTTTTTATTTTTTTATTTTTTTAATAGGGCTTGATTTGAATTAAATTGAATTTGAAAACGATGTGTATTTGTTTCTTTTGACTGAAGAAATCTTGAATAATGAATATTTTATGTGCGGCAGGTGAGGTTTTGTAGAACCTATGTTTTGTGAAATACATCATGGAGTTATACGTCATTTATCTATACATAATAACACAAATCCATGATTATTGAGTAATTATTTAATTTATGAGACGTGCTATTTTCACCCTTAAATTATCTTTTTTCACCACCAAATTAAATATATTACCTATTTTACCTTTTTCTTCTTCTTTCACCTATATTTTTTACAAATTTATAAACCATCTACCACTAAACTAATTAAAATCTTAATAAAAAAAAAACTCCACTATTTTCACTAGAAATCTCACCCTCTCCATCTTAACTGAATAATACTTTCGTCAAAGTAATAATATTTTCGAAGGTCAAAAGGAGCAAAAATTCACGTTTTTTGATAAATAAATTAAGATTGCTTGTACGGAAGATCCTAAACTTCCTTCAGAATTGGTCAGTTTGACTTCATATAATTTCGTTTCCTAAAAATAAAAATTACATAATATGTAGGTCATCTGATATGGAAGTTTAATATCTTGTAATAAATATTTCATTGCAAAAATAAATAAATAAAATAATAATAAGAAAAAAATTAAAAATAAAATAAAATAAAAATAACTTAGAACACATAAGGATTAAGTGAGTGTGGGGGTCACTATAACAAATCCCAACTTTTGCTTACTTGAATACCAAAAAAAGAAAAAAATAAATAATTAATTGTAAATTACTTTAATACCCTTAATGAAAATTAAAACCAAAAAAATATTACAAATACTATTTTTCTTTCTTAAATACCAAATAATCAAAAACCCTAAAAAACCATTTCCCTCCTCACTCACAAACCCCTCACCTCCTCCACCTCCTTCTTCTCCCTCCCCCAAAAACCCTCCTAAAAAACCTCAAAACTAAAAAAATCAAAACCTTACACAACTTGCAAAATGGCGTCAAATGACAATAGAATGGTAGTTTACGAGCAAGGAGAACCCATTAAGGTATGTATTCATGTATTTTTTGAGCTAAAACATCGATTTTGATTTTTTTTTTTTTAAATTCGCCATCAACTTTCGACACATACAGGTCGAAAATGTGCTTATTTTTCGACATGTATGTGTCGAACAACATAATAATTGATATTTTACTCATTTTCGACACTTAAGTGTCGAAAATATCAGTAACATTCGACAATTACCCGTCGAATTTTGCTACTATTTTTTACCCTTACGTGTCGAAAATGACCCCTATTTTCGACTTCTAAGTGTCAAATTTGCCCAATATTTTCGACACCTAAGTGTCGATTTTTCCCATGTTTTCGACACTTATGTGTCGAAAGTAGGGGACAAATTCGACACTTAGATGTCGATTTTTTGCCTGTTGCAAATTTACTTGTCTAATATTTTCTCCACTTTTGTGTAGATCGATTGCACCCATTAATTTACCACGTCAGAAAAATTCCCAACAAAAGAAGCTTTATTGGCATGGGTTCGTGAAGTATGTAAAAGAATTGGAATGGTGTTAATGATTGCGGGTTTGAGTGACGGGGATAGAGGACGTAGGACACCGTATGTGATTGTTCGTTGTGAGCGTGGGGGCCTTTATGTTGGCAAGAAGGTACCCGGTGAAGATGATCAAAGACCGTGAAAAAGGAGCACCGGTTCAAAGAAATGCAATTGTCCGTTTAAATTGAAGGGGACAAAAGAACCCAAGGATGATGAAAAGGCTGAGTGGAAATTGGATGTTTATAGTGGTATTCACAACCACAACTTGTTTGGAAACTTGCACGGACACTCTTATGCTGGAAGATTATCAAAGGAGCAGACTTCCTTTGTTCACACTTTGAAGAAAGCAATGGTGAAACCAAGGGCAATTCTAAGATTATTGAAGGAAAAGGACCCGTCTAATGTAACTGGTATGAAGACAGTTTACAATACTATCTCTAAGTTAAATTTCAGTGAATTATCTGGGAGATCTCAATTGCAATTATTGTTCGTCAAGTTGAAAGAAGATGAATACCTCTCGTACCATAGATCGAACGAGTTGAATGCGATTACCGACTTGTTGTGGATCCACCCGAAATGCATTAAGTTGGCACAGTCGTATCCGTACGTATTCGTCATCGATTGCACGTACAAGACCAATCGTTACGGACTCCCATTTCTTGAGATTGTGGGTTTTACTTGTACCAACATGACGTTCTCCATTGCCTTTGCATACTTGGATCACGAAAAGACGGAAAATTTCGAATGGGCATTGCGTTGTTTTATGGAGGCCATGACAAGTTGTCCTTGGCCTAATTGCATTGTAACAGATCGAGATTTGGCTTTAATGAAAGAAGTGGCCAATGTGTATCCATCGAGTCATCACTTGCTGTATCGGTGGCATGTGAACAAGAATATATTGGCCAATTGTAAGAAATTGTTCACAAAGGACATCACCAAATGGAAACAATTTCAGTCGGTTTTTTCGGCTTTTATTGCAAGAAATACCATAGAGGAGTTCAATAAGGATTGTGTTCAATGAAAAGAACATTTATCGGTTATCCGCCGGCTATAGCATATGTAGTTAATTCATGGTTGGATCCGTACAAGGAGAGACTTGTATCGGTGTGGACAAATAAGTGTACTCATTTTGGAACGTACACTTCTAGTAGGGTGGAGGGGGCACACGGACGAATGAAAAGGGATGTGCATAATTCAACTGGCACATTTGTGGATTTGTATACGAAAGTCCACAACCAAATTGTCGAACAACACAATGACATCAAAGCTTCTTTTGAAGTAAGTAAAAATACTTACGAACACACTTTCAAAACGTTGATATACAATGAGCTTCGTGGAAGTATCTCAAAATTCGCTCTGCAACTACTCAAAGTTGAGGTGGACAATGCGAAACTATTGCAACCGAGCGATATGGGTTGTAGTTGCGCCATCCGAACAACTCACGGTCTACCATGTTGCCATGAACTTCATGAGTATGTTGTTGTGAACAAATGTCCTATCCCACTTGAGTTAATAGGCTCGTATTGGAAACACGTGAGCATAAAGCCCGTCGCGACCACAGACGAAGTCATCCTACCAACCGTCGACGAAGAATTATCGGAATACCAGAAGCTCTTTGAATGTGCCGATCTCGATACAAAGACTCAATTGCGCAACCATTTGAGACATTTTACCCACCCAGAGAAGACTAACCTTACGGAGCCAAGTGAAAAAGTTGTTAGCAAAGGTCGACTGGCAAAAAATAAGAAAGACAAATCAAGCACTTGTGACAAATCACATTTTGAGTATGTGGAGCCAAAGAGAAAAAAATCGAAGCAAGCTAGTTGTTCTTCAAAGGTAAATGTCGCTACTATCGTCTCATTTCATTGTAGTTGTTGTATTTTATAATTGTGTTAAGTAATTTTGTGTAATATACTGCAGCTTATACCTTTCAAACAACCTGTACTGAAAATATTAAGAGTGCCCTCGAATGATTCTATTAACACTATACCAACTCAAGAGTCAGGAAAAAACACTATACCGACGCAAGAGTCGTTCAAACTATTATTTGAAGATGCAGATGTGGGATTGCCACCAGGTTTGATCGGCAAGAATAAGTACATTGAGACGATCCATCCACGATTTCGTATGCATGTTCGAGAAATCATCAATGTCGGTTTAGATGGACATTATGGATTTCGGGCAGTTGCCTCTATGATGGGATTTGGAGAAGATGAATGGGGTCGAGTACGAGATGACATGCTACGGGAGTTGACTTCTAATTTTTCCATTTACACGGCCATGCACAGTGGCGAAGAAACCGTTAGAAGCATGCAAACTATTGTGAGTAACTGGGATGTTTCTGCCACTCGTGACCATTGGATGTCTTTTCCAAATATGGGTCATGTAATTGCTTCAACATACAATATTGTGCTTGTCTACTTATCCAAGTATCAGTGTCTCGCGTTCCTTCTTCTATCGAGCGATCGAATGCTTTTCAGAGAGAGACAAGAGCACGGAATGGCATTCGTCGACAACTGTCACTTCGTGCATGTTGTCTTGAACAACAATTGTCCAATACCTCCTATCGTCGATTATTGGTACCGATGCCATGATCCTAAAGCTGATGGTTGGAAGCCTGCAGAAATAGATGGTCGGATTACAACATTCCGAGAACTAATAGGTCAAACTGTTGCCACGCGAGAGAGTTTCGAGATTATTACTATATCGGACAATGGTGATAGTTCTCCGAACAAAACTATGTAAAGTTACTGGTGATGGTTTCAATGTTATTAAGTGTTGTGTTTTATTTTTTTAATTTTTTAATTTTTTTTGATAAATTGCAATTTTTTTTTTTTTTTTTTGTGAAATTAACCCCAAATCTATTGCAATGTAACATAAAAAACATATTCTAAGTGTTTTTGGACAAAAAAAATTAAAAATTTCAAATTATCAAAAAAATAAAAATTGAAACAGACTAGTTTCGACAGCTAGCTGTCGAATTTCAATACAAATTCGACAGTTAGCTGTCGAATTAAATCTGTTTTTTTTTTTTTTTTTTTGATAAATTGCAATTTTTTATTTTTTTGTGAAATTAACCCCAAATCTATTGCAATGTAACCATAAAAACATATTCTACGTGTTTTTGGACAAAAAAAAATAAAAATTTCAAATTATCAAAAATAATTCCATTTAAAACAATCAAAATCCATATTAAACTAAATTAAAAAAAAACATGTAAATTCAAATAGAATCCATCAAACAACATCCATCTAAAAAAAAACCCATCTAAACCACACACAATCCATCAACTAAATGTCCTAAAACACACAAGACTAATCTTGTGTTTTTTTCTTCCTACTAAACACGCCTTTCACAACTGCTTGTGGGGCATCGGACAAGCTTGATGGCGGTGGAAGTGGCTCTATCGAGCTAGCTGGAGGTGGTGGTGGGGCATCCGACGAGCTCGATGGAGGTGAAAGTGGGGGCATCCGGCTCGATTTATCTGACAATATCATTTAGGGTCCCCCACATGACCGTATGAGCGTCGGATGGCGCAATTCCCCGCACCTCGCTAAGTGTACCCTTCACCAACTCCAAAATTTGTGAAAGTTGGACCTCCTTATCGGTACCACCCCCTGGACGAGCTTCACGTGGTCGAGGTCGATCCGCCTGGGGTCGAGGTGGATGGGCTCCATGCCTACTGAGTTGAAACATGCATCTGGGCCGGAACCAATTCATGTAGTCGGGCGAAGTGTCCGCCTCCCCGAGTTCAACTTCAACGGACCTTGACTCCTCGTCCAGACAATACTCCTCCCACCGATCAGAGAATCGTTCGCCATACGCAACGAATATTGAGTTCTGGACTGATCGACCTTTGTTAACTAGAGATTTGTACATATCTTTTGACATGTACACACGACCTGGAATACTTTGCACCCGGTTGAACTGCCTCAACACTCTGTCCGGATGATATGCCTCGAAGTGGTCCATGCAACATATCATCCCACTAAACCAAACAGAATCTGGCATCGGGAAACGATCACGAATAGCCGTATACGGTCACCATAAAACCTAGTAAAAGAAATAAAAAATTAGATTTAGAAACCTATTTAAGTAGTAATAACAAATTATTAAAGTGGTGTTTTACCTGATCGGGGATCAAATCATCTAATCGAGATCGCAAGTACGTCGCTCGTTCAGGCGTTGAAGTAGTCTTTGACCGAGGCTCCCATCGGCTCGCTAATGGCCCCTCGAACTCCGTCTTCAATGTGCCACCCGCCAAATAAGGAAAGTGCTCATAAATCCATGATTGGAAGAGCGTCAGCCAGCCAGCCATCGAGTTCGTTGAATTTTGTGACTCTGACGAAAGCTCATCGTACAACCGGCAAAGACATGCAGTGCCCCAAGCATACTCGCCGATCCGATCCAAATCAGAGACGAGATTTAGATACTCCACGCTTACTATGTTGCCGGTCTTGTCGCACAGTATAGTAACACCCGAGCAAAAATAACAAATACGCCCGAATGGCGTATGTCCTCTTCTCCGCACTGTCTCTCATGGTCACTTTGCTAAATTTAGCCTTCAACCATTCCAACTTCACCGCTTTCTTCTTGTCTACATCGTCCGGGTACTCACCTAGCAACTCGAACATCAAACTACTGGGCTTCGTTTTGGAATCACGGATCAAACGCTCGCAAGATACAGTACGCCCAACAACTGGCAAACCGACCAACGTACTCACATCATCAAGTGTGATGGTCATCTCTCCAACAGGTAAATGAAATGTGTTGGTAGCTGGCTGCCATCCCTCTATGAAGGCTCTAAGTAGATGGCCGTCCACAGTGTTGTACGATGCTTGTACAACTGACATTAATTCAGCTCTTTGTACTGCCTCTGTAATAAACGGCGCCGGCACCCAACCTTTCAAAGTTCCTGTGTGATTTCGAATTCGAAATTCTGAGCCGCGCTCCGATCGCTCTGGACCTCCGTTCACAATATGATAAGCAATGTGCTTATCAAAATTTGTGTACAATTCCGGTATCTCGGGACCTCTGACCGGTTCGTTGCTCGAATCACCAACGTCCACAGTCGAAGGTAGAGCCGGCACCGGATTCGTTGAGGAAGAACCCTCTCCAAACTTCTTCTTGGTCGTGATTGCCTTGCTCTTGCCCTTATCGGATAATTCATTCATCTTCTTACGGTTCGAGACAGTCGGAGGTATACGAGGTTCACGTGGTTCTTCCACTGCAAAATAACACACAAATAAAAATAAATATACATAATATAAACACAAGCAAATAAAAATAGGAAAGAAAAAAAATTAATAAAAAAATTAAAAAAAAAATTACACAGAATGCATTCGACAGATAGATGTCGAATTTTCTAGCACATTTCGACAGTGTTCTGTCGAATTACCAAACCTTCGTTCACAATAATCGACAACTACATGTCGAATTTCGTAGAATTTTCGACATCAATCTGTCGAAAATCCTGAAAAAATCGACATATACAGGTCGATTATTTTGAACGAAGAACCGACCCACGAATCTCAAATCAATGCTCAAATCGACTGAAATTAGATGCACCCATTACTAATTAACGATCATTTGTACCTAAAACAATCAAATCCTAATTACCCATATCAAACAATCAAATCCTAAATAAATATTAAAGAAAAAAAAAATTCGAAAACAAATATTACTTGTACAACAAAGGCGGCGGCGGCTTGATAACAATGGAGGTTTCAGCGGCGGCGGCGTTCGGCGGCGAGGGTTGGAGCGACGGTGAACGAAGGTGGAGAGGAGAAGAAATGGTGGAGGGTTTTTTTTTTTTTACAACAAAGAGTTTTTTTTTTAATTTTTTTATTTGGTTTTAGAATAGGTAATTTCAAAAAAAAATTGATATAATTGATATTTTGTATGAAAGGGTGTTTTTGTACTTTTCTTTTTATTTTGGTATTAAAGTAAGAAAAAAACTTATAAATATGTACTCAATTTTGGTTTTAAACTTGGTAGTATTCAAGTAAGCAAAAGTTAGAATTTGTTATAATGACCCCCTTAAATGAATAGAATGAAGCGTGATGTATTATAAATTTTTTTAAGGATATTTATAATATTTTATAATATTTGATGGTGAATCATTGAATTGAGATACTTTGAAGTTGGAAATAGTACTATTTATACATCTACAATATAAACTCATAAGCCTACGGCACGGACGCACGGTCACACTTGTTCAAGATCAATAATTGTAATTCATTGTTGCGCGTTAGTTTATTAAATACTATTTTATTTCCCAAAAAAATCCGGCTTTGTTGGTTATTAAAACGATATTAGTCAAAATATCAAAATATATATTTTTATTAAGATTCAATTATACAGTTGAACTAGAAAAGTCCAAACTCCAAATATAAAACTGCTCAGGAAACTAAAAGAAAGGCTTATATTACTTGGAAATTAATTTTCACATTGTTCTAATTGAATATTGTAGTAGTCAAGCACCAAATAATGTCCCATTGTTTAATTAATAATAATTTATCTTACCAACAAAAAGTTGTGAAGATGTAATATTTAAGAAGTAAAGATTTCGTCTAAAGCTCCTTTGGGTAATATTTGCCTTTAAAAAGTAGCATACAAAAATATCATGTCAGTAGAATAGAATCGACATTTTACGAGAAATATGATTTGGAATGAAAAAGGCCCATGAAAAATCACACAGTAAGGGAATCAGTAAAGAGGTCGGTGTAAGATGTAAACAAACATTGGAGGATTTTGGTAACCACGGATTTGTGGGGGTATATTTTATAATTTAGCATAAGTTCAAGGGATCTTTGTAATTTACCCATATATGTGTGCATATATATATATATATATATATATATATATATATATATATATATATATATATATATATATATATATATATATATATATATATATATATATACATTCTCCAAAATCATCTTGTTCTACATCATTAAATCAGAGTTGTGACTTGTGACTCCAGCTCAAGTATTTGAATTGAACACAAATCAAAGAAAATAATTAGAACGAGGTGTCTTCAATTTTTAATTTTTTTTTGTCAAAACTATGAAATCAAACCAAACTTTCTAATAGTGGATAATTCAATTTATTCCATCTTAACGCTTACCTACAACTACTTACTACTAGATCAATTGAAACTTTCAACTTCTTAAAAATTCATCTACACTAACACGAATATTTCTATACTCGTGTGAATGAATGAATATGATATACCCAATATACTGGTTTTGTAGAACCTACACCTGATGAAATGCACTGTGATCCTCCCGAAACCACCTTGGAGATTTGGCGGAGTGTTTTGAGGTATTCTAACTTCAACACGAGCTGCTAACCTGTTAACCTGCACAGAAGGGCTAGCCGGACTGATGCCGGGGTTAGCACTCCGACGATCAAGTCAGCAACTGGTTCCAGTGGTTTGAATGGAGGAAAGTGTTGTATATGTTTTTTTTGGGATTCTTACTTGCCTTTACCTACCGAGTGTGGGCAGGCATTTATAACCCTCCACCTTGGAGTCTCCAGGAAAGCCGGATATACTGCCGAGGTGGCTGCCTTTCCCCTTTCTCCGGGCGGCGTTGGGCATCATTCCCTCGGGAGGCTAGAGCGGCTTCCCTCCGTACCTCCCGGGCTAGCCCAGAAGAAGGACTTTTTACTAACGGCGGGTCTTTCAGGCCTTCAGGCATTAAATGCAATTTGACAGGGTAGTTAATGCGCCGGAACCGGTCCACTGGGCAACTGTCAATCGTCATTAATGCTGTCCTTCTCATCGCCGCTAAAAGGGCCTTGGAAGGGACCCACGAACCCCACGGGAGCTGTTCCCCTCGGGAGGTCGATGTTCTAGTCGAGGGGGTTTGGGCCTTGGCCCACCCTTCATTGGGCCTTAAGGCCAAGTGCTCACGAGGTATTGTGATTTGGGCTGAGTAAGACCTTTTGGGCTTTAAGAATTTCCATTCCGGATCAACTAGTCCCCCACTCCGAGCCTTCTACGACCGGAAGGGGAGACCTGGAGGGTCGGAGTATTCAAGCTTCAGGCCACGTGGCTCATCCTGGGCCTTGTCTGCCGACTTTTTGTGTTTTACCTAGAAAACCGTGCTTCCTACGGAGGGACCCCTCGTTTCCTGCGCTCATTTAATGGTGACCTGGGCATTTGAAAAGAAAACAAAGTCGTTTGCCTTTTCCCTCCTTGCTTTCTCTTTTTCCCCTTATTTCTTTTTATTTTGTCCTCAGCATTCTGACGTTCTTCCCCTCATTGACAGGTACTCCTTCTCTTTCCTTTCATTTGATTTCAGTCTGTAAAAGTAAATTGACCGCTCATGATTTCCCGGAGCACCTCTTCGTCAGAGAGGACGGCCTCTCCTCCCCGGCAGGGACCCACTCCGATTGCTCGGGGGCGGCGCCGTCCTCTAAAGAAGAAAGCCTCGGGCTCCTCCCCTTCCCAGAACCGAGCCTCGAGGGCGAGAGCCGTTCCGAAGGGGAAGGCTACCCACTCTCTGGTGGACTCTCTGGATCTAGACATCCTTCGCTCCTATCAGGGTCTAGATCCTTCCTTCGAGCTTCTTCTTCCCACCCCTTCTCAGTTGCCTTCTCAACCCCCGCCTGGGTACCTTACATGGTATCTAGACCAATTTAGGGCGGGTTTAACCCTTCCTCTCCATCCTTTTTATATCGGGGTTAGCCAAGTTTACCGAATTCCCTTACATTATTTTCATCCCAATGCAATAAAGTTCATGTCGTGCTTTTATATAGTGTGTGTTAGTCATGGCATAGACCCTAGGCCCGATTTCTTTTTTCAGCTTTTTACCCATAATAAATCCGCCTCGGGTTACTTTCATCTCTCGACCCGCATTCCCGAACGCCTTTTCAGCGGAATGGTTACCAAAATAGACTCTTGGCAGCGACGGTTCTTCTTTGTCCGCTCGCCCTCCCCTTGGCCTTTTGATCCCACTCCTCTCTCCAAGTCCCCGAAACGGGCTAAAACGGATTACGGCTATGAGAGCGAGACGGCCTCCTTGCTTGCCCTTGCTCAACCGCGTTCTTGGAACGTTGAGAAGATAGTGAACAATCCATCCCTTTTCTCTCGCGCCCACCTTTGGCGGACTCCCTCTTCTGACCCTCGCTCCTGGGGTATATTTATTTTGTTTAGTCCCATTTTCTTTTATGCTTCTTTTATTGACCCTCGAGAAAATACTCTTGCAGGTGAAATGATGTTGGACATGCTCATGGAAATGGCAGAGGCCGAGAAGAAAAGCCTGGCTGCCCCCTCTTGTCCCTCTACTGGGGTCGGTGCCACTGGTGAACCATCCCGGGAGGCTCAAGCCCCCTCCCTTAGCTCAAGCTCGCCAAGTCCTCGTCCTTCTCCTCCCGCTGAGCCCTCTGCAAGTCCTAGGCTGGTGATTGACATACTCGGGAGCGAGACGGGGGGCAACACGGCCACCGCTCTGCCAAGCCCGAGCCATGGACTGGCCGAGGCCCAGGGTGAGTCAGCTGGGGTGAGTTCCAAGCGACCCCTCGTGAGTGATTTCTCTCCCCCCGCAAAGAGGTTTTGCTCAGAGTCTCCCTGTTTGTTCGCCATTCAGGACCCTACCGCCGAGATTGATTCAGTGCTTCTCCAATTGGCCCGGGGGCAAAGTTCCGCAGATGCCACGTATCTCCGCGGTCTTCCTCATCCCTCGAAGCGCGCCCAGTTGGCCTTATGTTTGGCCCAGGTATCTTAACCCGCTTTTTCCTCTTTCTTTTATTGTTATCTTTTAATGCGCACACTTTTGACGCTACTTTTCCTTCCACATCCTAGGCGAGCTCGATCATGGCCTCCGGTTTTGGCGACGAGGATCCTTCAGCCCAATGTCAAATCAACCGTGAGCTTAGTGACCAACTAGCTCAGGTTCGCGCCGAAAGTGAAAGGATCTCGGCCCGTCTTCACGCTTTGATGACCGAGAATGGGGCTGTGGTTAAACAGTGCGAAGATCTCTCGGAGAAACTTGCTGATGCTATGGCCAGGTATAATGAGATAAAGAGTGTGATGGAGGGTCGGTTGGCTCGTGCTTATGAGGAGCGGGATCGTGCTTTAGAGCAGCTCGAGGTTTTGACTCGTGAGAGTCGAGTCGAGATGGAGCGGCGCCTCTCTGAAGAAAGAAACAAATCCCTGGGAGAAACCTTGTCTACGGCCGAAGGACTGGCCGTGCTAGACCGATATCGAGCCCTCCTCGTCGATCGCTATCCCCACACCAAGCTCTTCCTTAGTCAAGCCTGCCCTATTGGGATGCATTATGTGAAGGAGACCATCCGGGCCTGCGAGGTTCTTTCTGGAGAGAAGGGGGTGTCTGTTGACTTTCCTCCCACATCAGTCCTGAGCAAGATGCGTCGTGAGCTTCCTCTCTGGAAGGGCAACCCACAAGAGCTCATCGGCGACCCATGGTGGGAACCCCTCACTAGGCAGTTACTTGCTTCTTTGGGGCCCTCTCCCACCGAGGGTTCTACCCGTGTGTCTGCTCCTGCTTCATCTGTGGCTGCTCAAGAGGTTCCCTCCAGCCTTACTTCTTTGCCTGCCGCCTCTGCGCCCGTGGGTCCGCCAACTTCAGCAGCTGTTCCCGATCCTCGCGCCTCTTCTGCCCAATCTTAGATTTTTGCTACGATCCTTGTGATCAGACTCTGTTTTGTTTTTCCAGTTTTTAAGACATGTTTGTTTTGTTTGTTTTTCGATTATCCGTATCTGTCTTTGGAATGCTTCTATATTATTTTGCCTATTCTATTTTGCCAATATAGATTTTCTGTCCGCGAGATTTTTCAGTGGCCTCTTCGTAATTTTTTATTTTATTTGTTTTTTTTTTTTTTTTTTAAATTTCCAAGGGCCAAAGTCTCGCCCCGAGCTCGAGCTCTGGGGTCAAGTTTCTCGGTTGCCAGCGAGCTCGAGCTCAGCTGGTCCACCCTAACCGTTGGAAGAAATTTGTTTAAAAAATTTCCAAGGGCCAAGGTCTCGCCCCGAGCTCGAGCTCTGGGGTCAAGCTTCTCGGTTGCCAGCGAGCTCGAGCTCAGCTGGTCCACCCTAACCGTTGGAAGAAATTTGTTTAAAAAATTTCCAAGGGCCAAGGTCTCGCCCCGAGCTCGAGCTCTGGGGTCAAGCTTCTCGGTTGCCAGCGAGCTCGAGCTCAGCTGGTCCACCCTAACCGTTGGAAGAAATTTGTTTAAAAAATTTCCAAGGGCCAAGGTCTCGCCCCGAGCTCGAGCTCTGGGGTCAAGTTTCTCGGTTGCCAGCGAGCTCGAGCTCAGCTGGTCCACCCTAACCGTTGGAAGAAATTTGTTTAAAAAATTTCCAAGGGCCAAGGTCTCGCCCCGAGCTCGAGCTCTGGGGTCAAGTTTCTCGGTTGCCAGCGAGCTCGAGCTCAGCTGGTCCACCCTAACCGTTGGAAGAAATTTGTCTAAAAAATTTCCAAGGGCCAAGGTCTCGCCCCGAGCTCGAGCTCTGGGGTCAAGGTTCTCGTAATATATCTTTATATCAGACGAACCTATCAGTAAGTTATCACAAAACACCTTCTTCATTTACTACTTCAAAATACATGGGCGTCGACGTTGACGCGCGACTACAAAAAACATTCCTCAAAATACACTTTTCGTTTTTTTTTTTTTTTTTTTTTTTCAAAATATCAATCCTTCGTTTTACGTAAAAAACTTCTTCAGATGGCCTATGTTCCATGGCCGGGGCAATTTTTTTCCCTCCGCATTTGCCAGCTCGTATGCCCCTCCTTTGAGTACTTTCTTGACAATGTAAGGGCCCTCCCAGTTGGGGCCCATTTTTCCAACCGCTTTCAAGGCATCCGCTTGCTTTAAGACCAGGTCGCCTACTTGGAATTGTCTCGTTTTTACTTTTTTGTCATATGCGTTCTTCATCCTGGCCTTACTTGCTTCCATTTTGATCGCCGCTTGCTCTCTTTTCTCTACGATCAAGTCCAAGTCCCCCCTCATTTCGTCATTGTTTCTCCTCTCATGGAAACTTAGTATACGGCTCGAGGGCATGCCTACTTCTAATGGTATTACTGCTTCAGTACCGTGTATTAGTGCGAACGGTGTTTCCCCCGTGGCTTCCTTAGGAGATGTCCGGTAAGACCATAGGACCGAGTGGAGTTCTTCCACCCAACTGCCTTTCGCCCTTTCCAAACGCTTCTTTATTCCCTCCATCAACGTTCTGTTCGTTACCTCAACTTGGCCATTGGCCTGTGGGTGTGCCACCGCTGCGAACCTTTGCTTGATTCCCATCCCTTCGCACCACTTGCTGATTCTCGCAGAATTAAACTGCGTCCCGTTATCCGATACCAGGTTCCTAGGTATCCCATACCTACAACAGATGTTCTGCCAAATGAATTTCATTATTTCTGTATCTGTGATTCTGGCGAGTGCTTCCGCCTCTACCCACTTGGAGAAATAATCGATGGCTACTACCAGAAATTTTCGCTGGCCCGAGGCCATAGGCAGAGGGCCGACGAGATCTATTCCCCATTGCGCGAACGGGCACGGTGCGTCTACGATTGTCATGTCTGCTCCAGGGACATGTATGCGAGGGCCGTATTTCTGGCATTTCTCGCAACTCCTTACCATTCGAAATGCATCTTTCCTCATTGTGGGCCAAAAGTACCCCGCCCTCAGCAATCGCAACGCCACGGTCCTTCCGCCCGCGTGGTCTCCGCAACATCCCTCGTGTACCTCACGGATAGCATGGGAAGCTTCTGCCTCCCCCAAACACCGGAGGTGTGGCCTCGTAAATCCCCGCTTATACAGGATGCCTCCGTCTAGGCAAAAGTACCGGGCCTTGGACTCCATCTTGGCTTGCTCTCGCCGGTCCGGGATCACTCCACCTTGTAAGCACTGTATGATTTTGGCTCGCCAATCGACCGTTGCCTCCGTGCTAAACAACTCCTGCGGCTTCTTAGGTAGTCCCGTCAGAATGGTTACGTTCCTAGAGGAGCACTCTGCGGAGAGGCTCCCTATTCTTGCCAAGAAGTCTGCCTTCTCGTTCTCCTCCCTAGGGATTTGCTCGAGGACTGCCCGACGAAAGTTACTCATCAAGGCTTTCGCCTTTGCCCTATATTCTTCCATCCTCTCGTCCCTTGTTTCGAACGTTCCGTTGACCTGCTGTACCACCAATTGAGAGTCTGAATATATTTCTACCGCATCAGCTCCTACCTCGGCGGCTAGCTGAAGTGCATGTATCAAGGCCT